>NW_026138220.1:600000-1003983 GCF_025592945.1 Manacus candei | reverse complement strand
CAGACTGTTTTTCCTGGTGGAAAGAGCTGCTGTTCCCTTTTTTCAGCCCTGCGCTGCAATGGCCGGTCCCACGTCTTTAAAAATTTACTCCAAATGAAGATTCCTGCCAGAGAAAAGTTGCCACCAGAAAAAGGTCTTGCTGCCCAAGAAGTGCTCAGGCTGCCCCAAAACTGCACGTGATGCCAAAGCTTCAGACTTTTTTTCCTTAGGGAAAGGGCTGCTGTTCCCTTTTTTTAGCCCTCTACTGCAATGGCCGGTCCCAGCTCCTGAGAAATAGAATTCAGATTAAGATTCCTGCCCGACAAAAGGTCCCACCACAGAAAGGTCTTGGTGCACAACAAGTGCCCACGCTGCCCCAAGAACTACACCTGAAGCCAAAGGTTCCAGACTGATTTTCCTGGTGGAAAGAGCTGCTGTTCCCTTTTTTCTGCCCTGCGCTGCAATGGTCGGTCCCACGTCCTGAAATTTGAATGCAAATGAAGATTCCTGCCAGAGAAAAGGTGCAACCACAGAAAGGTCTTGCTGCCCAAGAAGTGCCCAGGCTACCCCAACAACTGCACCTCAAAGCCAAAGCTTCCAGACTGTTTTCCTGGTGGAAAGAGCTGCTGTTCCCTTTTTTCAGCCCTGCGCTGCAATGGCCGGTCCCACCTCCTGAAAAATTCAATGGAAATGAAGATTGCTGCCAGACAAAAGGTGCCACCACAGAAAGGTCTTGCTGCCCAACAAGTGCTTAGGCTGCCCCAACAACTACGCCTGAAGCCAAAGCTTCCAGACTTTTTCCTTAGGGAAAGGGCTGCTGTTCCCTTTTTTCAGCCCTGCGCTGCAATGGCCTGTCCCACCTCCTGAAAAGAAGAATGCAAATAAGATTCCTGCCAGACAAAAGGTGCCACCACAGAAAACTCTTGCTGCCCAAGAAGTGCCCAGGCTACCCCAACAACTGCACCTCAAAGCCAAAGCTTCCAGACTGTTTTCCTGGTGGAAAGAGCTGCTGTTCCCTTTTTTCAGCCCTGTGCTGCAATGGCCGGTCCCACCTCCTGAAAAATTGAATCCAAATGAAGATTCCTGCCAGACAAAAGGTGCCACCACGGAAAAGTCTTTGCTGCGAAAGAAATGCCAGGGCTGCCCAAAGAACTGCACCTGATGCCAAAGCTTCAGACTTTTTTTCCTTAGGGAAAGGGCTGCTCTTCCCTTTTTTCAGCCCTCTGCTGCACTGGCCGGTCCCACCTCCTGAGAAATAGAATTCAAATGAAGATTCCTGCCAGACAAAAGGTGCCACCACAGAAAGGTCTTGGTGCACAACAAGTGCCTACGCTGCCCCAAAAACTACACCTGAAGCCAAAGGTTCCAGACTGATTTTCCTGGTGGAAAGAGCTGCTGTTCCCTTTTTTCTGCCCTGCGCTGCAATGGTCGGTCCCACGTCCTGAAATTTGTATGCAAATGAAGATTCCTGCCAGAGAAAAGGTGCAACCACAGAAAGGTCTTGCTGCCCAAGAAGTGCCCAGGCTGCCCCAACAACTGCACCTCAAAGCCAAAGCTTCCAGACTGTTTTCCTGGTGGAAAGAGCTGCTGTTCCCTTTTTTCAGCCCTCCGCTGCAATAGTCGGACCCACCTTTTGAAAAATTGAATCCAAATGAAGATCCCTGCCAGACAAAAGGTGCCACCATGGAAAGGTCTTTGCTGCCCAAGAAATGCCAGGGCTGCCCCAACGACTGCACCTGAAGCCAAAGCTTCCAGACTTTTTTTCCTTAGGGAAAGGGCTGCTGTTCCCTTTTTTCTACCCTCTGCTGCAATGGCCGGTCCCACCATTTGAAAAATAGAATCCAAATGAAGATTGCTGCCAGACAAAAGGTAACACCACAGAAATCTCTTGGTGCACAACAAGTGCCCACGCTACCCTAAGAACTACACCTGAAGCCAAAGGTTCCAGACTATTTTCCTGGTGGAAAGAGCTGCTGTTCCCTGTTTTCCACCCTGCGCTGCAATAGCCGGACCCACCTTTTGAAAAATAGAATCCAAATGAAGATTCCTGCCAGACAAAAGGTGCCACCACAGAAAGCTCTTTGCTGCCCAAGAAGTGTCCAGGGTGCCCCACCAACTGCACCTCAAAGTCAAAGCTTCCAGACTTTTTTTCCTTAGGGAAAGGGCTGTAGTTCCCTTTTTTCAGCCCTCTGCTGCAATGGTCGTTCCCACCTCCTGAGAAATAGAATCCAAATGAAGATTGCTGCCAGACAAAAGTACCACCACAGAAAGGTCTTTGCTGCCCAAGAAGTGCCCAGGCTTCTCCAACAACTGCACCTCCAAGCTAAAGCTTCCAGACTTTTTTCGTGGTGGAAAGAGCTGCTGTTCCCTTTTTTCAGCCCTGCGCTGCACTGGCCGGTCCCACGTCTTTAAAAATTTACTCCAAATGAAGATTCCTGCCAGAGAAAAGTTGCCACCAGAGAAAGGTCTTGCTGCCCAAGAAGTGCTCAGGCTGCCCCAAAAGTGCACGTGAAGCCAAAGGATCCAGACTATTTTTCCTGGTGGAAAGGGCTGCTGTTCCCTTTTTTCAGCCCTGCGCTGCAATGGCCGGTCCCACCTCCTGAAAAATAGAATCCAAATGAAGATTCCTGTCAGACAAAAGGTGCCAACAACAGAAAACTCTTCCTGCCCGAGAAGTTCCCAGGCTGCCCTAACAACTGCATCTCAAAGCCAAAGCTTCCAGACTGTTTTTCCTGAGAGAAAAGACCTGCTGTTCCCTTTTTTCAACCCTGCTCTGAAATGACCAGTCCCACCTCCTGGAAAATTCAATCCAAATGAAGATTGCTGCCAGACAAAAGGTGCCACCACAGAAAGCTCTTTGCTGCCCAAGTAGTGTCCAGGGTGCCCCACCAACTGCACCTCAAAGCCAAAGCTTCCAGACTTTTTTTCCTTAGGGAAAGGGCTGTAGTTCCCTTTTTTCAGCCCTCTGCTGCAATGGTCGATCCCACCTCCTGAGAAATAGAATCCAAATGAAGATTCGTGCCAGACAAAAGTTGCCACCACAGAAAGGTCTTGCTGCCCAACAAGTGCTTAGGCTGCCCAAGAACTACACCTGAAGCCAAAGGTTCCAGACTTTTTTTCCTGGTGGAAAGAGCTGCTGTTCCCTTTTTTCAGCCCTGCGCTGCAATGGCCAGTTCCACCTCCTGAAAAGAAGAATCCAAATAAGATTGCTGCCAGACAAAAGTACCACCACAGAAAGGTCTTTGCTGCCCAAGAAGTGCCCAGGCTACCCCAACAACTGCACCTCCAAGTCAAAGCTTCCAGACTTTTTTTCCTTAGGGAAAGAGCTGCTCTTCCCTTTTTTCAGCGCTGCTCTGCAATGGCCGGTCCCACCTCCTGAAAAAATGAATGCAAATGAAGATTAGTGTCAAACAAAAGGTGCCCCAAAAGAAAGCTCTTGCTGCCCAAGAAGTGCCCAGGCTACCCCAACAACTACACCTTCAAGTCAAAGCTTCCAGACTTTTTTTCCTTAGGGAAAGAGCTGCTGTTCCCTTTTTTCAGCCCTCTGCTGCAATGGCCGGACCCACCTCCTGAGTAATCAAATTCAAATGAAGAATCCTGCCAGAGAAAAGGTGCAACCACAGAAAGGTCTTGGTGCACAAGAAGTGCCCACACTGCCCCAACAACTGCACCTCAAAGCCAAAGCTTCCAGACTTTTTTTCCTTAGGGAAAGGGCTGTAGTTCCCTTTTTTCAGCCCTCTGCTGCAATGGCCGGTCCCACCTCCTGAGTAATCGAATTCAAATGAAGATTCCTGCCAGACAAAAGGTGCCACCACAGAAAGGTCTTTGCTGCCCAAGAAATGCCAGGGCTGCCCCAACAACTACACCTCCAAGTCAAAGCTTCCAGACTTTTTTTCCTTAGGGAAAGAGCTGCTGTTCCCTTTTTTCAGCCCTCTGCTGCAATGGTCGATCCCACCTCCTGAGAAATAGAATCCAAATGAAGATTGCTACCAGACAAAAGGTGCCACCACAGAAAGCTCTTTGCTGCCCAAGAAGTGCCCAGGCTTCCCCACTAACTGCGCCTCAAAGCCAAAGCTTCCAGACTTTTTTCCTGGTGGAAAGAGCTGCTGTTCCCTTTTTTCAGCCCTGCGCTGCAATGGCCGGTCCCACCTCCTGAAAAATTGAATCCAAATAAGATTGCTGCCAGACAAAAGGTGCCACCACAGAAAGGTCTTGCTGCCCAAGAAGTGCCCAGGCTACCCCAACAACTACACCTCCAAGTCAAAGCTTCCAGACTTTTTTTCCTTAGGGAAAGAGCTGCTCTTCCCTTTTTTCAGCCCTGTACTGCAATGGCCGGTCCCACCTCCTGAAAAATTGAATCCAAATGAAGATTCCTGCCAGACAAAAGGTGCCAACAACAGAAAACTCTTCCTGCCCGAGAAGTTCCCAGGCTGCCCTAACAACTGCACCTCCAAGCCAAAGCTTCCAGACTGTTTTTCCTGGTGGAAAGAGCTGCTGTTCCCTTTTTTCAGCCCTGCGATGCAATGGCCGGTCCCACGTCTTTAAAAATTTACTCCAAATGAAGATTCCTGCCAGAGAAAAGTTGCCACCAGAGAAAGGTCTTGCTGCCCAAGAAGTGCTCAGGCTGCCCCAACAACTGCACGTGAAGCCAAAGGATTCAGACTTTTTTTCCTTAGGGAAAGGGCTGTTGTTCCCTTTTTTCATCTCTGTTCTGCAATGGCCTGTCCCACCTCCTGAGAAATAGAATCCAAATGAAGATTCCTGCCAGACAAAAGGTGCCAGCACAGAAAGCTGCTGGTTGCCCAAGAAGTGTCCAGGCTGCCCCACCAACTGTACTTCCAAGCCGAAGCATCCAGACTTTTTTTCCTGGTGGAAAGAGCTGCTGTTCCCTTTTTTCAGCCCTGCGCTGCCATTGCCTGTCCCACCTTCCTGAAAACCTGAATCCAAATAAGATTGCTGCCAGACAAAAGTACCACCACAGAAAGCTCTTTGCTGCCCAAGAAGTGCCCAGGCTTCTCCACCAACTGCACCGCAAAGCCAAAACTTCCAGACTTTTTTTCCTGGTGGAAAGAGCTGCTGTTCCCTTTTTTCAGCTCTGCGTTTCAATGGCCTGTCCTACCTTTTGAAAAATTGAAAGTAAATGAAGATTCGTGCCAGACAAAAGCTGCCAGCACAGAAATCTCTTGCTGCCCAAGAAGTGCCCAGGCTGCCCCACCAAGTGCACCTGAAGCCAAAGGATCCCGATCTTCTTGCCTGGAGGAAAGGGCTGCTTTTCCTTTTTTTTGCTGGCCTGCACTGCAATGGCCAAAGTAGATCCAAAAATTGAATGCAAATGAAGATTGTTACCAGATAAAAGGTGCCACCACAGAAGCTCTTGCTGCCCAAGAAGTGCCCAGGCTGTCCCACCAACTGCCCCTCAAAGGGATAGCATTTGGGCTTTCTTTTTTGGGAGAAAGGCTGTTGTTTGTTTCTTTTCGGAACCCTGCACTCGTCTCCCATAATTGAAGACAAACGACACTTTATCCCAAATATGAGGTGCCCAATCCCTGCGTCCCTTGATGCTCTCCCAGTGCCACATCAGGATCCTGTGCGGGAACACGTGCTGCGTTGTCTCCTATGGCAAAAGCAGGTGTTCCCGACTCCAGGGCTCTTCCCCGATCCAGTATGTGAAGAGCAGGGGACGGAGTATCTCGGCACCTCAGTTACTTCTGGCAAGAGACTCCATCCCTCCCAGAGCCTTTGGGAGACCTGCCGGAGTCACACACAGGAGCCCCTCTGGCCAGGTCTCCCTGCTGCCGGGGAGGGGCGGGGAAGAGCAGAGCCCGCTCCTCGCCAAGGATGCACATGGCAGCAAAAGGCTGCAGGTAGGAGTGGGAGCCCAGGCCATTGCAGTCTAAGATTCCCAGGAGCAGGTGGCCCAGCAGCTCCTGTTCCCAAGACACCGGTTCTCAATCCACGGCTCCCGGGAAGCTGCGGCTTTGCCGGAGGAGAAGATCCTTTCTGTGGTGCTGGACAAGATCGTCCAGTGACGAAGGCAAGTGTTTCCAACTCCAGGGCTGTCTCTTGAGGCGCTTCTAGAGTAGAATATCAGGGAATATCTCCGCATCTCTGTTCCTTCCTGTGATAGCCTCCATCCCTTCCCCAAGCTCTGGCAGTCCTGGTGGACTGCAGACAGATTAGCCTCTGCCTAAGGGACAAAATCCAGCCTATACGGCAAGGACTTCAAGTAGTTCAGTTTTGAGCCAGTAGGGCACTGCAGGACTGTTGTGTAAACACTAAATAAGGAGAAGGGGAAGGAAGAAAATAGAAACTTTTTTTTTTTGGTTGCAAATAGGTTTTTTTCACGGGGGTTTAGGGTGGATATTTGGGAAAGGTTCTTCCCTCTGAGGGTGGTTGGCACTGGACCAGGCTCCCCAGGGCAGTGGTCGCAAAGCAAGGCTGGCAGAGTTCAGGCGCACGGTGTGACTCTTGGGGTCGGTGCTGTGCCGGGCAAAGGCTTGCACTGGACGCTCCTCGTGGGTCCCTTCCAACTGAGCATGTTCTGTGATGGTGCGATGAGTTCCCTCTCTTTGAACACTTTTGTTCTTTTTAGGACTCCTCGCTGGCCGGGGGCCGAAGCGCACCTTCCTTGCGCCTGCTTCCCTGGCCGTTGCGGCGGCCGCAGCCGGGCGCTGAGTGGCCGCTCCCCGCGCGGGCAGGGCCGCTGCTCCAGGAGTGGGGGGGCAGCGCCGGCGCCTCGAGGATTCCCGGGATTCCCTGGCCGGTTTCCAGGCAACGCTCCCCGCGCGCTCCTCGCTCCAGGGCCGAAGGTGCGCAGCCAATGGGAGGCGGCGGAGTGGGCGGGGCGATGCGGGGATTGGGCGGGGCGGGGGCGGGGCCGAGAAGGGCGGTTGGTGGGGTTTGGGTGAGGGTGGGAGCGGGCGGGGCCGGGAGCGGGAGCGCTGCCGCTGAGCGACCCCCGGGCAGCGGCCCCCGGGGGAGACCCCCGGCGAGTGGCCCCCGGTGCGCGGTCCCGAGGGAGAGACCCCCCGTGTGCGGCCCCCGGCGAGTGGCCGCTGGTGAGCGGCCCCCAGTAAATGACAGCCGGTGAGCGACCCGCGGTGAAGAAGCCCCGGTAAGTGAGCCCTGGGGAGGGACCCCGGTGAGCGACCCGCGGTGAACAACCCCTGGCAAGTGACCCCCGGGGAGGGACCCTCGGCAAGTGAGCCCCGGTGAGTGAGCCCCGGGGAGGGACCCCCAATGAGTGAGCCCCGGGGAGGGATCCCCGGTGCGCGGCCCCCGCGGGGTGTCGGGCCGGGGCTGGGCGCGTTCCTTCCCCGTGCAGAGCCGAGCGGGGCCGTGGCGGGAGCGGGGCCGGAGCGGAGCCGGCCGGGGGGGCAGAGGGGAGCCCTGAGCCGCATTCTGCCGAGGGGGCTGCTGGAAAGGAGCCTGCGCTGGGAGGAGCGGGGCACGTGGCCCGAGGCTGAGGCAGGGGAGCTTCAGGTCAGCTCCTGGAGAAAGGTTTCTCGCTGTGTTTTTCGGGGGGGCTCGGGCACTGCAATGGGTTGCCCAGGCGGAGCCAGCAGCCCGGCAGGTGTTTCAGAGGCGCCTGCATCTGGCCATGGCTGACACGGTTTGGTGCTTTGGGGGTTGCTGGGGTAGTGCTGGGCTGACGGTTGACTTGATGGAATCATGGAAGGTGCTGAGTTGGGAGGGTCCCACCGGCACCGTGGAGTCCAGCTCCTGAGTTTTAGGCACCCCTAAAGGACCTGAATCTGCATCGAGCTGTTTGGCTCCAAAAACTCTTCTGCCCCTAGTCTACACTGCAAAGTAAAAGAAAACAGACCGTGCAAAATAGAGGCCTGTGTTCCCCCCAAGGGAAGGCAGGCAGGTACAAACCAGGACAGTAAATCAAAGCTCAGAACATACGTTCTTGGTCCCCCCAGTTGTATGACACATCACACCAGTCCTCTGTTCATTACCTGTGTAGAACTCTCATCAGGAACCCCAAACTTTCTTGTGTGTATTTGTATAGATATGTATAGATATGTATAGGTAGATAGATATACATACATAGATATGTATAGGTATACATTTGTGTGTATCTCTATAAGATTCTGTATCTTTGGATGTGATATTGGCATGCTATTGTTGTGTGGCAACAAGTGGACTTAAAAGGTTACAACACTTTAGGAGAGCACCTTTCTAATTATGGATTCTATTTTTTAAAGAAGGTAACAGGAAAACAACTCTTTAGCCAAATATAAGTTAAGACATTAATCAGAGCAAATGTTTGGATTTTTATTTCCAATTGTACAACAAGTCAACCATCCCTTATCTTCATGGTTGAGAATCTGGACCTGTAAATATTCACAATTAGATGGTTCATTGGGGAGGACAAGTCCTCCAAGAGCAGGTGGTGTACAATGTGGGGGTCCCCACTGCACCCGTAAGTACCTATCTGGTTTCTCCGGCCTCCAAGCAGTAGCTATTGTTTCACAGCCCCAATACCCGCAATGATAATGTCCTGGGTAATTACAAAAAGACTTCCCTGGGTTAGAGGTCGGGCACCAATATGTAGCTCCTTTGTTAACTGTCACTGAGGGCTTCCTTCCTCCCTGTCCACATTCCTGGGGTATATTGGCCATTAGTAGATCACAAACGGTTACATTGAACCTAGGACTTATAGCAGTTATCATTTTCCTTACAACCTTAGAATCTCTTGACCTCATTATGGTCCATTCAAATGGTTGGTGGGCATATCCCAGAAAGCTCATAAAAACTATTACTCCAATGATTATTGCCAATTTTCGCTCCATTTTGTTGTTTTTGAGTCCCATCCCTGTATTATCAGTGATTCTTATTTCCCACACTCTTACCTCTCTGCCTTCCTTCGTCTGTTCCTGTGCAGGGAACAACGAGGTTCTAGCTCTTCTTGGCAGCAGAGGTATTCTTCAGGGAATACTGATTAAATTGCTCTATCGCCTTTCACTGATTCAGGCTGGGACTCTTCTATTTCGAGTTTTTGAATTTTGTCAAGTAACCCCAATAAGTCAATATATCTCTTTTGACTTGTTTTTTCCAATTTCCATGAGAATCTAGTACGGCACAGTTCTATTAATACTCTATTCCAATTATGTTCATACACTTCCCAAGTTTCTGGGACTAACCACTCCCAACCACAAAATGCCTTTATTATTTCAGCTTTAGCTAATTGTTCGCTTATAGATTCAGTAGAACTTGTTCTACACCTCATACAATAAGGTTGCCCTCTTAGTGAAACACAGCGCCACTGTTTGCCGCACTTCTTACACTTACATCCTACCCAGCTGTAATGAGTAGACCCGGGATGTTTTATGCAGGATATTCCATGTGGATCGCGTCCGCCTGGTATGTCTGTTTCCACCTCGCAGCAAAAAGGCAAAACCGTTTGAGTTCCAACTATTCTATATAGTCCTGAACCTCCAGTTTGTTCAGGTATTCCTTCTAAATTCCATGGAACATAATACGCTCTCCTTAGAGTCTGTCCTTGTGGTATCTGAAAAAAAGAATACAGGCTGGGCCTTACACCTTCTTCTTCAAAGTTCATCTGTGGGCCGCACTCTCTTTATTTTCATCTGTAAGTTCCCAGGATTCGAAGTCACCCTCCACTCCAAATTCTTTATCGGTCCTTTCACTCGTGAGGCATGAGTCCACCCTCGCTCAGCTGTCCTTACTGAGGTATCTGTAGTGAGAAGAACGACAAATGGCCCCTCCCACTGTGGAGTTAGTGATGTTTCTCTCCAGGTTTTAATTAATACCTGATCACCAGGTTGAATTTTATGGATAGCTAAGTCCAAAGGAGGTCTTTGAGTTACCAATCCTTTCTTTCTTAACTCTTGTCTTCTCCTCATTAATTCAATAATATACTCTCTTAAACGTATGTCCTCAACTTTAGGGTGATCTACTGGGGTCCCAAATTCATAAGGCATACCATATAGCATCTCAAATGGTGAAATACCTGTATCTGTCCGAGGTTGGGTTCTGATGTATAGTAATGTCAAAGGAAGACACTTTACCCAATTCATTTTAGTCTCTAACATCAATTTAGTTAAATGTTTCTTAATTTCCCCATTCATTCGTTCTACTCTTCCCGAACTCTAAGGGTGCCAAGGGGCATGGTATTCCCACTTGATGCCTAGCAGCTCTGTTACTTCTTTAATTACCTTTGAAGTAAAGTGAGTTCCCCTGTCTGAATCTATTGTAGTGACAACACCATACCTAGGTACAATCTCTTCTAATAGGATTTTAGATACCACTTTAGCTGTACACCGAGCAGTGGGAAAAGCTTCCACAAAGTGTGTCAGATGATCCACTAACACCAACAAATACTGATACCTTCCCACTCTTGGCAATTCGGTAAAATCAACTTGAATGCTCTCCAACGGCCTTTTAGCTAATTCTCTTCCTCCTTTGACTTTATCTCTGAAATACCCTCTCTTCACCTTTTTACAAGTCAGACATCCTTCCAAGGCTTTCTTAGCTATATCATACACTCCGACACATCCATATCTATTCTCAAAATGATCTACCAAGGCCTGGGTACTCCAATGAGTCTGTTCATGCAGTCTACCCATAATTTTACAGGCAAGGCCTTTGGGAATTACTTCTCTGCCATCTGACAACAACCACTTTCCCTGTTCTTCTCTTGCACCTACTTGCAACAATTTTTCCTTTTCTCGATTGCTAAAAGACTTAGGGATCTGTTCACTTCCTAGCTCTTGTTCACTCACCACTAACAGAGCTGCTTTCTTTGCCTCAGCGTCAGCTAGATTGTTTCCTCTGGCTGTTACTTTCAATCCCTTCTGATGACCTTTTACATGCACTACGGCAATCTGTTTTGGGCCTCTTAGAGCTCTCAACACCTCTCGAATCAGATTCTCATGAACTAGCCCTTTTCCTTTTGCATTTGCTAGCCCTCTTTCTTCCCATATCTTTCCAAAAGTGTGTACTACTCCAAAAGCATATTTTGAATCTGTGAATATAGTTCCTACCTTCCCTTCTAACAGCTGAAGAGATCTTAGCAAAGCATAAAGTTCACATACTTGAGCTGACCAAGTACTACACAAAGATCCAGATTCCCTGACTTGAAAGGTAACTCCATCCACTATAGCATAGCCTGATCTCCTTTTTCCATCTACTACTCCAGACGAACCATCAATATAAAGTTTTTCACCTGTATCTAATTCCTCTTCTTCTAGATCTTCTCTAATTTTTGTCTGGAGACTTATGACTTGGATGCAATCATGTACTATATTTCCTTGAGGTTCACCATACAGAAACTGAGCTGGATTCCGTAAATGAGTTACTTCCAGTTCCAACTTAGGAGTATTCAACAAAATACTCTCATATTTCAACAACCTGCTATCAGTCAACCATTTCTCTGCCCTTTGTTTCAGTACTCCTCTGATGTCGTGAGGAGTATATACCTTTAAATCCCCACCAAAAGTAATTTTTACAGCTTCTTCCACCAAAAGCGCAGTAGCCACTATAGCTTGTAAACAAGTGGGCCAACCTCTACTGACTGGATCCAGGATTTTTGAATAGTATCCTACAGGTTTCTTATGTTCCGCCCATTTCTGAGTTAATACACCATAAGCTGATCCATTTTCCACGTTTACAAACAGATAAAAGGGCTTCCTAGTGTCTGGAAGACTAAGCACCGGAGAATTTATCAAATCCTCTTTTAATGCTTCTAACTTACTCTCATCCTCATCATTCCACTTTACTAATTTCTCCTTGGCCAGTTTTTCATATAGAAACTTTACTTTGTTGCTATAGTTCTCTATCCATTGCCTACAGTATCCCAAAAGTCCTAGTATCTGTCTGATTTGCCTTTTGCTCTTAGGTGCAGATAGGGACAGTATTCCTTCTACTCTTTCAGGGTCTAACCCTTTACATCCTTTACTTAACCAATGTCCCAGGTACTTTACTCTCTCTTCAGTAAACTGCAACTTGGATTTAGACACCTTTAGGCCCTTATCACCCAAAAAATTCAGGAGCCTAATGCTTTCATCTCTTACAGATTCAGCATCTTTCCCCGCTATCAGCAGATCATCAACATATTGCACTAACACTGTACCCTCTCTCGGATCGAAGGACTCTAGCAACTGTTCCAGAGCTTGCCCGAACAAATTTGGCGACTCTGTAAACCCCTGGGGCAAGACTGTCCCTCTCAACTGCTGTTTCCTATGTGTATCAGGGTCCTCCCATTCGAATGCAAAATAATTTCTACTCTCCTCCTTAAGAGGGCACGTCCAAAAGGCATCTTTCAAATCTATTACGCTATACCATTGGTACTCTGGGGATACTTGACTTAATAAAGTGTATGGATTAGCAACTACAGGAAATCTTGCCACTGTTTGTTTATTCACTTCCCTTAGGTCTTGCACCAACCGATAAGTCCCATCAGGCTTTTTCACCGGCAAAATGGGCGTGTTATGAGGGGACATACAAGGTTCTAATAGTCCTTTTGCCAACAGTCTTTCTATGATAGGCTTAAGGCCCACTTTCCCTTCATTAGGAATTGGATACTGTTTTACTCTGATTGGTTTATCTGGATCTTTTATAGATATTTCAAATGGTTCAATATCTAGTTTCCCTACAGTGTCAGGAGTATACCACACCTCTGGGCTAATTTTGGTTTCATCTTCTGCCGTAAGGGCATAAATTTTTACTTTCAACTGTTGCTCTGAGACCTCTAAGTTAACTCCTAACTCAACCATCAAATCTCTTCCTAATAAATTATATTCTGCCTCTGGGACTAACAAAAAGGTTCCCAAGACAAACTTATTAGAAGCTTCTATTTCAACATCTTTAATCATAGGTACCTTAAAAGGCTCCCCTTTTGCTCCAATCACTTGGACTTCGTCGGATGATATTACGCATCCTTGAGGTAGTTGTTGTACAGTTGATCTTTCTGCTCCCGAGTCCACAAGGAACTCTATAACTTGTTGCTGAGGACCCACTTTCAATTTTATCAAGGGCTCTGTGTTCTTCGGGGTCCCCAGCAGATAGAGCCCCTGACCGCTCTAATCTTCTAAAAAGATCTGCTCATCTTTCTGCTTCTTTCTGCAATTTCTCTGAATATGTCCCTTCTGGCCACAATAATGACACTCAACTTCTCTGAAATTTACCCTCCTACTTCTACTTGGTTGTGCCTTGTCATTAAGCCTAAAGGACTCTTTTCTCTCCTTTTCCCTGTTACTATTTTGCTCTCCTCTGATGGCTGCTACCAAAACCCTTGTCTGTTTCTTCTGCATGTCTTCCTTTTCCTTTTGCTTTTCTTCTTCTCTTACCTCATCTCTCCTAACATACACCTCCTGAGCTTCTCTCAACAACAAATCCAAGCCTTTTGTTTGCCAGTCTCTAGTCTTTTCTAACTTTTTCCTAATATCTTCCCAGGATCCTTGGACAAACCTA
The DNA here is from genome assembly GCF_025592945.1 of Manacus candei. Classification (NCBI taxonomy): domain Eukaryota; kingdom Metazoa; phylum Chordata; class Aves; order Passeriformes; family Pipridae; genus Manacus; species Manacus candei. The sequence continues at coordinate 990,564 of NW_026138220.1, read as the reverse complement.
AGCTTGAGTACTGCTTGTCCCATAACATCATCCTCAGGATTCATCCCTGAATACAATTGGAAACTCTTCCTCAATCTCTCCAACCAATCTGTGGGTGACTCATCCTTCTTTTGATATTCCTTAAATGCTCTATCTATATTTTGTCCTCTAGGGACAGACTCCCGTATTCCCTGAACGATCATACTCCTTAGATCATCCATTAGGGCCCTATCTTCGGGTCTCTGATTATTCCAATTAGGCTTTTCAAGGGGCCACTTAGTCTCAGCAGCTGGACCTTGCTGATGCCTTCTATCCCAGTTTCTCATGCCAGCTGCCCTAATCATTCCCCTTTCTTCCACTGTAAATAAAATGCCTAATATAGCTTGCATCTCATCCCAAGTATAGGTGTTAGGCCCTAAGAATTGATCAAACCTTTCGGAAAGCCCTATGGGGTCCTCTAAAAGATTCCCCATTTCCTTTTTAAAAGCTCGGACATCTCCGGAGCTAAGGGGCACCGATACAAATCCTATACCTCCCTGCCTCCCCGTTAACGCTGTCTCACGCAGGGGATATAACTGTGACTGTAGAGGGGGGTGTTCAGTTTTTGTGTGAGTCCTTGTCAAGTCAGTGGTTAAAAATGACTCACTAGCCCTATCGGCTGATAGGGGTGTAGAGGTGGACAACAAAATGGAGGGCTTCCGCCCTTGTGCAGACAAAATGGCGGATTCCCGCCTTTGTTCAGATAAAATGGCGGATTCCCGCCCTGTTGGACACAAAATGGTGGGTTCCCGCCCTGACTCAGGTAAAATGGCGGACTCTAACACTGTTGGAGCACTAGGTATCACTTTACTATCCTCACTATATGGAGGAATATAAGGTGGAGGTGAACTCCACAATTCAGAATTCTTATTAGGGTCCACTTGCTTCCCTTTTTCTTTTAGAGGAAACAACCGAGTAGGTGTACTAGCTCCCAGCCAGATAACAGCATATTGGCTTTCCTCTAGACAATAAGGTCTTTTATCATTAACATGGTAATTCAAGATCTCACAAATCCAACCTTCTAAAGTACCATAAATAGGCCAGTATATACCATTTCCTATCTGCCTACCTCCCCACACTTCAATGCAATAATAGATCATCTTGCTTTTCGACTTCCCGAGAGCATGTGGATTATTATTCCAATTCCTCAACACTATTCCTAGTGGGCTATTTGATGGAATGCCCAGCGACCTAGCCTCAAAGCCGCTTCTCTCAAATCTTCTCCCCTCCAGAGAGTCTGTTTTAGTTTTACTCTCAATATCACTTCCCTTCTCAGTAAGTAAATCCCTAACACGGTTCCTTTCACTCTGGGAGCTGCAGCTGCCTAGTACAGACTGTCTATTCTCCCGAGGGCACTTCTTCGCCAAATAGATTTTACTCCCTAGTCCTTTCCCTCCCCGGGAGCCACCAGACTTCAGGAGCTGCTCCTCATCAGAGGTCCTACTAGGCTGCTCTACCGTACAGCCACCCATGGGCGGGGAAGCCTTGCTCTTCCCCGATCCCATCTTCTGGAGTGCCTTCTCTCACACACGCAATCACTCAAATCACAAACGCTTCCCTCTGGTCGTGGTCTGCTCCCTCGCGGGCTACAGAAACCGCACTACTGAGAGGTCCACAATCGCTTCGTCCTCAGAGGACGTCTCAAACAGGCACACTCCAGAACCCCCTCCCAACCGCCAAGGGGTACGCTATACTCACCTCTCCGTGGATGAGTCTTCGCTCGTTCTGGCAGTGCTGCTCAGAGCACTGGAGCGGCCCTTCCCCAACCAGACAACCCACAGTCGCCTCGCCTGTAATCGACTGCTGCTCTCAAACAGAGCTCACCATCAGTTCCTAGCTGCCCTTGAGCTAGGTGTTGTCTGGATCCGCATGCGAAAATTACGGAGATCTGCAGAAACCTACTTCCTTTTACTTGTTTGCCTTAAGAAACTAGTCGGTATGGAGAGGCTGAATGACAGAATCTCCCAGGGCTGTCGAAAAATGGGACGGGGGCACCCCCCCCAAAGAGTGTTTCTGTCACTCAGGGGTCTCCATCCGAGTCACGGCACCAATTGTTATCAAGAAAAACGAGGCTATAATTTTGATTGCAAGGAAAAAAAGGTTTATTAAGGCTAACAAGCAAAAGCGGCTAGCCGGGCAACCGGGGGAAACCCTTGCTCCACCACAGTCAGCAAAATGGGGAACGGAAAAGTAACAATTACACCCTTGGTTGACACCACCCCCCTGAGTCATGTCAGTAGTTCACTGGTTGGGGTTTCACAAGCTGCTCCCTGTTTGGTTCCTCTTTCGCGTGCAGTTCTGTGGTTGGTGTCTCTAATTGTGGGCGTCCTTGCTGAGGGGTTTCCACTAATGATGTTAGAGTCATTAATCTCTATGAGGTCGTGGTTCTGGACTTAAAATTCAGAGGAGCTGACTGCCACCAATGTACAGGGTGCTCAACATCACATAATATCAGGCTCCTGGTTTCTTTACAGTAGGACTAGTAGTGCCTATTTATTTTACAAGGGCTGTTTCAGAGCTGTTCATATTCATATTTTCTTCTCTTCTTCCTAAACTGTATTTGCAGATTCTGTTATTCAAATGCACTTTCATGAAGGTGAAAGATAACAAATAGAGCCAGACATGTGGTACTTCACAGGACAGAAATACAATTCCCCTCACTATAAGAGGACTGCAATAGCATTAGAAATGCCCCATTTGCAGAGTCAGCAAAACTGTAGCTCTAAAGAAAAATTTAAAAAGGAGCACTTAACCCACTCACCTCACAACAGTGTTACTTGACAGAAGTAATGGAAATAAATGGAAAATAAAAACGCTGCCCATAATGTATTGCACTGGTGCTCTCCCTATGCACATCTCTGATCTTCATTGAGCTCAGAACTCAGTAATATATTCCAACAACCAAACTGGGTTTTAGACCTGCCACAATGCTTTTTGTAGAGGCTGTGGCAGGGGTGGAATAAAGGACACTATGAGTACAGAGAAGAGCAGGGGGAAAAGCAACTGTGGTATCTTTTATTTCTGACCCAAGCTGCTCTAGACAATCCTACAGCACTACCTAAAAATCTGGGACTGCAACAGTTCAGAATCCCTCCCCTTTTTTTTTTTCCCCTAGGTGGAAAATGATAAATAAACATACAGAGACTTGAAAAAAAAAAAATCACAGGTAACACACTAACATACTTGTCTGTCTCCCACTGTGAAAGAATAAATTTCAAGATTAACATGCAATAAGTAGGAAGGAAATGTTGAAGGCTCCACCTCAGCCAACTGGAACTAACCTTGACTTTTGCATTTTCCCAGAAATTAATGAGGACCGATAGGAGGTGATAAGGAACACCATATCTTCCATAATGCACAGAGCTTTTTCTACCAGTCTACGAAGAAATAATTTACCATCCAAGATTTAACATCCATACTTGCCTTTTCCTTGCTAACATGCCCTTTTTCCCTTAATACAATCATTACCAGTGTGACCTTTCCCAGTGGTGACTGCGATTGTTCTAATTCTTTAGCTAATTAATTCCCAAAATTGTGGGAATATTTTTGAACCCTTAAGGTAACACTGTCCAAATGAGCTGAGTTTTCCTTCCTGTGGTGGGATTTTCCCACTTGAAGGCAAATATCTTTTGACTTTCCTGTGTTAAGGGAAGGCAGAAAAAGGCATCTCTTAAGTCTAATACTGTGAACCAAATTACACTTTCTTTTAATATTGTTAATAAGGTATTTAGGTTTGCAACAGCTGCATGTATGTTTTAGCTATTTTATTTACTGCTCTTAAATCCTGAACCAACCTATGTGTTCCATTTGTCTTTTGACTGGTAAAATTGGGGTGTTGCAATCTGATTCACACTCTACAAAACCTTAATTTCAAAAAGTTGTCTATTATTGGCTCAATCCCTCTTCTATCTTCCAGCTTCAGTGCATATTGCTTCCTAACTACTGGTTTTGCTCCTGTCTGTAATTCTATTTCAGTGGGAGCTGCTCTTTTGACTTTCCTGGTGTTTCAGTAGCCCAAACTCCTGGGTATACCTGATCTAAAATTTGATTGACATTTGAATTACCCTGGCTTGGCTCCACATAGCTCATTGCTAAACTCAGAGCTGCTATTAATTGTTCTTCCTTTACCTTAAGTTCAAATTTACCTTGTTTGAATTCTATTACAGCTCCCAGATTTTCTAGAAGGTCTCTGCCCAATATGAGTTTGGATAAATTTGGTAAATACAAAAACTGATGCACTCCCATTTGTTTTCCAATTTTGAACTTTAGGGGTTTCAAAAGAAAGCTTTTCTGATTGGCCAGTGGCACCCACGACTTAAACATATTTATCACTTTTAGGTATTAATTCAAAACAGAAAATGTAGCCCTGGTATCAATTAGAAAATCTAATTCTTCTTTTTCTTCCCCTAGCTTAATTTTTACCAGACGGTCCCCTAGCACTGGCCTGCCGCCCCCCCCCTTCACTCAATACTCTGTAAGCAACAACAACCTCTCCTGTGCCTGTATTTCCACCTGTTAATTCAGGGCATTCTTGCTTCCAGTGTCCCTCTTTTCTGCAATGTGCACACTGGTTCTGACCCAGCCTTGTCTGTCGGGGAGGCAAACCTTACATCTGTTACACAAGGCTCATACATATAACTAACAGTTGCAAAACTGACAAATCTTAATTCTAGGTCTTATCCAAAGTGATGTGCTTATAGTTAACTCTTCAGCACTACCTCTCATATAGCAACTCTTAGCATGATAATACCTTTAACTATGTGCTCCTGGATGTTTCATGGTAAGCAAGATATATCAGGTACACAATAACAATACTTGGCCGAATACAAACAAAACCAGACCAGACCAGACTAGAGGGGATATTCCCCTGGGAGAGCGTCCTCTCCCGTGTTCCCTGCGAGACGGCGTCCCGCCTCGACTCACGGGTACCCAGAACCAGAATAAACAAAACCAGAAACCAGATACAAATCCCTTTTATCAATAGGCAGTGTTCTTGTCCAGCCCCCGCAAGAAGCCACCGAAGAAGGGAGCCCCTTCAGGTAAAAAGACTTACCCGAGGGCGCCCAAGGGGGTCCCGTCCTCCGGGGGATTCCGCAGCCGGGTGGAGAAGGTGTGCTGCCGCGGTCGCCAAATGAATCCGAAAAATCGGTCCAAGAAACTGCTCAGAGACCTTTTTATCTTTAAGCAGCAAGGTATTTGTTTATTCAACGTTGGGAGCAAGCCAGCTCGCGCTGGACAAACTTGCTCACCGGCTCCTCAGAAAATCAGCACTTTTATAGAATTTTCAGATGCGATTAAATGCATATTCAAACGATTACAACATCTATCAATACATATTAAAAAATAGGCGGAGTATCGGCGGAGCTTGGGGCGGTGCTTCTCTTGGTACCCCATTTCGAGGGGTCGTTCCTATCTTCATCCATAGGGCAGGGGTCTCTAACTCATCTTCCTCAGCTTGACCCTTCTTCTTTTCCATTGTTCTTGACCCGCTCACTGAAGCTTGGCAAAGGCCCTGGCTCCCAGTCTATTTCTTCTATTCAAATGTCTACCTGATCCTGCTGTATCTCTAATTTATTGCTTCTAGGTCTATTACGTGTTCTTGTACTATACTCTTAAGCTTTGGTCCAGTAAGTAGAACAGAATGAGCACAGATCGTTTTGGATGTTGGCAGCTTGTTAGCAGGCCCAAATTTCTTAGTTAACTCTTTTGGGCCTAGCCTCCTGTTTCACTGCAATGGCCGGTCCGACCTCCTGAAAAATCAAATCCAAAAGAAGATTGCTGCCAGACAAAAGGTGCCACCACGGAAAGCTCTTTGATGCCCAAGAAGTGCCCAGGCTGTCCCAACAACTGCACCTCAAATCCTAAGCTTCCAGAGTTTTTTTCCTTAGGGAAAGGGCTGCTGTTCCCTTTTTTCAGCCCTCTGGTGCAATGGCCTATCCCACCTCCTGAAAATTAGAATCCAAATAAAGATTCCTGCCAGACAAAAGGTGCGACTACAGAAAGATCTTTGCTGGCCAAAAAATACCCAGGCTGCCCCAAGAACTGCACCTCAAAGCTAAAGCTTCCAGACTTTTTTTCCTTAGGAGAGGCCTGCTGTTCCCTTTTTTCTGCCCTGCGCTGCAATGACCTGTCCCACCTTCTGAAAAATTTACTCCAAATGAAGATTCCTTCCAGACAAAAAATGCCACCACAGAATGATCTTTACTGCCCAAGAAGTGCCCAGGTTCCCCACCAACTGCACCTGAAGCCAAAGCTTCCAGACTGTTTTTACTGGTGGAAAGAGCTGCTGTTCCTTTTTTCAGCCCTGCGCTACAATGTCCGGACCCACCTTTTAAGAAATTGAATCCAAATAAGATTGCTGCCAGAAAAAAGGTGCCACCACGGAAAGCTCTTCCTGCCCAAGAAAGACCCAGGCTGCTACACCAACTGCACCTCAAAGCCAAAGCTTCCAGGCTTTTTTTCCTGGTGGAAAGAGCTGCTGTTCCCTTTTTCCAACGCTGCTCTGCAATGACCTGTCCCATCTCCTGAAAAATTGAATCCAAATAAGATTCCTGCCAGACAAAAGGTGCCACCACAGAAAGCTCTTCCTGCCCGAGAAGTGCCCAGGCTGCCCCACCAACTGCACCTCAAAGACAAAGCTTGCAGACTGTTTTTTCTGGTGGAAAGAGCTGCTTTTGCCATTTTTCAGCCCTGCACTGCAATGGCCTGTCCCACCTTCTGAAAAATTTACAGGAAATGAAGATTCCTGCTAGACAAGAGGTTCAACCACAGAAAACTCTTGCTGCCCAAGAAGTGCCCAAGCTGCCCCAACAACTGTAGCAGAAGCGAAAGGATCCAGACTTTTTTTCCTGGTGGAAAGAGCTGCTGTTCCCTTTTTTCAGCCCTTCGCTTAACTGGCCGGTCCCACCTCCTGGAAATAGAATCCAAATTAAGATTCCTGCGAGACAAAATGTGCAACCACAGAAAACTCTTCCTACCCAAGAAGTGCCCAGGCTCCCCACGAACTGCACCTCTGAACCACGTTTTCTAGATTTTTTTTCCAGGAGAAAGAGCTGCTGTTCCCTATTTTCAGCCCTGCGATGCACTGGCCGGTCGGACCTTTTTAAAAATTGAATCAAATGAAGATTCCTGCCAGACAAAAGGTGCCACCACAGAAAGGTCTTGGTGCACAACAAGTGCTTACGCTGCCCCAAGAACTACACCTGAAACCAAAGGTTCCAGACTGATTTTCCTGGTGGAAAGAGCTGCTGTTCCCTTTTTTCTGCCCTGCGCTGCAATGGTCGGTCCCACGTCCTGAAATTTGAATGCAAATGAAGATTCCTGCCAGAGAAAAGGTGCAACCACAGAAAGGTCTTGCTGCCCAAGAAGTGCCCAGGCTGCCCCAACAACTGCACCTCAAAGCCAAAGCTTCCAGACCGTTTTTCCTGGTGGAAAGAACTGCTGTTCCCTTTTTTCCGCCCTGCGCTGCAATAGCCGGACCCACCTTTTGAAAAATAGAATCCAAATGAAGATTCCTGCCAGAGAAAAGTTGCCACCAGAGAAAGGTCTGGCTGCCCAAGAAGTGCTCAGGCTGCCCCAAAACTGCACGTGAAGCCAAAGCTTCCAGACTATTTTTCCTTAGGGAAAGGGCTGCTGTTCCCTTTTTTCAGCCCTGCGCTGCAATGGCCTGTCCCACCTCCTGAAAAATAGAATCCAAATGAAGATTCCTGCCAGAAAAAAGGTGCCACCACGGAAAGGTCTTTGCTGCCCAAGAAGTGCCAGGGCTGCCCCAACAACTACACGTGATGCCAAAGCTTCAGACTTTTTTTCCTTAGGGAAAGGGCTGCTGTTCCCTTTTTTCAGCCCTCTGCTGCAATGGTCGATCCCACCTCCTGAGAAATAGAATCCAAATGAAGATTGCTGCCAGACAAAAGGTGCCACCACAGAAAGGTCTTGCTGCCCAACAAGTGCTTAGGCTGCCCCAAGAACTACACCTGAAGCCAAAGGTTCCAGACTTTTTTTCCTGGTGGAAAGAGCTGCTGTTCCATTTTTTCAGCCCTGCGCTGCAATGGCCGGTTCCACCTCCTGAAAAATTGAATCCAAATAAGATTGCTGCCAGACAAAAGTACCACCACAGAAAGGTCTTGCTGCCCAAGAAGTGCCCAGGCTACCCCAACAACTACACCTCCAAGTCAAAGCTTCCAGACTTTTTTTCCTTAGGGAAAGAGCTGCTCTTCCCTTTTTTCCGCCCTGTGCTGCAATGGCCGGTCCCACCTCCTGAAAAATTGAATCCAAATGAAGATTCCTGCCAGACAAAAGGTGCCAACAACAGAAAACTCTTCCTGCCCGAGAAGTTCCCAGGCTGCCCTAACAACTGCATCTCAAAGCCAAAGCTTCCAGACTGTTTTTCCTGAGAGAAAAGACCTGCTGTTCCCTTTTTTCAACCCTGCTCTGCAATGACCAGTCCCACCTCCTGGAAAATTCAATCCAAAGGAAGATTCCTGCCAGACAAAAGGTGCCACCACAGAAAGCTCTTTGCTGCCCAAGAAGTGCCCAGGGTGCCCCAACAACTGCACCTCCAAACCAAAGCTTCCAGACTGTTTTTCCTGGTGGAAAGAGCTGCTGTTCCCTTTTTTCAGCCCTGCGTTGCAATGGCCGGTCCCACGTCTTTAAAAATTTACTCCAAATGAAGATTCCTGCCAGAGAAAAGTTGCCACCAGAGAAAGGTCTTGCTGCCCAAGAAGTGCTCAGGCTGCCCCAAAACTGCACGTGAAGCCAAAGGATCCAGACTATTTTTCCTGGTGGAAAGGGCTGCTGTTCCCTTTTTTCATCTCTGCGCTGCAATGGCCAGTCCCACCTCCTGAAAAATAGAATCCAAATGAAGATTCCCGCCAGAAAAAAGGTGCCACCATGGAAAGGTCTTTGCTGCCCAAGAAGTGCCAGGGCTGCCCCAACAACTGCACGTTATGCCAAAGCTTCAGACTTTTTTTCCTTAGGGAAAGGGCTGCTGTTCCCTTTTTTCAGCCCTCTGCTGCAATGGTCGATCCCACCTCCTGAGAAATAGAATCCAAATGAAGATTGCTGCCAGACAAAAGGTGCCACCACAGAAAGGTCTTGCTGCCCAACAAGTGCTTAGGCTGCCCCAAGAACTACACCTGAAGCCAAAGGTTCCAGACTGTTTTTCCTGGTGGAAAGAGCTGCTGTTCCATTTTTCCGCCCTGCGCTGCAATGGCCGGCCCCACCTCCTGAAAAATAGAATCCAAATGAAGATTCCTGCCAGACAAAAGGTGCCACCACGGAAAGGTCTTTGCTGCCCAAGAAGTGCCCAGGGTGCCCCAACAACTGCACCTCAAAGCCAAAGCTTCCAGACTGTTTTCCTGGTGGAAAGAGCTGCTGTTCCCTTTTTTCCGCCCTGCGCTGCAATGGCCGGTCCCACCTCCTGAAAAATTCAATGGAAATGAAGATTGCTGCCAGACAAAAGGTGCCACCACAGAAAGGTCTTGCTGCCCAACAAGTGCTTAGGCTGCCCCAACAACTACGCCTGAAGCCAAAGCTTCCAGACTTTTTCCTTAGGGAAAGGGCTGCTGTTCCCTTTTTTCAGCCCTGCGCTGCAATGGCCTGTCCCACCTCCTGAAAAGAAGAATGCAAATAAGATTCCTGCCAGACAAAAGGTGCCACCACAGAAAACTCTTGCTGCCCAAGAAGTGCCCAGGCTGTCCCAACAACTACACCTCCAAGTCAAAGCTTCCAGACATTTTTCCTTAGGGAAAGAGCTGCTCTTCCCTTTTTTCAGCCCTGTGCTGCAATGGCCGGTCCCACCTCCTGAAAAATTGAATCCAAATGAAGATTCCTGCCAGACAAAAGGTAACACCACAGAAAGGTCTTGGTGCACAACAAGTGCCCACACTGCCCCAAGAACTACACCTGAAGCCAAAGGTTCCAGACTGTTTTTCCTGGTGGAAAGAGCTGCTGTTCCCTTTTTTCTGCCCTGCACTGCAATGGTCGGTCCCACGTCCTGAAATTTGAATGCAAATGAACATTCCTGCCAAAGAAAAGGTGCAACCACAGAAAGATCTTGCTGCCCGAGAAGTGCCCAGGCTGCCCCAACAACTGCACCTCCAAGCCAAAGCTTCCAGACCGTTTTTCCTGGTGGAAAGAACTGCTGTTCCCTTTTTTTCAGCCCTGCGCTGCAATGGCCGGTCCCACGTCTTTAAAAATTTACTCCAAATGAAGATTCCTGCCAGAGAAAAGTTGCCACCAGAGAAAGGTCTGGCTGCCCAAGAAGTGCTCAGGCTGCCCCAAAACTGCACGTGAAGCCAAAGGATCCAGACTATTTTTCCTGGTGGAAAGGGCTGCTGTTCCCTTTTTTCAGCCCTGCGCTGCAATGGCCTGTCCCACCTCCTGAAAAATAGAATCCAAATGAAGATTCCTGCCAGAAAAAGGGTGCCACCACGGAAAGGTCTTTGCTGCCCAAGAAGTGCCCAGGCTGCCCCAACAACTGCCCGTGATGCCAAAGCTTCAGACTTTTTTTCCTTAGGGAAAGGGCTGCTGTTCCCTTTTTTCAGCCCTCTGCTGCACTGGCCGGTCCCACCTCCTGAGAAATAGAATTCAAATGAAGATTCCTGCCAGACAAAAGGTGCAACCACAGAAAGGTCTTGGTGCACAACAAGTGCCCACGCTGCCCCAAGAACTACACCTGAAGCCAAAGGTTCCAGACTGTTTTTCCTGGTGGAAAGAGCTGCTGTTCCCTTTTTTCTGCCCTGCGCTGCAATGGTCGGTCCCACGTCCTGAAATTTGAATGCAAATGAAGATTCCTGCCAGAGAAAAGGTGCAACCACAGAAAGGTCTTGCTGCCCAAGAAGTGCCCAGGCTGCCCCAACAACTGCACCTCAAAGCCAAAGCTTCCAGACTGTTTTCCTGGTGGAAAGAGCTGCTGTTCCCTTTTTTCCGCCCTGCGCTGCAATAGCCGGACCCACCTTTTGAAAAATAGAATCCAAATGAAGATTCCTGCCAGACAAAAAGTGCCACCACAGAAAGCTCTTTGCTGCCCAAGAAGTGTCCCGGGTCCCCCACCAACTGCACCTCAAAGCCAAAGCTTCCAGACTTTTTTTCCTTAGGGAAAGGGCTGCTGTTCCCTTTTTTCAGCCCTCTGCTGCAATGGTCGATCCCACCTCCTGAGAAATAGAATCCAAATGAAGATTGCTGCCAGACAAAAGGTGCCACCACAGAAAGGTCTTGCTGCCCAACAAGTGCTTAGGCTGCCCCAAGAACTACACCTGAAGCCAAAGGTTCCAGACTTTTTTTCCTGGTGGAAAGAGCTGCTGTTCCATTTTTTCAGCCCTGCGCTGCAATGGCCGGTTCCACCTCCTGAAAAATTGAATCCAAATAAGATTGCTGCCAGACAAAAGTACCACCACAGAAAGGTCTTGCTGCCCAAGAAGTGCCCAGGCTACCCCAACAACTACACCTCCAAGTCAAAGCTTCCAGACTTTTTTTCCTTAGGGAAAGAGCTGCTCTTCCCTTTTTTCCGCCCTGTGCTGCAATGGCCGGTCCCACCTCCTGAAAAATTGAATCCAAATGAAGATTCCTGCCAGACAAAAGGTGCCAACAACAGAAAACTCTTCCTGCCCGAGAAGTTCCCAGGCTGCCCTAACAACTGCATCTCAAAGCCAAAGCTTCCAGACTGTTTTTCCTGAGAGAAAAGACCTGCTGTTCCCTTTTTTCAACCCTGCTCTGCAATGACCAGTCCCACCTCCTGGAAAATTCAATCCAAAGGAAGATTACTGCAAGACAAAAGGTGCCACCACAGAAAGCTCTTTGCTGCCCAAGAAGTGCCCAGGGTGCCCCAACAACTGCACCTCCAAGCCAAAGCTTCCAGACTGTTTTTCCTGGTGGAAAGAGCTGTTGTTCCCTTTTTTCAGCCCTGCGTTGCAATGGCCGGTCCCACGTCTTTAAAAATTTACTCCAAATGAAGATTCCTGCCAGAGAAAAGTTGCCACCAGAGAAAGGTCTTGCTGCCCAAGAAGTGCTCAGGCTGCCCCAAAACTGCACGTGAAGCCAAAGGATCCAGACTATTTTTCCTGGTGGAAAGGGCTGCTGTTCCCTTTTTTCATCTCTGCGCTGCAATGGCCAGTCCCACCTCCTGAAAAATAGAATCCAAATGAAGATTCCCGCCAGAAAAAAGGTGCCACCATGGAAAGGTCTTTGCTGCCCAAGAAGTGCCAGGGCTGCCCCAACAACTGCACGTGATGCCAAAGCTTCAGACTTTTTTTCCTTAGGGAAAGGGCTGCTGTTCCCTTTTTTCAGCCCTCTGCTGCAATGGTCGATCCCACCTCCTGAGAAATAGAATCCAAATGAAGATTCCTGCCAGACAAAAGGTGCCACCACAGAAAGGTCTTGCTGCCCAACAAGTGCTTAGGCTGCCCCAAGAACTACACCTGAAGCCAAAGGTTCCAGACTGATTTTCCTGGTGGAAAGAGCTGCTGTTCCATTTTTCCGCCCTGCGCTGCAATGGCCGGCCCCACCTCCTGAAAAATAGAATCCAAATGAAGATTCCTGCCAGACAAAAGGTGCCACCACGGAAAGGTCTTTGCTGCCCAAGAAGTGCCCAGGGTGCCCCAACAACTGCACCTCAAAGCCAAAGCTTCCAGACTGTTTTCCTGGTGGAAAGAGCTGCTGTTCCCTTTTTTCCGCCCTGCGCTGCAATGGCCGGTCCCACCTCCTGAAAAGAAGAATGCAAATAAGATTCCTGCCAGACAAAAGGTGCCACCACAGAAAACTCTTGCTGCCCAAGAAGTGCCCAGGCTGTCCCAACAACTACACCTCCAAGTCAAAGCTTCCAGACATTTTTCCTTAGGGAAAGAGCTGCTCTTCCCTTTTTTCAGCCCTGTGCTGCAATGGCCGGTCCCACCTCCTGAAAAATTGAATCCAAATGAAGATTGCTGCCAGACAAAAGGTGCCACCACAGAAAACTCTTCCTGCCCGAGAAGTTCCCAGGCTGCCCTAACAACTGCATCTCAAAGCCAAAGCTTCCAGACTGTTTTTCCTTAGAGAAAAGACCTGCTGTTCAATTTTTTTCAACCCTGCTCTGCAATGACCAGTCCCACCTCCTGGAAAATTCAATCCAAATGAAGATTCCTGCCAGACAAAAGGTGCCACCACAGAAAGGTCTTTGCTGCCCAAGAAGTGCCCAGGGTGCCCCAACAACTGCACCTCCAAGCCAAAGCTTCCAGACTGTTTTTGCTGGTGGAAATAACTGCTGTTCCCTTTTTTCAGCCCTGCGCTGCAATGGTCCATCCCACCTTTTGAAAAATTGAATGTAAATGAAGATTTGTGCTAAACAAAAGGTGCCACCAAAGAAAGCTCTTGCTTCCCAAGAACTGCCCAGGCTTCTCCACCAACTGCACCTCAAATCCAAAGCTTCCAGACTTTTTTCCTGGTGGAAAGAGCTGCTGTTCCCTTTTTTCAGCCCTGCGCTGCAATGGGCGGTCCCACGTCCTGAAAAATTGAATCCAAATGAAGATTCGTGCCAAACAGAAGTTGCCACCAAAGAAAGCTCTTGCTGCCCAAGAAGTGCCCAGGCTGCCCCAACAACTACACCTCCAAGTCAAAGCTTCCAGACTTTTTTTCCTTAGGGAAAGAGCTGCTCTTCCCTTTTTTCAGCCCTGTGCTGCAATGGCCGGTCCCACCTCCTGAAAAATTGAATCCAAATGAAGATTCCTGCCAGACAAAAGGTGCCACCACGGAAAAGTCTTTGCTGCGAAAGAAATACCAGGGCTGCCCAAAGAACTGCACCTGATGCCAAAGCTTCAGACTTTTTTTCCTTAGGGAAAGGGCTGCTCTTCCCTTTTTTCAGCCCTCTGCTGCAATGGCCGGTCCCACCTCCTGAGAAATAGAATTCAAATGAAGATTCCTGCCAGAGAAAAGGTGCAACCACAGAAAGGTCTTGGTGCACAACAAGTGCCCACGCTGCCCCAAGAACTACACCTGAAGCCAAAGGTTCCAGACTGTTTTTCCTGGTGGAAAGAGCTGCTGTTCCCTTTTTTCTGCCCTGCGCTGCAATGGTCGGTCCCACGTCCTGAAATTTGAATGCAAATGAAGATTCCTGCCAGAGAAAAGGTGCCACCACCGAAAGGTCTTTGCTGCCCAAGAAATGCCAGGGCTGCCCCAACGACTGCACCTGAAGCCAAAGCTTCCAGACTGTTTTCCTGGTGGAAAGGACTGCTGTTCCCTTTTTTCTGCCCTCTGCTGCAATCGCCGGTCCCACTTTTTGAAAAATAGAATCCAAATGAAGATTGCTGCCAGACAAAAGGTAACACCACTGAAATCTCTTGGTACACAACAAGTGCCCACGCTGCCCTAAGAACTTCACCTGAAGCCGAAGGTTCGAGACTGTTTTCTGGTGGAAAGAGCTGCTGTTCGTTTTTTTCAGCCCTGCTCTGCAATGGTCGGTCCCACCTCCTGAAATCTGAATGCAAATGAAGATTCCTGCCAGAGAAAAGGTGCAACCACAGAAAGGTCTTGCTGCCCAAGAAGTACCCAGGCTGCCCCAACAACTGCACCTCCAAGCCAAAGCTTCCAGACTGTTTTCCTGGTGGAAAGAGCTGCTGTTCCCTTTTTTCCGCCCTGCGCTGCAATAGCCGGACCCATCTTTTGAAAAATTGAATCCAAATGAAGATCCCTGCCAGACAAAAGGTGCCACCATGGAAAGGTCTTTGCTGCCCAAGAAATGCCAGGGCTGCCCCAACGACTGCACCTGAAGCCAAAGCTTCCAGACTTTTTTTCCTTAGGGAAAGGGCTGCTGTTCCCTTTTTTCTACCCTCTGCTGCAATGGCCGGTCCCACCATTTGAAAAATAGAATCCAAATGAAGATTGCTGCCAGACAAAAGGTAACACCACAGAAATCTCTTGGTGTACAACAAGTGCCCACGCTACCCTAAGAACTACACCTGAAGCCAAAGGTTCCAGACTATTTTCCTGGTGGAAAGAGCTGCTGTTCCCTGTTTTCCACCCTGCGCTGCAATAGCCGGACCCACCTTTTGAAAAATAGAATCCAAATGAAGATTCCTGCCAGACAAAAGGTGCCACCACAGAAAGCTCTTTGCTGCCCAAGAAGTGTCCAGGGTGCCCCACCAACTGCACCTCAAAGTCAAAGCTTCCAGACTTTTTTTCCTTAGGGAAAGGGCTGTAGTTCCCTTTTTTCAGCCCTCTGCTGCAATGGTCGTTCCCACCTCCTGAGAAATAGAATCCAAATGAAGATTGCTGCCAGACAAAAGTACCACCACAGAAAGGTCTTTGCTACCCAAGAAGTGCCCAGGCTTCTCCAACAACTGCACCTCCAAGCTAAAGCTTCCAGACTTTTTTCGTGGTGGAAAGAGCTGCTGTTCCCTTTTTTCAGCCCTGCGCTGCACTGGCCGGTCCCACGTCTTTAAAAATTTACTCCAAATGAAGATTCCTGCCAGAGAAAAGTTGCCACCAGAGAAAGGTCTTGCTGCCCAAGAAGTGCTCAGGCTGCCCCAAAAGTGCACGTGAAGCCAAAGGATCCAGACTATTTTTCCTGGTGGAAAGGGCTGCTGTTCCCTTTTTTCAGCCCTGCGCTGCAATGGCCGGTCCCACCTCCTGAAAAATAGAATCCAAATGAAGATTCCTACCAGACAAAAGGTGCCACCACGGAAAGGTCTTTGCTGCCCAAGAAGTGCCAGGGCTGCCCCAACAACTGCACGTGATGCCAAAGCTTCAGACTTTTTTTCCTTAGGGAAAGGGCTGCTCTTCCATTTTTTATGCCCTGTGCCTCAATGGCCGGTCCCACCTCCTGAAAAATTGAATCCAAATGAAGATTCCTGCCAGACAAAAGGTGCCAACAACAGAAAACTCTTCCTGCCCGAGAAGTTCCCAGGCTGCCCTAACAACTGCATCTCAAAGCCAAAGCTTCCAGACTGTTTTTCCTGAGAGAAAAGACCTGCTGTTCCCTTTTTTCAACCCTGCTCTGCAATGACCAGTCCCACCTCCTGGAAAATTCAATCCAAATGAAGATTGCTGCCAGACAAAAGGTGCCACCACAGAAAGCTCTTTGCTGCCCAAGTAGTGTCCAGGGTGCCCCACCAACTGCACCTCAAAGCCAAAGCTTCCAGACTTTTTTTCCTTAGGGAAAGGGCTGTAGTTCCCTTTTTTCAGCCCTCTGCTGCAATGGTCGATCCCACCTCCTGAGAAATAGAATCCAAATGAAGATTCGTGCCAGACAAAAGTTGCCACCACAGAAAGGTCTTGCTGCCCAACAAGTGCTTAGGCTGCCCAAGAACTACACCTGAAGCCAAAGGTTCCAGACTTTTTTTCCTGGTGGAAAGAGCTGCTGTTCCCTTTTTTCCGCCCTGCTCTGCAATAGGTCGACCCACCTTTTGAAAAACAGAATCCAAATGAAGATTGCTGCCAGACAAAAGGTAACACCACAGAAATCTCTTGGTGCACAACTAGTGCCCACGCTGCCCTAAGAACTACACCTGAAGCCAAAGGTTCCAGACTGATTTTCCTGGTGGAAAGAGCTGCTGTTCCCTTTTTTCTGCCCTGCGCTGCAATGGTCGGTCCCACGTCCTGAAATTTGAATGCAAATGAAGATTCCTGCCAGAGAAAAGGTGCAACCACAGAAAGGTCTTGCTGCCCAAGAAGTGCCCAGGCTGCCCCAACAACTGCACCTCAAAGTCAAAGCTTCCAGACTGTTTTCCTGGTGGAAAGAGCTGCTGTTCCCTTTTTTCCGCCCTGCGCTGCAATAGCCGGACCCACCTTTTGAAAAATAGAATCCAAATGAAGATTCCTGCCAGAGAAAAGGTGCCACCAGAGGAAGGTCTTGCTGCCCAACAAGTGCTTAGGCTGCCCCAACAACTCTACCTGAAGCTAAAGGTTCCATACTTTTTTTCCTGGTGGAAAGAGCTGCTGTTCCCTTTTTTCAGCCCTGCGCTGCAATGGCCGGTCCCACCTCCTGAAAAATTGAATCCAAATAAGATTGCTGCCAGACAAAATGTGCCACCACAGAAAGGTCTTGCTGCCCAAGAAGTGCCCAGGCTACCCCAACAACTACACCTCCAAGTCAAAGCTTCCAGACTTTTTTTCCTTAGGGAAAGAGCTGTTCTTCCCTTTTTTCAGCCCTCTGCTGCAATGGCCGGTCCCACCTCCTGAAAAATTGAATCCAAATGAAGATTCCTGCCAGACAAAAGGTGCCAACAACAGAAAACTCTTCCTGCCCGAGAAGTTCCCAGGCTGCCCTAACAACTGCATCTCAAAGCCAAAGCTTCCAGACTGTTTTTCCTGGTGGAAAGAGCTGCTGTTCCCTTTTTTCAGCCCTGCGATGCAATGGCCGGTCCCACGTCTTTAAAAATTTACTCCAAATGAAGATTCCTGCCAGAGAAAATTGCCACCAGAGAAAGGTCTTGCTGCCCAAGAAGTGCTCAGGCTGCCCCAAAACTGCACGTGAAGCCAAAGGATCCAGACTATTTTTCCTGGTGGAAAGGGCTGCTGTTCCCTTTTTTCAGCCCTGCGCTGCAATGGCCTGTCCCACCTCCTGAAAAATAGAATCCAAATGAAGATTCCTGCCACACAAAAGGTGCCACCACGGAAAGGTCTTTGCTGCCCAAGAAATGCCAGGGCTGCCCCAACGACTGCACCTGAAGCCAAAGCTTCCAGACTTTTTTTCCTCAGGGAAAGGGCTGCTGTTCCCTTTTTTCTACCCTCTGCTGCAATAGCCGGTCCCACATTTTGAAAAATAGAATCCAAATGAAGATTGCTGCCAGACAAAAGGTAACACCACAGAAATCTCTTGGTGCACAACAAGTGCCCACGCTGCCCTAAGAACTACACTTGAAGCCAAAGGTTCCAGACTGTTTTTCTGGTGGAAAGAGCTGCTGTTCCCTTTTTTCCGCCCTGCGCTGCAATGGCCGGACCCACCTTTTAAAAAATAGAATCCAAATGAAGATTCCTGCCAGACAAAAGGTGCCACCACAGAAAGGTCTTTGCTGCCCAAGAAGTGCCCAGGCTTCTCCACCAACTGCACCTCAAAGCCAAAGCTTCCAGACTTTTTTCCTGGTGGAAAGAGCTGCTGTTCCCTTTTTTCAGCCCTGCGCTGCAATGGTCGGTCCCACCTCCTGAAAAATTCAATGCAAATGAAGATTCGTGCCAAACAAAAGGTGCCACCACAGAAAGGTCTTGCTGCCCAAGAAGTGCCCAGGCTACCCCAACAACTACACCTCCAAGTCAAAGCTTCCAGACTTTTTTTCCTTAGGGAAAGAACTGCTGTTCCCTTTTTTCAGCCCTGTGCTGCAATGGCCGGTCCCACCTCCTGAAAAATTGAATCCAAATGAAGATTCCTGCCAGACAAAAGGTGCCAACAACAGAAAACTCTTCCTGCCCGAGAAGTTCCCAGGCTGCCCTAACAACTGCATCTCAAAGCCAAAGCTTCCAGACTGTTTCTCCTGAGAGAAAAGACCTGCTGTTCCCTTTTTTCAACCCTGCTCTGCAATGACCAGTCCCACCTCCTGGAAAATTCAATCCAAAGGAAGATTCCTGCCAGACAAATATGCCACCACAGAAAGCTCTTTGCTGCCCAAGAAGTGCCCAGGGTGCCCCAACATCTGCACCTCCAAGCCAAAGCTTCCAGACTGTTTTTCCTGGTGGAAAGAGCTGCTGTTCCCTTTTTTCAGCCCTCTGCTGCAATGGTCGATCCCACCTCCTGAGAAATAGAATCCAAATGAAGATTGCTGCCAGACAAAAGGTGCCACCACAGAAAGCTCTTTGCTGCCCAAGAAGTGCCCAGGCTTCCCCACCAACTGCGCCTCAAAGCCAAAGCTTCCAGACTTTTTTCCTGGTGGAAAGAGCTGCTGTTCCCTTTTTTCAGCCCTGCAATGCAATGGCCGGTTCCACCTCCTGAAAAATTGAATCCAGATAAGATTGCTGCCAGACAAAAGTACCACCACAGAAAGGTCTTGCTGCCCAAGAAGTGCCCAGGCTACCCCAACAACTACACCTCCATGTCAAAGCTTCCAGACTTTTTTTCCTTAGGGAAAGAGCTGCCCTTCCCTTTTTTCAGCCCTGTGCTGCAATGGCCGGTCCCACCTCCTGAAAAATTGAATCCAAATGAAGATTCCTGCCAGACAAAAGGTGCCAACAACAGAAAACTCTTCCTGCCCGAGAAGTTCCCAGGCTGCCCTAACAACTGCATCTCAAAGCCAAAGCTTCCAGACTGTTTTTCCTGAGAGAAAAGACCTGCTGTTCCCTTTTTTCAACCCTGCTCTGCAATGACCAGTCCCACCTCCTGGAAAATTCAATCCAAAGGAAGATTCCTGCCAGACAAAAGGTGCCACCAGAGAAAGGTCCTTCTGTCCAAGAAGTGCTCAGGCTGCCCCAACAACTGCTCGTGAAGCCAAAGGATCCAGACTATTTTTCCTGGTGGAAAGAGCTGCTGTTCCCTTTTTTCAGCCCTGCGCTGCAATGGCCGGTCCCACCTCCTGAAAAATAGAATCCAAATGAAGATTCTTGCCAGACAAAAGGTGCCACCACGGGAAGGTCTTGCTGCCCAAGAAGTGCCAGGGCTGCCCCACCAACTGCACGTGATGCCAAAGCTTCAGACTTTTTTTCCTTAGGGAAAGGGCTGCTGTTCCCTTTTTTCAGCCCTCTGCTGCAATGGCCGGTCCCACCTCCTGAGAAATAGAATTCAAATGAAGATTCCTGCCAGAGAAAAGGTGCAACCACAGAAAGGTCTTGCTGCCCAAGAAGTGCCCAGGCTGCCCCAACAACTGCACCTCAAAGCCAAAGCTTCCAGACTGTTTTCCTGGTGGAAAGAGCTGCTGTTCCCTTTTTTCCGCCCTGCGCTGCAATAGCCGGACCCACCTTTTGAAAAACAGAATCCAAATGAAGATTGCTGCCAGACAAAAGGTAACACCACAGAAATCTCTTGGTGCACAACAAGTGTCCACGCTGCCCTAAGAACTACACCTGAAGCCAAATGTTCCAGACTGATTTTCCTGGTGGAAAGAGCTGCTGTTCCCTTTTTTCTGCCCTGCGCTGCAATGGTCGGTCCCACGTCCTGAAATTTGAATGCAAATGAAGATTCCTGCTAGAGAAAAGGTGCAACCACAGAAAGGTCTTGCTGCCCAAGAAGTGCCCAGGCTGCCCCAACAACTGCACCTCAAAGCCAAAGCTTCCAGACTGTTTTCCTGGTGGAAAGAGCTGCTGTTCCCTTTTTTCCGCCCTGCGCTGCAATAGCCGGACCCACCTTTTGAAAAACAGAATCCAAATGAAGATTGCTGCCAGACAAAAGGTAACACCACAGAAATCTCTTGGTGCACAACAAGTGCCCACGCTGCCCTAAGAACTACACCTGAAGCCAAAGGTTCCAGACTGATTTTCCTGGTGGAAAGAGCTGCTGTTCCCTTTTTTCTGCCCTGCGCTGCAATGGTCGGTCCCACGTCCTGAAATTTGAATGCAAATGAAGATTCCTGCCAGAGAAAAGGTGCAACCACAGAAAGGTCTTGCTGCCCAAGAAGTGCCCAGGCTGCCCCAACAACTGCACCTCAAAGCCAAAGCTTCCAGACTGTTTTCCTGGTGGAAAGAGCTGCTGTTCCCTTTTTTCCGCCCTGCGCTGCAATAGCCGGACCCACCTTTTGAAAAATAGAATCCAAATGAAGATTCCTGCCAGAGAAAAGGTGCCACCAGAGAAAGGTCTTGCTGCCCAACAAGTGCTTAGGCTGCCCCAACAACTCTACGTGAAGCTAAAGTTTCCATACTTTTTTTCCTGGTGGAAAGAGCTGCTGTTCCCTTTTTTCAGCCCTGCGCTGCAATGGCCGGTCCCACCTCCTGAAAAATTGAATCCAAATAAGATTGCTGCCAGACAAAAGGTGCCACCACAGAAATGTCTTGCTGCCGAAGAAGTGCCCAGGCTACCCCAACAACTACACCTCCAAGTCAAAGCTTCCAGACTTTTTTTCCTTAGGGAAAGAGCTGCTCTTCCCTTTTTTCAGCCCTCTGCTGCAATGGCCGGTCCCACCTCCTGAAAAATTGAATCCAAATGAAGATTCCTGCCAGACAAAAGGTGCCAACAACAGAAAACTCTTCCTGCCCGAGAAGTTCCCAGGCTGCCCTAACAACTGCATCTCAAAGCCAAAGCTTCCAGTCTGTTTTTCCTGGTGGAAAGAGCTGCTGTTCCCTTTTTTCAGCCCTGCGATGCAATGGCCGGTCCCACGTCTTTAAAAATTTACTCCAAATGAAGATTCCTGCCAGAGAAAAGTTGCCACCAGAGAAAGGTCTTGCTGCCCAAGAAGTGCTCAGGCTGCCCCAAAACTGCACGTGAAGCCAAAGGATCCAGACTATTTTTCCTGGTGGAAAGGGCTGCTGTTCCC
Organism: Manacus candei; assembly: GCF_025592945.1. Classification (NCBI taxonomy): domain Eukaryota; kingdom Metazoa; phylum Chordata; class Aves; order Passeriformes; family Pipridae; genus Manacus; species Manacus candei. The sequence goes on along the minus strand of NW_026138220.1, from coordinate 969,187 downwards.
TTTTTTCAGCCCTGCGCTGCAATGGCCTGTCCCACCTCCTGAAAAATAGAATCCAAATGAAGATTCCTGCCACACAAAAGGTGCCACCATGGAAAGGTCTTTGCTGCCCAAGAAATGCCAGGGCTGCCCCAACGACTGCACCTGAAGCCAAAGCTTCCAGACTTTTTTTCCTCAGGGAAAGGGCTGCTGTTCCCTTTTTTCTACCCTCTGCTGCAATAGCCGGTCCCACCTTTTGAAAAATAGAATCCAAATGAAGATTGCTGCCAGACAAAAGGTAACACCACAGAAATCTCTTGGTGCACAACAAGTGCCCACGCTGCCCTAAGAACTACACTTGAAGCCAAAGGTTCCAGACTGTTTTTCTGGTGGAAAGAGCTGCTGTTCCCTTTTTTCCGCCCTGCGGTGCAATGGCCGGACCCACCTTTTGAAAAATAGAATCCAAATGAAGATTTCTGCCAGACAAAAGGTGCCACCACAGAAAGGTCTTTGCTGCCCAAGAAGTGCCCAGGCTTCTCCACCAACTGCACCTCAAAGCCAAAGCTTCCAGACTTTTTTCCTGGTGGAAAGAGCTGCTCTTCCCTTTTTTCAGCTCTGCGCTGCAATGGTCGGTCCCACCTCCTGAAAAATTCAATGCAAATGAAGATTCGTGCCAAACAAAAGGTGCCACCACAGAAAGGTCTTGCTGCCCAAGAAGTGCCCAGGCTGCCCCAACAACTACCCCTCCAAGTCAAAGCTTCCAGACTTTTTTTCCTTCGGGAAAGAACTGCTGTTCCCTTTTTTCAGCCCTGTGCTGCAATGGCCGGTCCCACCTCCTGAAAAATTGAATCCAAATGAAGATTCCTGCCAGACAAAAGGTGCCAACAACAGAAAACTCTTCCTGCCCGAGAAGTTCCCAGGCTGCCCTAACAACTGCACCTCCAAGCCAAAGCTTCCAGACTGTTTTTCCTGAGAGAAAAGACCTGCTGTTCCCTTTTTTCAACCCTGCTCTGCAATGACCAGTCCCACCTCCTGGAAAATTCAATCCAAAGGAAGATTCCTGCCAGACAAATATGCCACCACAGAAAGCTCTTTGCTGCCCAAGAAGTGCCCAGGGTGCCCCAACATCTGCACCTCCAAGCCAAAGCTTCCAGACTGTTTTTCCTGGTGGAAAGAGCTGCTGTTCCCTTTTTTCAGCCCTCTGCTGCAATGGTTGATCCCACCTCCTGAGAAATAGAATCCAAATGAAGATTGCTGCCAGACAAAAGGTGCCACCACAGAAAGCTCTTTGCTGCCCAAGAAGTGCCCAGGCTTCCCCACTAACTGCACCTCAAAGCCAAAGCTTCCAGACTTTTTTCCTGGTGGAAAGAGCTGCTGTTCCCTTTTTTCAGCCCTGCGCTGCAATGGCCGGTCCCACCTCCTGAAAAATTGAATCCAAATAAGATTGCTGCCAGACAAAAGGTGCCACCACAGAAAGGTCTTGCTGCCCAAGAAGTGCCCAGGCTACCCCAACAACTACACCTCCAAGTCAAAACTTCCAGACTTTTTTTCCTTAGGGAAAGAGCTGCTCTTCCCTTTTTTCAGCCCTGTGCTGCAATGGCCGGTCCCACCTCCTGAAAAATTGAATCCAAATGAAGATTCCTGCCAGACAAAAGGTGCCAACAACAGAAAACTCTTCCTGCCCGAGAAGTTCCCAGGCTGCCCTAACAACTGCACCTCCAAGCCAAAGCTTCCAGACTGTTTTTCCTGGTGGAAAGAGCTGCTGTTCCCTTTTTTCAGCCCTGCGATGCAATGGCCGGTCCCACGTCTTTAAAAATTTACTCCAAATGAAGATTCCTGCCAGAGAAAAGTTGCCACCAGAGAAAGGTCTGGCTGCCCAAGAAGTGCTCAGGCTGCCCCAACGACTGCACGTGAAGCCAAAGGATCCAGACTATTTTTCCTGGTGGAAAGGGCTGCTGTTCCCTTTTTTCAGCCCTGCGCTGCAATGGCCTGTCCCACCTCCTGAAAAATAGAATCCAAATGAAGATTCCTGCCAGACAAAAGGTGCCACCACGGAAAGGTCTTTGCTGCCCAAGAAATGCCAGGGCTGCCCCAACGACTGCACCTGAAGCCAAAGCTTCCAGACTTTTTTTCCTTAGGGAAAGGGCTGCTGTTCCCTTTTTTCTACCCTCTGCTGCAATGGCCGGTCCCACCTTTTGAAAAATAGAATCCAAATGAAGATTGCTGCCAGACAAAAGGTAACACCACAGATATCTCTTGGTGCACAACAAGTGCCCACGCTGCCCTAAGAACTACACCTCAAAGTCAAAGGTTCCAGACTGTTTTTCTGGTGGAAAGAGCTGCTGTTCCCTTTTTTCCGCCCTGCGCTGCAATAGCCGGACCCACCTTTTGAAAAATAGAATCCAAATGAAGATTCCTGCCAGACAAAAGGTGCCACCACAGAAAACTCTTTGCGACCCAAGAAGCGTCCAGGGTGCCCCACCAACTGCACCTCAAAGCCAAAGCTTCCAGACTTTTTTTCCTTAGGGAAAGGGCTGTAGTTCCCTTTTTTCAGCCATACGCTGCAATGGCCGGTCCCACCTCCTGAAAAATTCAATGCAAATGAAGATTCGTGCCAAAGAAAAGGTGCCACCACAGAATGGTCTTGCTGCCCAAGAAGTGCCCAGGCTACCCCAACAACTACACCTCCAAGTCAAAGCTTCCAGACTTTTTTCCTTAGGGAAAGAGCTGCTCTTCCCTTTTTTCATCCCTCTGCTGCAATGGCCGGTCCCACCTCCTGAAAAATTGAATCCAAATGAAGATTCCTGCCAGACAAAAGGTGCCAACAACAGAAAACTCTTCCTGCCCGAGAAGTGCCCAGGCTGCCCTAACAACTGCATCTCAAAGCCAAAGCTTCCAGACTGTTTTTCCTGAGAGAAAAGACCTGCTGTTCCCTTTTTTCAACCCTGCTCTGCAATGACCAGTCCCACCTCCTGGAAAATTCAATGCAAATGAAGATTCCTGCCAGACAAAAGGTGCCACCACGGAAAGGTCTTTGCTGCCCAAGAAATGCCAGGGCTGCCCCAACGACTGCACCTGAAGCCAAAGCTTCCAGACTTTTTTTCCTCAGGGAAAGGGCTGCTGTTCCCTTTTTTCTACCCTCTGCTGCAATAGCCGGTCCCACCTTTTGAAAAATAGAATCCAAATGAAGATTCCTGTCAGACAAAAGGTGCCACCACGGAAAGGTCTTTGCTGCTCAAGAAGTACCAGGGCTGCCCCAACAACTGCCCGTGATACCAAAGCTTCAGACTTTTTTTCCTTAGGGAAAGGGCTGCTGTTCCCTTTTTTCAGCCCTCTGCTGCAATGGCCGGTCCCACCTCCTGAGAAATAGAATTGAAATGAAGATTCCTGCCAGACAAAAGGTGCCAACACAGAAAGGTCTTGGTGCACAACAAGTGCTTAGGCTGCCCCAAGAACTACACCTGAAGCCAAAGGTTCCAGACTGATTTTCCTGGTGGAAAGAGCTGCTGTTCCCTTTTTGCTGCCCTGCGCTGCAATGGTCGGTCCCACGTCCTGAAATTTGAATGCAAATGAAGATTCCTGCCAGAGAAAAGGTGCAACCACAGAAAGGTCTTGCTGCCCAAGAAGTGCCCAGGCTGCCCCAACAACTGCACCTCCAAGCCAAAGCTTCCAGACTGTTTTCCTGGTGGAAAGAGCTGCTGTTCCCTTTTTTACGCCCTGCGCTGCAATAGCCGGACCCACCTTTTGAAAAATAGAATCCAAATGAAGATTGCTGCCAGACAAAAGGTGCCACCACAGAAAGCTCTCTGCTGCCCAAGAAGTGTCCAGGGTGCCCCACCAACTGCACCTCAAAGCCAAAGCTTCCAGACTTTTTTTCCTTAGGGAAAGGGCTGCTGTTCCCTTTTTTCAGCCCTCTGCTGCAATGGTCGATCCCACCTCCTGAGAAATAGAATCCAAATGAAGATTGTTGCCAGACAAAAGGTGCCACCACAGAAAGGTCTTGCTGCCCAACAAGTGCTTAGGCTGCCCCAACAACTCTACCTGAAGCTAAAGGTTCCAAAGTTTTTTTCCTGGTGGAAAGAGCTGCTGTTCCCTTTTTTCAGCCCTGCGCTGCAATGGCCGGTCCCACCTCCTGAAAAATTGAATCCAAATAAGATTGCTGCCAGACAAAAGGTGCCACCACAGAAAGGTCTTGCTGCCCAAGAAGTGCCCAGGCTACCCCAACAACTACACCTCCAAGTCAAAGCTTCCAGACTTTTTTTCCTTAGGGAAAGAGCTGCTGTTCCCTTTTTTCAGCCCTGCGCTGCAATGGCCGGTCCCACCTCCTGAAAAATTGAATCCAAATGAAGATTCCTGCCAGACAAAAGGTGCCAACAACAGAAAACTCTTCCTGCCCGAGAAGTTCCCAGGCTGCCCTAACAACTGCACCTCCAAGCCAAAGCTTCCAGACTGTTTTTCCTGGTGGAAAGAGCTGCTGTTCCCTTTTTTCAGCCCTGCGATGCAATGGCCGGTCCCACGTCTTTAAAAATTTACTCCAAATGAAGATTCCTGCCAGAGAAAAGTTGCCACCAGAGAAAGGTCTTGCTGCCCAAGAAGTGCTCAGGCTGCCCCAAAACTGCACGTGAAGCCAAAGGATCCAGACTATTTTTCCTGGTGGAAAGGGCTGCTGTTCCCTTTTTTCAGCCCTGCGCTGCAATGGCCGGTCCCACCTCCTGAGAAATAGAATCCAAATGAAGATTCCTGCCAGACAAAAGGTGCCACCACGGAAAGGTCTTTGCTGCCCAAGAAATGCCAGGGCTGCCCCAACGACTGCACCTGAAGCCAAAGCTTCCAGACTTTTTTTCCTCAGGGAAATGGCTACTGTTCCCTTTTTTCTACCCTCTGCTGCAATAGCCGGTCCCACCTTTTGAAAAATAGAATCCAAATGAAGATTGCTGCCAGACAAAAGGTAACACCACAGAAATCTCTTGGTGCACAACAAGTGCCCACGCTGCCCTAAGAACTACACCTGAAGCCAAAGGTTCCAGACTGTTTTTCTGGTGGAAAGAGCTGCTGTTCCCTTTTTTCTGCCCTGCGCTGCAATGGCCAGTCCCACCTCCTGAGAAATAGAATCCAAATGAAGATTGCTGCCAGACAAAAGTACCACCACAGAAAGGTCTTTGCTGCCCAAGAAGTGCCCAGGCTTCTCCACCAACTGCACCTCTAAGCCAAAGCTTCCAGACTTTTTTCCTGGTGGAAAGAGCTGCTCTTCCCTTTTTTCAGCCCTGCGCTGCAATGGTCGGTCCCACCTCCTGAAAAATTCAATGCAAATGAAGATTCGTGCCAAACAAAAGGTGCCACCACAGAAAGGTCTTGCTGCCCAAGAAGTGCCCAGGCTACCCCAACAACTACACCTCCAAGTCAAAGCTTACAGACTTTTTTTCCTTAGGGAAAGAACTGCTGTTCCCTTTTTTCAGCCCTGCGCTGCAATGGCCAGTCCCACCTCCTGAAAAATTGAATCCAAATGAAGATTCCTGCCAGACAAAAGGTGCCAACAACAGAAAACTCTTCCTGCCCGAGAAGTTCCCAGGCTGCCCTAACAACTGCATCTCAAAGCCAAAGCTTCCAGACTGTTTTTCCTGAGAGAAAAGACCTGCTGTTCCCTTTTTTCAACCCTGCTCTGCAATGACCAGTCCCACCTCCTGGAAAATTCAATCCAAAGGAAGATTGCTGCCAGACAAAAGATGCTACCACAGAAAGCTCTTTGCTGCCCAAGAAGTGCCCAGGGTGCCCCAACATCTACACCTCCAAGCCAAAGCTTCCAAACTGTTTTTCCTGGTGGAAAGAGCTGCTGTTCCCTTTTTTCAGCCCTCTGCTGCAATGGTCGATCCCACCTCCTGAGAAATAGAATCCAAATGAAGATTGCTGCCAGACAAAAGCACCACCACAGAAAGGTCTTTGCTGCCCAAGAAGTGCCCAGGCTTCCCCACCAACTGCACCTCAAAGCCAAAGCTTCCAGACTTTTTTCCTGGTGGAAAGAGCTGCTGTTCCCTTTTTTCAACCCTGCTCTGCAATGACCAGTCCCACCTCGTGGAAAATTCAATGCAAAGGAAGATTGCTGCCAGACAAAAGGTGCCACCACAGAAAGCTCTTTGCTGCCCAAGAAGTGCTCAGGCTGCCCCAAAACTGCACGTGAAGCCAAAGGATCCAGACTATTTTTCCTGGTGGAAAGGGCTGCTGTTCCCTTTTTTCAGCCCTCTGCTGCAATGGCCAGTCTCACCTCCTGAAAAATAGAATCCAAATGAAGATTCCTGTCAGACAAAAGGTGCCACCACGGAAAGGTCTTTGCTGCTCAAGAAGTACCAGGGCTGCCCCAAAAACTGCACGTGATGCCAAAGCTTCAGACTTTTTTCCCTTAGGGAAAGGGCTGCTGTTCCCTTTTTTCAGCCCTCTGCTGCAATGACCGGTCTCGCCTCCTCAGAAATAGAATCCAAATGAAGATTCCTGCCAGACAAAAGGTGCCAACACAGAAAGGTCTTGGTGCTCAACAAGTGCTTAGGCTGCCCCAAGAACTACACCTGAAGCCAAAGGTTCCAGACTGATTTTCCTGGTGGAAAGAGCTGCTGTTCCCTTTTTGCTGCCCTGCGCTGCAATGGTCGGTCCCACGTCCTGAAATTTGAATGCAAATGAAGATTCCTGCCAGAGAAAAGGTGCAACCACAGAAAGGTCTTGCTGCCCAAGAAGTGCCCAGGCTGCCCCAACAACTGCACCTCCAAGCCAAAGCTTCCAGACTGTTTTCCTGGTGGAAAGAGCTGCTGTTCCCTTTTTTCCGCCCTGCGCTGCAATAGCCGGACCCACCTTTTGAAAAATAGAATCCAAATGAAGATTGCTGCCAGACAAAAGGTGCCACCACAGAAAACTCTCTGCTGCCCAAGAAGTGTCCAGGGTGGCCCACCAACTGCACTTCAAAGCCAAAGCTTCCAGACTTTTTTTCCTTAGGGAAAGGGCTGCTGTTCCCTTTTTTCAGCCCTCTGCTGCAATGGTCGATCCCACCTCCTGAGAAATAGAATCCAAATGAAGATTGCTGCCAGACAAAAGGTGCCACCACAGAAAGGTCTTGCTGCCCAACAAGTGCTTAGGCTGCCCCAGTAACTCTACCTGAAGCTAAAGGTTCCAGACTTTTTTTCCTGGTGGAAAGAGCTGCTGTTCCCTTTTTTCAGCCCTGCGCTGCAATGGCCAGTCCCGCCTCCTGAAAAATTGAATCCAAATAAGATTGCTGCCAGACAAAAGGTGCCACCACAGAAAGGTCTTGCTGCCCAAGAAGTGCCCAGGCTACCCCAACAACTACACCTCCAAGTCAAAGCTTCCAGACTTGTTTTCCTTAGGGAAAGAGCTGCTCTTCCCTTTTTTCAGCCCTGTGCTGCAATGACCGGTCCCTCCTCCTGAAAAATTGAATCCAAATGAAGATTCCTGCCAGACAAAAGGTGCCAACAACAGAAAACTCTTCCTGCCCGAGAAGTTCCCAGGCTGCCCTAACAACTGCACCTCCAAGCCAAAGCTTCCAGACTGTTTTTCCTGGTGGAAAGAGCTGCTGTTCCCTTTTTTCAGCCCTGCGATGCAATGGCCGGTCCCACGTCTTTAAAAATTTACTCCAAATGAAGATTCCTGCCAGAGAAAAGTTGCCACCAGAGAAAGGTCTTGCTGCCCAAGAAGTGCTCAGGCTGCCCCAACAACTGCACGTGAAGCCAAAGGATTCAGACTTTTTTTCCTTAGGGAAAGGGCTGTTGTTCCCTTTTTTCATCTCTGTTCTGCAATGACCTGTCCCACCTCCTGAGAAATAGAATCCAAATGAAGATTCCTGCCAGACAAAAGGTGCCAGCACAGAAAGCTGCTGGTTGCCCAAGAAGTGTCCAGGCTGCCCCACCAACTGTACTTCCAAGCCGAAGCATCCAGACTTTTTTTCCTGGTGGAAAGAGCTGCTGTTCCCTTTTTTCAGCCCTGCGCTGCCATTGCCTGTCCCACCTTCCTGAAAACCTGAATCCAAATAAGATTGCTGCCAGACAAAAGTACCACCACAGAAAGCTCTTTGCTGCCCAAGAAGTGCCCAGGCTTCTCCACCAACTGCACCGCAAAGCCAAAACTTCCAGACTTTTTTTCCTGGTGGAAAGAGCTGCTGTTCCCTTTTTTCAGCTCTGCGTTTCAATGGCCTGTCCTACCTTTTGAAAAATTGAAAGTAAATGAAGATTCGTGCCAGACAAAAGCTGCCAGCACAGAAATCTCTTGCTGCCCAAGAAGTGCCCAGGCTGCCCCACCAAGTGCACCTGAAGCCAAAGGATCCCGATCTTCTTGCCTGGAGGAAAGGGCTGCTTTTCCTTTTTTTTGCTGGCCTGCACTGCAATGGCCAAAGTAGATCCAAAAATTGAATGCAAATGAAGATTGTTACCAGATAAAAGGTGCCACCACAGAAGCTCTTGCTGCCCAAGAAGTGCCCAGGCTGTCCCACCAACTGCCCCTCAAAGGGATAGCATACGGGCTTTCTTTTTTGGGAGAAAGGCTGTTGTTTGTTTCTTTTCGGAACCCTGCACTCGTCTCCCATAATTGAAGACAAACGACACTTTATCCCAAATATGAGGTGCCCAATCCCTGCGTCCCTTGATGCTCTCCCAGTGCCACATCAGGATCCTGTGCGGGAACACGTGCTGCGTTGTCTCCTATGGCAAAAGCAGGTGTTCCCGACTCCAGGGCTCTTCCCCGATCCAGTATGTGAAGAGCAGGGGACGGAGTATCTCGGCACCTCAGTTACTTCTGGCAAGAGACTCCATCCCTCCCAGAGCCTTTGGGAGACCTGCCGGAGTCACACACAGGAGCCCCTCTGGCCAGGTCTCCCTGCTGCCGGGGAGGGGCGGGGAAGAGCAGAGCCCGCTCCTCGCCAAGGATGCACATGGCAGCAAAAGGCTGCAGGTAGGAGTGGGAGCCCAGGCCATTGCAGTCTAAGATTCCCAGGAGCAGGTGGCCCAGCAGCTCCTGTTCCCAAGACACCGGTTCTCAATCCACGGCTCCCGGGAAGCTGCGGCTTTGCCGGAGGAGAAGATCCTTTCTGTGGTGCTGGACAAGATCGTCCAGTGACGAAGGCAAGTGTTTCCAACTCCAGGGCTGTCTCTTGAGGCGCTTCTAGAGTAGAATATCAGGGAATATCTCCGCATCTCTGTTCCTTCCTGTGATAGCCTCCATCCCTTCCCCAAGCTCTGGCAGTCCTGGTGGACTGCAGACAGATTAGCCTCTGCCTAAGGGACAAAATCCAGCCTATACGGCAAGGACTTCAAGTAGTTCAGTTTTGAGCCAGTAGGGCACTGCAGTACTGTTGTGTAAACACTAAATAAGGAGAAGGGGAAGGAAGAAAATAGAAACTTTTTTTTTTTGGTTGCAAATAGGTTTTTTTCACGGGGGTTTAGGGTGGATATTTGGGAAAGGTTCTTCCCTCTGAGGGTGGTTGGCACTGGACCAGGCTCCCCAGGGCAGTGGTCGCAAACCAGGGCTGGCAGAGTTCAGGCGCACGGTGTGACTCTTGGGGTCGGTGCTGTGCCGGGCAAAGGCTTGCACTGGACGCTCCTCGTGGGTCCCTTCCAACTGAGCATGTTCTGTGATGGTGCGATGAGTTCCCTCTCTTTGAACACTTTTGTTCTTTTTAGGACTCCTCGCTGGCCGGGGGCCGAAGCGCACCTTCCTTGCGCCTGCTTCCCTGGCCGTTGCGGCGGCCGCAGCCGGGCGCTGAGTGGCCGCTCCCCGCGCGGGCAGGGCCGCTGCTCCAGGAGTGGGGGGGCAGCGCCGGCGCCTCGAGGATTCCCGGGATTCCCTGGCCGGTTTCCAGGCAACGCTCCCCGCGCGCTCCTCGCTCCAGGGCCGAAGGTGCGCAGCCAATGGGAGGCGGCGGAGTGGGCGGGGCGATGCGGGGATTGGGCGGGGCGGGGGCGGGGCCGAGAAGGGCGGTTGGTGGGGTTTGGGTGAGGGTGGGAGCGGGCGGGGCCGGGAGCGGGAGCGCTGCCGCTGAGCGACCCCCGGGCAGCGGCCCCCGGGGGAGACCCCCGGCGAGCGGCCCCCGGTGCGCGGTCCCGAGGGAGAGACCCCCCGTGTGCGGCCCCCGGCGAGTGGCCGCTGGTGAGCGGCCCCCAGTAAATGACAGCCGGTGAGCGACCCGCGGTGAAGAAGCCCCGGTAAGTGAGCCCTGGGGAGGGACCCCGGTGAGCGACCCGCGGTGAACAACCCCTGGCAAGTGACCCCCGGGGAGGGACCCTCGGCAAGTGAGCCCCGGTGAGTGAGCCCCGGGGAGGGACCCCCAATGAGTGAGCCCCGGGGAGGGATCCCCGGAGCGCGGCCCCCGCGGGGTGTCGGGCCGGGGCTGGGCGCGTTCCTTCCCCGTGCAGAGCCGAGCGGGGCCGTGGCGGGAGCGGGGCCGGAGCGGAGCCGGCCGGGGGGGCAGAGGGGAGCCCTGAGCCGCCTTCTGCCGAGGGGGCTGCTGGAAAGGAGCCTGCGCTGGGAGGAGCGGGGCACGTGGCCCGAGGCTGAGGCAGGGGAGCTTCAGGTCAGCTCCTGGAGAAAGGTTTCTCGCTGTGTTTTTCGGGGGGGCTCGGGCACTGCAATGGGTTGCCCAGGCGGAGCCAGCAGCCCGGCAGGTGTTTCAGAGGCGCCTGCATCTGGCCATGGCTGACACGGTTTGGTGCTTTGGGGGTTGCTGGGGTAGTGCTGGGCTGACGGTTGACTTGATGGAATCATGGAAGGTGCTGAGTTGGGAGGGTCCCACCGGCACCGTGGAGTCCAGCTCCTGAGTTTTAGGCACCCCTAAAGGACCTGAATCTGCATCGAGCTGTTTGGCTCCAAAAACTCTTCTGCCCCTAGTCTACACTGCAAAGTAAAAGAAAACAGACCGTGCAAAATAGAGGCCTGTGTTCCCCCCAAGGGAAGGCAGGCAGGTACAAACCAGGACAGTAAATCAAAGCTCAGAACATACGTTCTTGGTCCCCCCAGTTGTATGACACATCACACCAGTCCTCTGTTCATTACCCGTGTAGAACTCTCATCAGGAACCCCAAACTTTCTTGTGTGTATTTGTATAGATATGTATAGATATGTATAGATATGTATAGATATGTATAGATATGTATAGGTAGATAGATATACATACATAGATATGTATAGGTATACATTTGTGTGTATCTCTATAAGATTCTGTATCTTTGGATGTGATATTGGCATGCTATTGTTGTGTGGCAACAAGTGGACTTAAAAGGTTACAACACTTTAGGAGAGCACCTTTCTAATTATGGATTCTATTTTTTAAAGAAGGTAACAGGAAAACAACTCTTTAGCCAAATATAAGTTAAGACATTAATCAGAGCAAATGTTTGGATTTTTATTTCCAATTGTACAACAAGTCAACCATCCCTTATCTTCATGGTTGAGAATCTGGACCTGTAAATATTCACAATTAGATGGTTCATTGGGGAGGACAAGTCCTCCAAGAGCAGGTGGTGTACAATGTGGGGGTCCCCACTGCACCCGTAAGTACCTATCTGGTTTCTCCGGCCTCCAAGCAGTAGCTATTGTTTCACAGCCCCAATACCCGCAATGATAATGTCCTGGGTAATTACAAAAAGACTTCCCTGGGTTAGAGGTCGGGCACCAATATGGTTAACTGTCACTGAGGGCTTCCTTCCTCCCTGTCCACATTCCTGGGGTATATTGGCCATTAGTAGATCACAAACGGTTACACTGAACCTAGGACTTATAGCAGTTATCATTTTCCTTACAACCTTAGAATCTCTTGACCTGATTATGGTCCATTCAAATGGTTGGTGGGCATATCCCAGAAAGCTCATAAAAACTATTACTCCAATGATTATTGCCAATTTTCGCTCCATTTTGTTGTTTTTGAGTCCCATCCCTGTATTATCAGTGATTCTTATTTCCCACACTCTTACCTCTCTGCCTTCCTTCGTCTGTTCCTGTGCAGGGAACAACGAGGTTCTAGCTCTTCTTGGCAGCAGAGGTATTCTTCAGGGAATACTGATTAAATTGCTCTATCGCCTTTCACTGATTCAGGCTGGGACTCTTCTATTTCGAGTTTTTGAATTTTGTCAAGTAACCCCAATAAGTCAATATATCTCTTTCGACTTGTTTTTTCCAATTTCCATGAGAATCTAGTACGGCACAGTTCTATTAATACTCTATTCCAATTATGTTCATACACTTCCCAAGTTTCTGGGACTAACCACTCCCAACCACAAAATGCCTTTATTATTTCAGCTTTAGCTAATTGTTCGCTTATAGATTCAGTAGAACTTGTTCTACACCTCATACAATAAGGTTGCCCTCTTAGTGAAACACAGCGCCACTGTTTGCCGCACTTCTTACACTTACATCCTACCCAGCTGTAATGAGTAGACCCGGGATGTTTTATGCAGGATATTCCATGTGGATCGCGTCCGCCTGGTATGTCTGTTTCCACCTCGCAGCAAAAAGGCAAAACCGTTTGAGTTCCAACTATTCTATATAGTCCTGAACCTCCAGTTTGTTCAGGTATTCCTTCTAAATTCCATGGAACATAATACGCTCTCCTTAGAGTCTGTCCTTGTGGTATCTGAAAAAAAGAATACAGGCTGGGCCTTACACCTTCTTCTTCAAAGTTCATCTGTGGGCCGCACTCTCTTTATTTTCATCTGTAAGTTCCCAGGATTCGAAGTCACCCTCCACTCCAAATTCTTTATCGGTCCTTTCACTCGTGAGGCATGAGTCCACCCTCGCTCAGCTGTCCTTACTGAGGTATCTGTAGTGAGAAGAACGACAAATGGCCCCTCCCACTGTGGAGTTAGTGATGTTTCTCTCCAGGTTTTAATTAACACCTGATCACCAGGTTGAATTTTATGGATAGCTAAGTCCAAAGGAGGTCTTTGAGTTACCAATCCTTTCTTTCTTAACTCTTGTCTTCTCCTCATTAATTCAATAATATACTCTCTTAAACGTATGTCCTCAACTTTAGGGTGATCTACTGGGGTCCCAAATTCATAAGGCATACCATATAGCATCTCAAATGGTGAAATACCTGTATCTGTCCGAGGTTGGGTTCTGATGTATAGTAATGTCAAAGGAAGACACTTTACCCAATTCATTTTAGTCTCTAACATCAATTTAGTTAAATGTTTCTTAATTTCCCCATTCATTCGTTCTACTCTTCCCGAACTCTAAGGGTGCCAAGGGGCATGATATTCCCACTTGATGCCTAGCAGCTCTGTTACTTCTTTAATTACCTTTGAAGTAAAGTGAGTTCCCCTGTCTGAATCTATTGTAGTGACAACACCATACCTAGGTACAATCTCTTCTAATAGGATTTTAGATACCACTTTAGCTGTACACCGAGCAGTGGGAAAAGCTTCCACAAAGTGTGTCAGATGATCCACTAACACCAACAAATACTGATACCTTCCCACTCTTGGCAATTCGGTAAAATCAACTTGAATGCTCTCCAACGGCCTTTTAGCTAATTCTCTTCCTCCTTTGACTTTATCTCTCAAATACCCTCTCTTCACCTTTTTACAAGTCAGACATCCTTCCAAGGCTTTCTTAGCTATATCATACACTCCGACACATCCATATCTATTCTCAAAATGATCTACCAAGGCCTGGGTACTCCAATGAGTCTGTTCATGCAGTCTACCCATAATTTTACAGGCAAGGCCTTTGGGAATTACTTCTCTGCCATCTGACAACAACCACTTTCCCTGTTCTTCTCTTGCACCTACTTGCAACAATTTTTCCTTTTCTCGATTGCTAAAAGACTTAGGGATCTGTTCACTTCCTAGCTCTTGTTCACTCACCACTAACAGAGCTGCTTTCTTTGCCTCAGCGTCAGCTAGATTGTTTCCTCTGGCTGTTACTTTCAATCCCTTCTGATGACCTTTTACATGCACTACGGCAATCTGTTTTGGGCCTCTTAGAGCTCTCAACACCTCTCGAATCAGATTCTCATGAACTAGCCCTTTTCCTTTTGCATTTGCTAGCCCTCTTTCTTCCCATATCTTTCCAAAAGTGTGTACTACTCCAAAAGCATATTTTGAATCTGTGAATATAGTTCCTACCTTCCCTTCTAACAGCTGAAGAGATCTTAGCAAAGCATAAAGTTCACATACTTGAGCTGACCAAGTACTACACAAAGATCCAGATTCCCTGACTTGAAAGGTAACTCCATCCACTATAGCATAGCCTGATCTCCTTTTTCCATCTACTACTCCAGACGAACCATCAATATAAAGTTTTTCACCTGTATCTAATTCCTCTTCTTCTAGATCTCCTCTAATTTTTGTCTGGAGACTTATGACTTGGATGCAATCATGTACTATATTTCCTTGAGGTTCACCATACAGAAACTGAGCTGGATTCCGTAAATGAGTTACTTCCAGTTCCAACTTAGGAGTATTCAACAAAATACTCTCATATTTCAACAACCTGCTATCAGTCAACCATTTCTCTGCCCTTTGTTTCAGTACTCCTCTGATGTCGTGAGGAGTATATACCTTTAAATCCCCACCAAAAGTAATTTTTACAGCTTCTTCCACCAAAAGCGCAGTAGCCACTATAGCTTGTAAACAAGTGGGCCAACCTCTACTGACTGGATCCAGGATTTTTGAATAGTATCCTACAGGTTTCTTATGTTCCGCCCATTTCTGAGTTAATACACCATAAGCTGATCCATTTTCCACGTTTACAAACAGATAAAAGGGCTTCCTAGTGTCTGGAAGACTAAGCACCGGAGAATTTATCAAATCCTCTTTTAATGCTTCTAACTTACTCTCATCCTCATCATTCCACTTTACTAATTTCTCCTTGGCCAGTTTTTCATATAGAAACTTTACTTTGTTGCTATAGTTCTCTATCCATTGCCTACAGTATCCCAAAAGTCCTAGTATCTGTCTGATTTGCCTTTTGCTCTTAGGTGCAGATAGGGACAGTATTCCTTCTACTCTTTCAGGGTCTAACCCTTTACATCCTTTACTTAACCAATGTCCCAGGTACTTTACTCTCTCTTCAGTAAACTGCAACTTGGATTTAGACACCTTTAGGCCCTTATCACCCAAAAAATTCAGGAGCCTAATGCTTTCATCTCTTACAGATTCAGCATCTTTCCCCGCTATCAGCAGATCATCAACATATTGCACTAACACTGTACCCTCTCTCGGATCGAAGGACTCTAGCAACTGTTCCAGAGCTTGCCCGAACAAATTTGGCGACTCTGTAAACCCCTGGGGCAAGACTGTCCCTCTCAACTGCTGTTTCCTATGTGTATCAGGGTCCTCCCATTCGAATGCAAAATAATTTCTACTCTCCTCCTTAAGAGGGCACGTCCAAAAGGCATCTTTCAAATCTATTACGCTATACCATTGGTACTCTGGGGATACTTGACTTAATAAAGTGTATGGATTAGCAACTACAGGAAATCTTGCCACTGTTTGTTTATTCACTTCCCTTAGGTCTTGCACCAACCGATAAGTCCCATCAGGCTTTTTCACCGGCAAAATGGGCGTGTTATGAGGGGACATACAAGGTTCTAATAGTCCTTTTGCCAACAGTCTTTCTATGATAGGCTTAAGGCCCACTTTCCCTTCATTAGGAATTGGATACTGTTTTACTCTGATTGGTTTATCTGGATCTTTTATAGATATTTCAAATGGTTCAATATCTAGTTTCCCTACAGTGTCAGGAGTATACCACACCTCTGGGCTAATTTTGGTTTCATCTTCTGCCGTAAGGGCATAAATTTTTACTTTCAACTGTTGCTCTGAGACCTCTAAGTTAACTCCTAACTCAACCATCAAATCTCTTCCTAATAAATTATATTCTGCCTCTGGGACTAACAAAAAGGTTCCCAAGACAAACTTATTAGAAGCTTCTATTTCAACATCTTTAATCATAGGTACCTTAAAAGGCTCCCCTTTTGCTCCAATCACTTGGACTTCGTCGGATGATATTACGCATCCTTGAGGTAGTTGTTGTACAGTTGATCTTTCTGCTCCCGAGTCCACAAGGAACTCTATAACTTGTTGCTGAGGACCCACTTTCAATTTTATCAAGGGCTCTGTGTTCTTCGGGGTCCCCAGCAGATAGAGCCCCTGACCGCTCTAATCTTCTAAAAAGATCTGCTCATCTTTCTGCTTCTTTCTGCAATTTCTCTGAATATGTCCCTTCTGGCCACAATAATGACACTCAACTTCTCTGAAATTTACCCTCCTACTTCTACTTGGTTGTGCCTTGTCATTAAGCCTAAAGGACTCTTTTCTCTCCTTTTCCCTGTTACTATTTTGCTCTCCTCTGATGGCTGCTACCAAAACCCTTGTCTGTTTCTTCTGCATGTCTTCCTTTTCCTTTTGCTTTTCTTCTTCTCTTACCTCATCTCTCCTAACATACACCTCCTGAGCTTCTCTCAACAACAAATCCAAGCCTTTTGTTTGCCAGTCTCTAGTCTTTTCTAACTTTTTCCTAATATCTTCCCAGGATCCTTGGACAAACCTAAGCTTGAGTACTGCTTGTCCCATAACATCATCCTCAGGATCCATCCCTGAATACAATTGGAAACTCTTCCTCAATCTCTCCAACCAATCTGTGGGTGACTCATCCTTCTTTTGATATTCCTTAAATGCTCTATCTATATTTTGTCCTCTAGGGACAGACTCCCGTATTCCCTGAACGATCATACTCCTTAGATCATCCATTAGGGCCCTATCTTCGGGTCTCTGATTATTCCAATTAGGCTTTTCAAGGGGCCACTTAGTCTCAGCAGCTGGACCTTGCTGATGCCTTCTATCCCAGTTTCTCATGCCAGCTGCCCTAATCATTCCCCTTTCTTCCACTGTAAATAAAATGCCTAATATAGCTTGCATCTCATCCCAAGTATAGGTGTTAGGCCCTAAGAATTGATCAAACCTTTCGGAAAGCCCTATGGGGTCCTCTAAAAGATTCCCCATTTCCTTTTTAAAAGCTCGGACATCTCCGGAGCTAAGGGGCACCGATACAAATCCTATACCTCCCTGCCTCCCCGTTAACGCTGTCTCACGCAGGGGATATAACTGTGACTGTAGAGGGGGGTGTTCAGTTTTTGTGTGAGTCCTTGTCAAGTCAGTGGTTAAAAATGACTCACTAGCCCTATCGGCTGATAGGGGTGTAGAGGTGGACAACAAAATGGAGGGCTTCCGCCCTTGTGCAGACAAAATGGCGGATTCCCGCCTTTGTTCAGATAAAATGGCGGATTCCCGCCCTGTTGGACACAAAATGGTGGGTTCCCGCCCTGACTCAGGTAAAATGGCGGACTCTAACACTGTTGGAGCACTAGGTATCACTTTACTATCCTCACTATATGGAGGAATATAAGGTGGAGGTGAACTCCACAATTCAGAATTCTTATTAGGGTCCACTTGCTTCCCTTTTTCTTTTAGAGGAAACAACCGAGTAGGTGTACTAGCTCCCAGCCAGATAACAGCATATTGGCTTTCCTCTAGACAATAAGGTCTTTTATCATTAACATGGTAATTCAAGATCTCACAAATCCAACCTTCTAAAGTACCATAAATAGGCCAGTATATACCATTTCCTATCTGCCTACCTCCCCACACTTCAATGCAATAATAGATCATCTTGCTTTTCGACTTCCCGAGAGCATGTGGATTATTATTCCAATTCCTCAACACTATTCCTAGTGGGCTATTTGATGGAATGCCCAGCGACCTAGCCTCAAAGCCGCTTCTCTCAAATCTTCTCCCCTCCAGAGAGTCTGTTTTAGTTTTACTCTCAATATCACTTCCCTTCTCAGTAAGTAAATGCCTAACACGGTTCCTTTCACTCTGGGAGCTGCAGCTGCCTAGTACAGACTGTCTGTTCTCCCGAGGGCACTTCTTCGCCAAATAGATTTTACTCCCTAGTCCTTTCCCTCCCCGGGAGCCACCAGACTTCAGGAGCTGCTCCTCATCAGAGGTCCTACTAGGCTGCTCTACCGTACAGCCACCCATGGGCGGGGAAGCCTTGCTCTTCCCCGATCCCATCTTCTGGAGTGCCTTCTCTCACACACGCAATCACTCAAATCACAAACGCTTCCCTCTGGTCGTGGTCTGCTCCCTCGCGGGCTACAGAAACCGCACTACTGAGAGGTCCACAATCGCTTCGTCCTCAGAGGACGTCTCAAACAGGCACACTCCAGAACCCCCTCCCAACCGCCAAGGGGTACGCTATACTCACCTCTCCGTGGATGAGTCTTCGCTCGTTCTGGCAGTGCTGCTCAGAGCACTGGAGCGGCCCTTCCCCAACCAGACAACCCACAGTCGCCTCGCCTGTAATCGACTGCTGCTCTCAAACAGAGCTCACCATCAGTTCCTAGCTGCCCTTGAGCTAGGTGTTGTCTGGATCCGCATGCGAAAATTACGGAGATCTGCAGAAACCTACTTCCTTTTACTTGTTTGCCTTAAGAAACTAGTCGGTATGGAGAGGCTGAATGACAGAATCTCCCAGGGCCGTCCAAAAATGGGACGGGGGCACCCCCCCCCCAAAGAGTGTTTCTGTCACTCAGGGGTCTCCATCCGAGTCACGGCACCAATTGTTATCAAGAAAAACGAGGCTATAATTTTGATTGCAAGGAAAAAAAGGTTTATTTAGGCCAACAAGCAAAAGCGGCTAGCCGGGCAACCGGGGGAAACCCTTGCTCCACCACAGTCAGCAAAATGGGGAACGGAAACAGTAACAATTACACCCTCGGTTGACACCACCCCCCTGAGTCATGTCAGTAGTTCATTGGTTGGGGTTTCACAAGCTGCTCCCTGTTTGGTTCCTCATTCGCGTGCAGTTCTGTGGTTGGTGTCTCTAATTGTGGGCGTCGTTGCTGAGGGGTTTCCACTAATGATGTTAGAGTCATTAATCTCTATGAGGTCGTGGTTCTGGACTTAAAATTCAGAGGAGCTGACTGCCACCAATGTACAGGGTGCTCAACATCACATAATATCAGGCTCCTGGTTTCTTTACAGTAGGACTAGTAGTGCCTATTTATTTTACAAGGGCTGTTTCAGAGCTGTTCATATTCATATTTTCTTCTCTTCTTCCTAAACTGTATTTGCAGATTCTGTTATTCAAATGCACTTTCATGAAGGTGAAAGATAGCAAATAGAGCCAGACATGTGGTACTTCACAGGACAGAAATACAATTCCCCTCACTATAAGAGGACTGCAATAGCATTAGAAATGCCCCATTTGCAGAGTCAGCAAAACTGTAGCTCTAAAGAAAAATTTAAAAAGGAGCACTTAACCCACTCACCTCACAACAGTGTTACTTGACAGAAGTAATGGAAATAAATGGAAAATAAAAACGCTGCCCATAATGTATTGCACTGGTGCTCTCCCTATGCACATCTCTGATCTTCATTGAGCTCAGAACTCAGTAATATATTCCAACAACCAAACTGGGTTTTAGACCTGCCACAATGCTTTTTGTAGAGGCTGTGGCAGGGGTGGAATAAAGGACACTATGAGTACAGAGAAGAGCAGGGGGAAAAGCAACTGTGGTATCTTTTATTTCTGACCCAAGCTGCTCTAGACAATCCTACAGCACTACCTAAAAATCTGGGACTGCAACAGTTCAGAATCCCTCCCCTTTTTTTTTTTTCCCCTAGGTGGAAAATGATAAATAAACATACAGAGACTTGAAAAAAAAAAAATCACAGGTAACACACTAACATACTTGTCTGTCTCCCACTGTGAAAGAATAAATTTCAAGATTAACATGCAATAAGTAGGAAGGAAATGTTGAAGGCTCCACCTCAGCCAACTGGAACTAACCTTGACTTTTGCATTTTCCCAGAAATTAATGAGGACTGATAGGAGGTGATAAGGAACACCATATCTTCCATAATGCACAGAGCTTTTTCTACCAGTCTACGAAGAAATAATTTACCATCCAAGATTTAACATCCATACTTGCCTTTTCCTTGCTAACATGCCCTTTTTCCCTTAATACAATCATTACCAGTGTGACCTTTCCCAGTGGTGACTGCGATTGTTCTAATTCTTTAGCTAATTAATTCCCAAAATTGTGGGAATATTTTTGAACCCTTAAGGTAACACTGTCCAAATGAGCTGAGTTTTCCTTCCTGTGGTGGGATTTTCCCACTTGAAGGCAAATATCTTTTGACTTTCCTGTGTTAAGGGAAGGCAGAAAAAGGCATCTCTTAAGTCTAATACTGTGAACCAAATTACACTTTCTTTTAATATTGTTAATAAGGTATTTAGGTTTGCAACAGCTGCATGTATGTTTTAGCTATTTTATTTACTGCTCTTAAATCCTGAGCCAACCTATGTGTTCCATTTGTCTTTTGACTGGTAAAATTGGGGTGTTGCAATCTGATTCACACTCTACAAAACCTTAATTTCAAAAAGTTGTCTATTATTGGCTCAATCCCTCTTCTATCTTCCAGCTTCAGTGCATATTGCTTCCTAACTACTGGTTTTGCTCCTGTCTGTAATTCTATTTCAGTGGGAGCTGCTCTTTTGACTTTCCTGGTGTTTCAGTAGCCCAAACTCCTGGGTATACCTGATCTAAAATTTGATTGACATTTGAATTACCCTGGCTTGGCTCCACATAACTCATTGCTAAACTCAGAGCTGCTATTAATTGTTCTTCCTTTACCTTAAGTTCAAATTTACCTTGTTTGAATTCTATTACAGCTCCCAGATTTTCTAGAAGGTCTCTGCCCAATATGAGTTTGGATAAATTTGGTAAATACAAAAACTGATGCACTCCCATTTGTTTTCCAATTTTGAACTTTAGGGGTTTCAAAAGAAAGCTTTTCTGATTGGCCAGTGGCACCCACGACTTAAACATATTTATCACTTTTAGGTATTAATTCAAAACAGAAAATGTAGCCCTGGTATCAATTAGAAAATCTAATTCTTCTTTTTCTTCCCCTAGCTTAATTTTTACCAGACGGTCCCCTAGCACTGGCCTGCCGCCCCCCCCCTTCACTCAATACTCTGTAAGCAACAACAACCTCTCCTGTGCCTGTATTTCCACCTGTTAATTCAGGGCATTCTTGCTTCCAGTGTCCCTCTTTTCTGCAATGTGCACACTGGTTCTGACCCAGCCTTGTCTGTCGGGGAGGCAAACCTTACATCTGTTACACAAGGCTCATACATATAACTAACAGTTGCAAAACTGACAAATCTTAATTCTAGGTCTTATCCAAAGTGATGTGCTTATAGTTAACTCTTCAGCACTACCTCTCATATAGCAACTCTTAGCATGATAATACCTTTAACTATGTGCTCCTGGATGTTTCAAGGTAAGCAAGATATATCAGGTACACAATAACAATACTTGGCCGAATACAAACAAAACCAGACCAGACCAGACTAGAGGGGATATTCCCCTGGGAGAGCGTCCTCTCCCGTGTTCCCTGCGAGACGGCGTCCCGCCTCGACTCACGGGTACCCAGAACCAGAATAAACAAAACCAGAAACCAGATACAAATACCTTTTATCAATAGGCAGTGTTCTTGTCCAGCCCCCGCAAGAAGCCACCGAAGAAGGGAGCCCCTTCAGGTAAAAAGACTTACCCGATGGCGCCCAAGGGGGTCCCGTCCTCCGGGGGATTCCGCAGCCGGGTGGAGAAGGTGTGCTGCCGCGGTCGCCAAATGAATCCGAAAAATCGGTCCAAGAAACTGCTCAGAGACCTTTTTATCTTTAAGCAGCAAGGTATTTGTTTATTCAACGTTGGGAGCAAGCCAGCTCGCGCTGGACAAACTTGCTCACCGGCTCCTCAGAAAATCAGCACTTTTATAGAATTTTCAGATGCGATTAAATGCATATTCAAACGATTACAACATCTATCAATACATATTAAAAAATAGGCGGAGTATCGGCGGAGCTTGGGGCGGTGCTTCTCTTGGTACCCCATTTCGAGGGGTCGTTCCTATCTTCATCCATAGGGCAGGGGTCTCTAACTCATCTTCCTCAGCTTGACCCTTCTTCTTTTCCATTGTTCTTGACCCGCTCACTGAAGCTTGGCAAAGGCCCTGGCTCCCAGCCTATTTCTTCTATTCAAATGTCTACCTGATCCTGCTGTATCTCTAATTTATTGCTTCTAGGTCTATTACATGTTCTTGTACTATGCTCTTAAGCTTTGGTCCAGTAAGTAGAACAGAATGAGCACAGATCGTTTTGCATGTTGGCAGCTTGTTAGCAGGCCCAAATTTCTTAGTTAACTCTTTTGGGCCTAGCCTCCTGTTTCACTGCAATGGCCGGTCCGACCTCCTGAAAAATCAAATCCAAAAGAAGATTGCTGCCAGACAAAAGGTGCCACCACGGAAAGCTCTTTGATGCCCAAGAAGTGCCCAGGCTGCCCCAACAACTGCACCTCAAATCCTAAGCTTCCAGAGTTTTTTTCCTTAGGGAAAGGGCTGCTGTTCCCTTTTTTCAGCCCTCTGCTGCAATGGCCTGTCCCACCTCCTGAAAATTAGAATCCAAATAAAGATTCCTGCCAGACAAAAGGTGCGACTACAGAAAGATCTTTACTGGCCAAAAAATACCCAGGCTGCCCCAAGAACTGCACCTCAAAGCTAAAGCTTCCAGACTTTTTTTCCTTAGGAGAGGCCTGCTGTTCCCTTTTTTCTGCCCTGCGCTGCAATGACCTGTCCCACCGTCTGAAAAATTTACTCCAAATGAAGATTCCTTCCAGACAAAAAATGCCACCACAGAATGATCTTTACTGCCCAAGAAGTGCCCAGGCTGCCCCAGCAACTGCACCTGAAACCAAAGCTTCCAGACTGTTTTTCCTGGTGGAAAGAGCTGCTGTTCCTTTTTTCAGCCCTGCGCTACAATGTCCGGACCCACCTTTTAAAAAATTGAATCCAAATCAGATTGCTGCCAGAAAAAAGGTGCCACCACCGAAAGCTCTTCCTGCCCAAGAAATACCCAGGCTGCTACACCAACTGCACCTCAAAGCCAAAGCTTCCAGGCTTTTTTTCCTGGTGGAAAGAGCTGCTGTTCCCTTTTTCCAGCGCTGCTCTGCAATGACCTGTCCCATCTCCTGAAAAATAGAATCCAAATGAAGATTCCTGCTAGACAAAAGGTGCCACCACGGAAAGGTCTTGCTGCCCAAGAAGTGCCCAGGGTGCCCCAACAACTGCACCTCCAAGCCAAAGCTTCCAGACATTTTTTCCTTAGGGAAAGAACTGCTGTTCCCTTTTTTCAGCCCTGCGCTGGAATGGTCGGTCCCACCTCCTTAAAAATTGAATGCAAGTGAAGATTCCTGCCAAAGAAAAGGTGCCACCACAGAAAGCTCTTTGCTGCCCGAGAAGTGCCCAGGCTGCCCCACCAACTGCACCTCAAAGACAAAGCTTGCAGACTGTTTTTTCAGGTGGAAAGAGCTGCTTTTGCCTTTTTTCAGCCCTGCACTGCAATGGCCTGTCCCACCTCCTGAAAAATTTACAGGGAAAGAAGATTCCTGCAAGACAAAAGGTTCAACCACAGAAAACTCTTGCTGCCCAAGAAGTGCCCAAGCTGCCCCAACAACTGTAGCAGAAGCGAAAGGATCCAGACTTTTTTTCCTGGTGGAAAGAGCTGCTGTTCCCTTTTTTCAGCCCTTCGCTTCACTGGCCGGTCCCACCTCCTGGAAAATTGAATCCAAATTAAGATTCCTGCGAGACAAAATGTGCAACCACAGAAAACTCTTCCTGCCCAAGAAGTGCCCAGGCTCCCCCACGAACTGCACCTCCGAACCACGTTTTCTAGATTTTTTTTCCAGGAGAAAGAGCTGCTGTTCCCTATTTTCAGCCTTGCGATGCACTGGCCGGTCCGACCTTTTTAAAAATTGAATCAAATGAAGATTCCTGCCAGAGAAAAGGTGCCACCACAGAAAGCTCTTTGCTGCCCAAGAAGTGCCCAGGGTGCCCCAACAACTGCACCTCCAAGCCAAAGCTTCCAGACTTTTTTTCCTTAGGGAAAGAGCTGCTGTTCGCTTTTTTCAACCCTGCGCTGCAATGGCCGGACCTACCTTTTAAAAAATTGAATCCAAATGAAGAGTCCTGCCAGACAAAAGGTACCACCATGGCAAGCTCTTCCTGCCCAAGAAGTGCCCAGGCTGCCCCAACGACTGCTCCTCAAAGCCAAAGCTTCCGGACTTTTTTTCCTGGTGGAAAGAGCTGCTGTTCCCTTTTTTGACCTGCGCTGAAATGGTCTGTCTTACCTCCTGAAAAATAGCATCCAAATGAAGATTCCTGCCAGACCGAAGGTGCCACCACAGAAAGCTCTTTGCTGCCCGAGAAGTGCCCAGGCTGCCCCACCAACTGCACCTCAAAGACAAAGCTTGCAGACTGTTTTTTCAGGTGGAAAGAGCTGCTTTTGCCTTTTTTCAGCCCTGCGCTGCAATGGTCGATCCCACCTCCTGAGAAATAGAATCCAAATGAAGATTCCTGCCAGACAAAAGGTGCCACCACAGAAAGGTCTTGCTGCACAAGAAGTGCCCAGGCTTCCCCACCAACTGCACCTCAAAGCCAAAGGTTCCAGAGTTTTTTTCCGGGTGGAAAGAGCTGCTGTTCCCTTTTTTCAACCCTGCGATTCAATGGCCGGTCCCACGTCTTTAAAAATTACTCCAAATGAAGATTCCTGCCAGAGAAATTTGCCACCACAGAAAGGTCTTGCTGCCCAAGAAGTTCTCAGGCTGCCCCAAAACTGCACCTGAAGGCAAAGGATCCAGACTGTTTTTCCTGGTGGAAAGAGCTGCTGTTCCCTTTTTTCAACTCTACTCTGCAATGGCCTGTCCCACCTCCTGAGAAATAGAATACAAATGAAGATTGCTGCCAGACAAAAGGTGCCACCAAAGAAAGCTGCTGGTTGCCCAAGAAGTGCCCAGGGTGCCCCACCAACTGCACCTCAAAGCCAAAGCTTCCAGACTTTTTTTCCTTAGGGAAAGGGCTGCTGTTCCCTTTTTTCAGCCCTCTGCTGCAATGGTCGATCCCACCTCCTGAGAAATAGAATCCAAATGAAGATTCCTGCCAGACAAAAGGTGCCATCACAGAAATGTTTTGCTGCCCAAGAAGTGCCCAGGCTGCCCCAACAACTGCTCCTCAAATCCAAATCTTCCAGACTTTTCTTTCCTGGTGGAAAGAGCTGCTGTTCCCTTTTTTCAGCCCTGCACTACAGTGGCCGGTCCCACCTCCTGGAAAATTGAATCCAAATGAAGATTACTGCCAGACTAGAGGTGCCACCACAGACAACTCTTCCTGCCCGAGAAGTTCCTAGGCTGCCCCAACCACTGCACCTCAAAGCTAAAGCTTCCAGACTGTTTTTCCTGAGAGAAAAGACCTGCTGTTCCCTTTTTTCAACCCTGCTCTGCAATGGCCAGTCCCACCTCCTGGAAAATTCAATCCAAAGGAAGATTCCTGCCAGACAAAAGGTGCCACCACAGAAAGGTCTTGCTGCCCAAGAAGTGCCCAGGCTGCCCCACCAACTGCACCTCAAAACCAAAGCTTCCAGACTTTTTTCCTGGTGGAAAGAGCTGCTGTTCCCTTTTTTCAGCCCTGCGCTGCAATGGCCGGTTCAACCTCCTGAAAAATTGAATCCAAATAAGATTGCTGCCAGACAAAAGGTGCCACCACAGAAATCTCTTGATGCCCAAGAAGTTCCCAGGCGACCCCAACAACTACACCTCCAAGTCAAAGCTTCCAGACTTTTTTTCCTTAGGGAATGAACTGCTCTTCCCTTTTTTCAGCCCTGTGCTGCAATGGCCGGTCCCACCTTTTGAAAAATAGAATCCAAATGAAGATTGCTGCCAGACAAAAGGTGCCACCACAGAAATCTCTTTGTGCACAACAAGTGCCCACACTGCCCTAAGAACTACACCTGAAGCCAAAGGATTCAGACTGTTTTTCTGGTGGAAAGAGCTGCTGTTCCCTATTTTCCGCCCTGTGCTGCAATGGCCGGACTCACCTTTTGAAAAATAGAATCCAAAGGAAGATTCCTGCCAGACAAAAGGTGCCACCACAGAAAGGTCTTTGCTGCCCAAGAAGTGTCCAGGGTGCCCCACCAACTGCACCTCAAACCCAAAACTTCCAGACTTTTTTTCCTTAGGGAAAGGGCTGTAGTTCCCATTTTTCAGCCCTCTGCTGCAATGGTCGATCCCACCTCCTGAGAAATAGAATCCAAATGAAGATTGCTGCCAGACAAAAGTACCACCACAGAAAGGTCTTTGCTGCCCAAGAAGTGCCCAGGCTTCTCCACCAACTGCACCTCAAAGCCAAAGCTTCCAGACTTTTTTCCTGGTGGAAAGAGTTGCTGTACCCTTTTTTCAGCCATGCGCTGCAATGGCCGGTCCCACCTCCTGAAAAATTCAATGCAAATGAAGATTCGTGCCAAACAAAAGGTGCCACCACAGAAAGGTCTTGCTGCCCAAGAAGTGCCCAGGCTACCCCAACAACTACACCTCCGAGTCAAAGCTTCCAGACTTTTCTTCCTTAGGGAAAGAGCTGCTGTTCCCTTTTTTCAGCCCTGCGCTGCAGTGGCCGGTCCCACGTCTTTAAAAATTTATTCCAAATGAAGATTCCTGCCAGAGAAAAGTTGCCACCAGAGAAAGGTCTTGCTGCCCAAGAAGTGTTCAGGCTGCCCCAAAACTGCACGTGAAGCCAAAGGATCCAGACTATTTTTCCTGGTGGAAAGGGCTGCTGTTCCTTTTTTCAGTCCTGCACTGCAATGGCCTGTCCCACCTCCTGAAAAATAGAATCCAAATGAAGATTCCTGCCAGACAAAAGGTGCCACCACGGAAAGGTCTTTGCTGCCCAAGAAGTGCCAGGGCTGCCCCAACAACTGCACGTGATGCCAAAGTTTCAGACTTTTTTTCCTTAGGGAAAGGGCTGCTGTTCCCTTTTTTCAGCCCTCTGCTGCAATGGCCGGTCCCACCTCCTGAGAAATAGAATTCAAATGAAGATTCCTGCCAGACAAAAGGTGCCAACACAGAAAGGTCTTGGTGCACAACAAGTGCCCACGCTGCCCCAAGAACTACACCTGAAGCCAAAGGTTCCAGACTGATTTTCCTGGTGGAAAGAGCTGCTGTTCCCTTTTTTCTGCCCTGCGCTGCAATGGTCGGTCCCACGTCCTGAAATTTGAATGCAAATGAAGATTCCTGCCAGAGAAAAGGTGCAACCACAGAAAGGTCTTGCTGCCCAAGAAGTGCCCAGGCTGCCCCACCAACTGCACCTCAAAGCCAAAGCTTCCAGACTGTTTTCCTGGTGGAAAGAGCTGCTGTTCCCTTTTTTCCGCCCTGCGCTGCAATAGCCGGACCTACCTTTTGAGAAATAGAATCCAAATGAAGATTGCTGCCAGACCAAAGGTGCCACCACAGAAAGGTCTTTGGTGCCCAAGAAGTGTCCAGGGTGCCCCACCAACTGCATGTCAAAGCCAAAGCTTCCAGACTTTTTTTCCTTAGGGAAAGGGCTGTAGTTCCCTTTTTTCAGCCCTCTGCTGCAATGGTCGATCCCACCTCCTGAGAAATAGAATCCAAATGAAGATTCCTGCCAGACAAAAGGTGCCACCACAGAAAGGTCTTGCTGCACAAGAAGTGCCCAGGCTTCCCCACCAACTGCACCTCAAAGCCAAAGGTTCCAGAGTTTTTTTCCGGGTGGAAAGAGCTGCTGTTCCCTTTTTTCAACCCTGCGATTCAATGGCCGGTCCCACGTCTTTAAAAATTACTCCAAATGAAGATTCCTGCCAGAGAAATTTGCCACCACAGAAAGGTCTTGCTGCCCAAGAAGTTCTCAGGCTGCCCCAAAACTGCACCTGAAGGCAAAGGATCCAGACTGTTTTTCCTGGTGGAAAGAGCTGCTGTTCCCTTTTTTCAACTCTACTCTGCAATGGCCTGTCCCACCTCCTGAGAAATAGAATACAAATGAAGATTGCTGCCAGACAAAAGGTGCCACCAAAGAAAGCTGCTGGTTGCCCAAGAAGTGCCCAGGGTGCCCCACCAACTGCACCTCAAAGCCAAAGCTTCCAGACTTTTTTTCCTTAGGGAAAGGGCTGCTGTTCCCTTTTTTCAGCCCTCTGCTGCAATGGTCGATCCCACCTCCTGAGAAATAGAATCCAAATGAAGATTCCTGCCAGACAAAAGGTGCCATCACAGAAATGTTTTGCTGCCCAAGAAGTGCCCAGGCTGCCCCAACAACTGCTCCTCAAATCCAAATCTTCCAGACTTTTCTTTCCTGGTGGAAAGAGCTGCTGTTCCCTTTTTTCAGCCCTGCACTACAGTGGCCGGTCCCACCTCCTGGAAAATTGAATCCAAATGAAGATTACTGCCAGACTAGAGGTGCCACCACAGACAACTCTTCCTGCCCGAGAAGTTCCTAGGCTGCCCCAACCACTGCACCTCAAAGCTAAAGCTTCCAGACTGTTTTTCCTGAGAGAAAAGACCTGCTGTTCCCTTTTTTCAACCCTGCTCTGCAATGGCCAGTCCCACCTCCTGGAAAATTCAATCCAAAGGAAGATTCCTGCCAGACAAAAGGTGCCACCACAGAAAGGTCTTGCTGCCCAAGAAGTGCCCAGGCTGCCCCACCAACTGCACCTCAAAACCAAAGCTTCCAGACTTTTTTCCTGGTGGAAAGAGCTGCTGTTCCCTTTTTTCAGCCCTGCGCTGCAATGGCCGGTTCAACCTCCTGAAAAATTGAATCCAAATAAGATTGCTGCCAGACAAAAGGTGCCACCACAGAAATCTCTTGATGCCCAAGAAGTTCCCAGGCGACCCCAACAACTACACCTCCAAGTCAAAGCTTCCAGACTTTTTTTCCTTAGGGAATGAACTGCTCTTCCCTTTTTTCAGCCCTGTGCTGCAATGGCCGGTCCCACCTTTTGAAAAATAGAATCCAAATGAAGATTGCTGCCAGACAAAAGGTGCCACCACAGAAATCTCTTTGTGCACAACAAGTGCCCACACTGCCCTAAGAACTACACCTGAAGCCAAAGGATTCAGACTGTTTTTCTGGTGGAAAGAGCTGCTGTTCCCTATTTTCCGCCCTGTGCTGCAATGGCCGGACTCACCTTTTGAAAAATAGAATCCAAAGGAAGATTCCTGCCAGACAAAAGGTGCCACCACAGAAAGGTCTTTGCTGCCCAAGAAGTGTCCAGGGTGCCCCACCAACTGCACCTCAAACCCAAAACTTCCAGACTTTTTTTCCTTAGGGAAAGGGCTGTAGTTCCCTTTTTTCAGCCCTCTGCTGCAATGGTCGATCCCACCTCCTGAGAAATAGAATCCAAATGAAGATTGCTGCCAGACAAAAGGTGCCACCACAGAAAGGTCTTGCTGCCCAACAAGTGCTTAGGCTGTCCCAAGAACTACACCTGAAGCCAAAGGTTCCAGACTTTTTTTCCTGGTGGAAAGAGCTGCTGTTCCCTTTTTTCTACCCTGCACTGCAATGGTCTGTCCCACCTCCTGAAAAATTCAATGCAAATGAAGATTCCTGCCTGAGAAAAGGTGCCACCACAGAAAGGTCTTGCTGCCGAAGAAGTGCCCAGGCTGCCCCACCAACTGCACCTCAAAGCCAAAGCTTCCAGACATTTTTTCCTTAGGGAAAGGGCTGTAGTTCCCTTTTTTCAGCCCTCTGCTGCAATGGTCGATCCCACCTCCTGAGAAATAGAATCCAAATGAAGATTCCTGCCAGACAAAAGGTGCCACCACAGAAAGGTCTTGCTGCCCAAGAAGTTCTCATGCTGCCCCAAAACTGCACCTGAAGGCAAAGGATCCAGACTGTTTTTCCTGGTGGAAAGAGCTGCTGTTCCCTTTTTTCAACTCTACTCTGCAATGACCTGTCCCACCTCCTGAGAAATAGAATCCAAATGAAGATTCCTGCCAGACAAAAGGTGCCACCACAGAAAGCTGCTCGTTGACCAAGAAGTGCCCAGGGTGCCCCACCAACTGCACCTCAAAGCCAAAGCTTCCAGACTTTTTTTCCTTAGGGAAAGGGCTACTGTTCCCTTTTTTCAGCCCTCTGCTGCAAAGTCCGGTCCCACCTCCTGAGAAATAGAATCCAAATGAAGATTCCTGCCAGACAAAAGGTGCAACCACAGAAATGTCTTGCTGCCCAAGAAGTGCCCAGGCTGCCCTAACAACTACTCCTCAAATCCAAATCTTCCAGACTTTTCTTTCCTGGTGGAAAGAGCTGCTGTTTCCTTTTTTCAACCCTGCTCTGCAATGACCAGTCCCACCTCCTGAAAAATTCAATGCAAATGAAGATTCCTGCCAGACAAAAGGTGCTACCACAGAAAGCTCTTTGCTGCCCAAGAAGTGCCCAGGGTGCCCCAACAACTGCACCTCCAAGCCAAAGCTTCCAGACTGTTTTTCCTGGTGGAAAGAGCTGCTGTTCCCTTTTTTCAGCCCTGCGCTGCAATGGCCGGTCCCACGTCTTTAAAAATTTACTCCAAATGAAGATTCCTGTCAGAGAAAAGTTGCCACCAGAGAAAGGTCTTGCTGCCCAAGAAGTGCTCAGGCTGTCCCAAAACTGCACGTGAAGCCAAAGGATCCAGACTATTTTTCCTGGTGGAAAGGGCTGCTGTTCCCTTTTTTCAGCCCTGCTCTGCAATGACCAGTCCCACCTCCTGGAAAATTCAATCCAAAGGGAGATTCCTGTCAGACAAAAGGTGCCACCACGGAAAGGTCTTTGCTGCCCAAGAAATGCCAGGGCTGCCCCAACAACTGCACGTGATGCCAAAGCTTCAGACTTTTATTCCTTAGGGAAAGGGCTGTAGTTCCCTTTTTTCAGCCCTCTGCTGCAATGGCCGGTCCCACCTCCTGAGAAATAGAATTCAAATGAAGATTCCTGCCAGACAAAAGGTGCCACCACAGAAAGGTCTTGGTGCACAACAAGTGCCCACGCTGCCCCAAGAACTACACCTGAAGCCAAAGGTTCCAGACTGATTTTCCTGGTGGAAAGAGCTACTGTTCCCTTTTTTCTGCCCTGCGCTGCAATGACCGGTCCCACCTCCTGAAAAATTCAATGCAAATGAAGATTCCTGCCAGAGAAAAGGTGCCACCACAGAAAGGTCTTGCTGCCGAAGAAGTGCCCAGGCTGCCCCAACAACTGCACCTCAAAGCCAAAGCTTCCAGACTTTTTTTCCTGGTGGAAAGGGCTGCTGTTCCCTTTTTTCAGCCCTCTGCTGCAATGGTCGATCCCACCTCCTGAGAAATAGAATCCAAATGAAGATTGCTGCCAGACAAAAGTACCATCACAAAAAGGTCTTGGTGCACACCAAGTGCCCAGGCTTCTCCACCAACTGCACCTCAAAGCCAAAGCTTCCAGACTTTTTTCCTGTTGGAAAGAGCTGCTGTTCCCTTTTTTCAGCCCTGCGCTGCAATGGCCGGTCCCACCTCCTGAAAAATTCAATGCAAATGAAGATTCCTGCCAGACAAAAGGTGCCACCACAGAAAGCTCTTTGCTGCCAAGGAAGTTCCCAGACTACTCCAAGAACTACACCTCCAAGTCAAAGCTTCCAGACTTTTTTTCCTTAGGGAAAGAGCTGCTGTTCCCTTTTTTCCGCCCTGCGCTGCAATGGCCGGTCCCACCTTTTGAAAAATTGAATCCAAATGAAGATTCCTGCCAGACAAAAGGTGCCAACAACAGAAAACTCTTCCTGCCCGAGAAGTTCCCAGGCTGCCCTAACAACTGCATCTCAAAGCCAAAGCTTCCAGACTGTTTTTCCTGAGAGAAAAGACCTGCTGTTCCCTTTTTCAACCCTGCTCTGCAATGACCAGTCCCACCTCCTGGAAAATTCAATGCAAATGAAGATTCCTGCCAGACAAAAGGTGCCACCACAGAAAACTCTTTGCTGCCCAAGAAGTGCCCAGGGTGCCCCAACAACTGCACCTCCAAACCAAAGCTTCCAGACTGTTTTTCCTGGTGGAAAGGGCTGCTGTTCCCTTTTTTCAGCCCTGCGATGCAATGGCTGGTCCCACGTCTTTAAAAATTTACTCCAAATGAAGATTCCTGCCAGAGAAAAGTTGCCACCAGAGAAAGGTCTTGCTGCCCAAGAAGTGCTCAGGCTGCCCCAAAACTGCACGTGAAGCCAAAGGATCCAGACTATTTTTCCTGGTGGAAAGGGCTGCTGTTCCCTTTTTTCAGCCCTGCGCTGCAATGGTTGGTCCCACCTCCTGAGAAATAGAATCCAAATGAAGATTGCTGCCAGACAAAAGGTGCCACCAAAGAAAGGTCTTGCTGCCCAAGAAGTGCCCAGGCTGCCCCAACAACTATACCTCCAAGTCAAAGCTTCCAGACTTTTTTTCCTTAGGGAAAGAGCTGCTCTTCCCTTTTTTCAACCCTGTGCTGCAATGGCCGGTCCCACGTCCTGAAAAATTGAATCCAAATGAAGCCAAAGCTTCCAGACTGTTTTTGCTGGTGGAAAGAGCTGCTGTTCCCTTTTTTCAGCCCTGCGCTTCCATGGTCGGATCTACCTCCTGAAATTTGAATGCAAATGAAGATTCCTGCCAGACAAAAGGTGCCACCAAAGAAAGCTCTTGCTGCCCAAGGAGTGCCCAGGCTGCCCCTACAACTGCACCTCAAAGGAAAACTTCCAGACTTTTTTTCCTTACGGAAAGAGATGCTGATCCCCTTTTTCAACCCTGAGCTGCAATTGTCGGTCTCAACTTCTGGAGAAGTGAATGGAAATGAAGATTCCTGCCTGAGAAAGGTACCACCACAGAAAGGACTTGCTGTTCAAGGACTGCCCAGGGTGCCCCTACATCTGCACTTCAAAGCCAAAGCTTTCAGACTGTTTTTCCTGGTGGAAAGGGCTGCTGTTCCCTTTTTTCAGCCCTGCGCTGCAATTGCTGGTCCCACCTCCTGAGAAATAGAATTCAAATGATGATTCCTGCCAGACAAAAGTTGCCACCACAGAAATGTCTTGGTGCACAACAAGTGCGCACGCTGCCCCAAGAACTACACCTGAAGGCAAAAGTTCCAGACTGATTTTCCTGGTGGAAAGAGCTGCTGTTCCCTTTTTTCAGCTCTGCGTTTCAATGGCCTGTCCTACCTTTTTAAAAATTGAAAATAAATGAAGATTCGTGACAGACAAAAGCTGCCAGCACAGAAATCTCTTGCTGCCCAAGAAGTACCCAGGCTGCCCCACCAACTGCACCTGAAGTCAAAGGATCCAGATGTTCTTGCCTGGAGGAAAGGGCTGTTTTTCCTTTTTTTTTTCTGGCCTGCTCTACAATGGCCAAAGTAGATCCAAAAATTGAATGCAAATGAAGATTGTTGCCAGATAAAAGGTGCCACCACGGAAGCTCTTGCTGCCCAAGAAGTGCCCTGGGTGTCCCACCAACTGCCCCTCAAAGTGATAGCATACGGGCTTTCTTTTTTGGGAGAAAGGCTGTTGTTTGTTTCTTTTCGGAACCCTGCACTCGTCTCCCATAATTGAAGACAAACGACACTTTATCCCAAAGATGAGGTGCCCAATCCCTGCGTCCCTTGATGCTCTCCCAGTGCCACATCAGGATCCTGTGCGGGAACACGTGCTGTGTTGTCTCCTATGGCAAAAGCAGGTGTTCCCGACTCCAGGGCTCTTCCCCGATCCAGTATGTGAAGAGCAGGGGACGGAGTATCTCGGCACCTCAGTTACTTCTGGCAAGAGACTCCATCCCTCCCAGAGCCTTTGGGAGACCTGCCGGAGTCACACACAGGAGCCCCTCTGGCCAGGTCTCCCTGCTGCCGGGGAGGGGCGGGGAAGAGCAGAGCCCGCTCCTCGCCGAGGATGCACATGGCAGCAAAAGGCTGCAGGTAGGAGTGGGAGCCCAGGCCATTGCAGTCTAAGATTCCCAGGAGCAGGTGGCCCAGCAGCTCCTGTTCCCAAGACACCGGTTCTCAATCCACGGCTCCCGGGAAGCTGCGGCTTTGCCGGAGGAGAAGATCCTTTCTGTGGTGCTGGACAAGATCGTCCAGTGACGAAGGCAAGTGTTTCCAACTCCAGGGCTGTCTCTTGAGCCGCTTCTAGAGTAGAATATCAGGGAATATCTCCGCATCTCTGTTCCTTCCTGCGATAGCCTCCATCCCTTCCCCAAGCTCTGGCAGTCCTGGTGGACTGCAGACAGATTAGCCTCTGCCTAAGGGACAAAATCCAGCCTATACGGCAAGGACTTTAAGTAGTTCAGTTTTGAGCCAGTAGGGCACTGCAGGACTGTTGTGTAAACACTAAATAAGGAGAAGGGGAAGGAAGAAAATAGAAAGTTTTTTTTTTTGGTTGCAAATAGGTTTTTTTCACGTGGGTTTAGGGTGGATATTTGGGAAAGGTTCTTCCCTGCGAGGGTGGTTGGCACTGGACCAGGCTCCCCAGGGCAGTGGTCGCAAAGCAAGGCTGGCAGAGTTCAGGCGCACGGTGTGACTCTTGGGGTCGGTGCTGTGCCGGGCAAAGGCTTGCACTGGACGCTCCTCGTGGGTCCCTTCCAACTGAGCATGTTCTGTGATGGTGCGATGAGTTCCCTCTCTTTGAACACTTTTGTTCTTTTTAGGACTCCTCGCTGGCCGGGGGCCGAAGCGCACCTTCCTTGCGCCTGCTTCCCTGGCCGTTGCGGCGGCCGCAGCCGGGCGCTGAGTGGCCGCTCCCCGCGCGGGCAGGGCCGCTGCTCCAGGAGTGGGGGGGCAGCGCCGGCGCCTCGAGGATTCCCGGGATTCCCTGGCCGGTTTCCAGGCAACGCTCCCCGCGCGCTCCTCGCTCCAGGGCCGAAGGTGCGCAGCCAATGGGAGGCGGCGGAGTGGGCGGGGCGATGCGGGGATTGGGCGGGGCGGGGGCGGGGCCGAGAAGGGCGGTTGGTGGGGTTTGGGTGAGGGTGGGAGCGGGCGGGGCCGGGAGTGGGAGCGCTGCCGCTGAGCGACCCCCGGACAGCGGCCCCCGGGGGAGAGGCCCCCGGCGAGTGGCCCCCGGTGCGCGGTCCCGAGGGAGAGACCCCCCGTGTGCGGCCCCCGGCGAGTGGCCGCTGGTGAGCGGCCCCCAGTAAATGACAGCCGGTGAGCGACCCGCGGTGAAGAAGCCCCGGTAAGTGAGCCCTGGGGAGGGACCCCGGTGAGCGACCCGCGGTGAACAACCCCTGGCAAGTGACCCCCGGGGAGGGACCCTCGGCAAGTGAGCCCCGGTGAGTGAGCCCCGGGGAGGGACCCCCAATGAGTGAGCCCCGGGGAGGGATCCCCGGTGCGCGGCCCCCGCGGGGTGTCGGGCCGGGGCTGGGCGCGTTCCTTCCCCGTGCAGAGCCGAGCGGGGCCGTGGCGGGAGCGGGGCCGGAGCGGAGCCGGCCGGGGGGGCAGAGGGGAGCCCTGAGCCGCCTTCTGCCGAGGGGGCTGCTGGAAAGGAGCCTGCGCTGGGAGGAGCGGGGCACGTGGCCCGAGGCTGAGGCAGGGGAGCTTCAGGTCAGCTCCTGGAGAAAGGTTTCTCGCTGTGTTTTTCGGGGGGGCTCGGGCACTGCAATGGGTTGCCCAGGCGGAGCCAGCAGCCCGGCAGGTGTTTCAGAGGCGCCTGCATCTGGCCATGGCTGACACGGTTTGGTGCTTTGGGGGTTGCTGGGGTAGTGCTGGGCTGACGGTTGACTTGATGGAATCATGGAAGGTGCTGAGTTGGGAGGGTCCCACCGGCACCGTGGAGTCCAGCTCCTGAGTTTTAGGCACCACTAAAGGACCTGAATCTGCATCGAGCTGTTTGGCTCCAAAAACTCTTCTGCCCCTAGTCTACACTGCAAAGTAAAAGAAAACAGACCGTGCAAAATAGAGGCCTGTGTTCCCCCCAAGGGAAGGCAGGCAGGTACAAACCAGGACAGTAAATCAAAGCTCAGAACATACGTTCTTGGTCCCCCCAGTTGTATGACACATCAAACCAGTCCTCTGTTCATTACCCGTGTAGAACTCTCATCAGGAACCCCAAACTTTCTTGTGTGTATTTGTATAGATATGTATAGATATGTATAGGTAGATAGATATACATACATAGATATGTATAGGTATACATTTGTGTGTATCTCTATAAGATTCTGTATCTTTGGATGTGATATTGGCATGCTACTGTTGTGTGGCAACAAGTGGACTTAAAAGGTTACAACACTTTAGGAGAGCACCTTTTGAATTATGGGTTCTATTTTTTAAAGAAGGTAACAAGAAAAGGACTCTTTAGCCAAATATAAGTTAAGACATTAATCAGAGCAAATGTTTGGATTTTTATTTCCAATTGTACAACAAGTCATTCAACTATTTGCATACTCCAAAGCTGGGTTAGAATCTTCTCCCTCAGAAATAAGAAAAACTGTTTTCCGAGGCTGTTACTGACAGCCATGGCAGAGTTTCCAATAACAACTCTCCATTCTTGAAATGCAAAGCCTGAAAAATGAAACAAGCGTTAACCTGGAATTCTTGTTGCCAGCACTGATCTGGACAGAAGTTATTAGAGAGTGGAGCAAAGCTAGCACCACAAATAACCTTGGGCTCTCTAGCACCACTGTGCATTCATTGGTCATGGCACCAAAGTTTTGCTTTTCAACCCATCTGCTAAGGAAACCTTGCCAGAAAAGTGAGCTTATAACACTACTTTTCTTAAGAAGTTAGGAGGCCTTAATCCAGTGTACACGGATGAGACCCTGAAATAGGAGAGAGGCCAGTTGCTGATGATCAGTGCTGTCGCTGATAATGTCGGAACGGCCAAAGTGACACGAAGAAAGGTTCCATCAAAGTTTATTCCAAGGAAAAAGCAGGGACAGCCGCCCGGGGCTGCTGCGCAGCCCCTTAAGTACAGTTTTTGAACACACGTAATGCACACGGATAGGACCGTTCAAACTTTCACACCAGAATTCTTACAGCTAATAGGTGCATTTTCTAAACTCTACTTTCTCACAACAACTTTGCTTTTTCTCAAAACAGCCCAGTTCTTTCCCAGAACAGTCCCGAGCACCAGCTCTTATTTTTCTCTCATGTTGATGTTTTTCACAACTCCCCTCGTTCAAAACAGGTCCTTGTTCTCATGAGACAGTGCTCCTGTTCTCATGAGACAGTGTTCTCTGTTCCCACGGGACAGCTTCTTCAGGATGCATCAGTATGTTGTCAGGATCAGGGCCTCCGTTTTCAGTCCTCTCTTTTCAGTCCATCTCAGGGGTATACTTTGATCTGGTCAACATCTATTGCTTCGTCAGTATGTGCCAAGGTGCTGACAGACCCGCTGTCACCCCTGACAATTCCCCCTTTTTTGTATTTGTGCGACAAAGATGGCCTTAACAGTCTGTTGCAGGGCCCTTTGCAACAGGCTGATCAAGCAAGGCATCGGTATCGACAACCCCTGATTCAAAGCTAAGAAGAAATGCAGCATTTCCCAACGAGGATGGATAACAACACTTCACCAAGAAAAAAGAGAGTTCATCTACCATCTAGAATAAGGACTCACTATGGTCCGACAGATTCATGTAACATATTTCTTTAAAATCTTGACACTCCTGTAAAGTATTTTTAAGTCTACACACATATATATCTACACAGTTTCTCTCTCTCGTACAATCGTTTTCCAGTCATTCCTTGGTGGCCACCTCAGTCACACTTCACTCACGCATAGCTGGAATTTCTATTATACTTTTACATTTTAATTACACACTTTACATTTTAAGTAGTTATTGGCTGTGTACTTCTCAGTTTGTCATCTTTGGCAGTCACGTCCAACAAGTGTACCTGGCCTGAAAAGGAATACATACAAGGAATATAAGGCCTAACAAATTTAAGTGAGATCTACTCCGATTTAGCATCTGTTTATGCACCGGCATGGTCTCTTTCCCCCCTTTTTATATTTTAAAATGTTCATTTGATGTGTAAAATGTTTTCTTGACAACAATTTGTCCTATAAGTGAGTTAGGAATCTCTGCATAATTGTTTTAGCTCTGGAAAACCAGCAAATTACAACATGACTTGTCCTTACAGTTTTTCAAAACTTCCTAAATTGTGGAGAATTAAACCAATGTCTGAGTTACATGAGTAATGTGTGATAGACAGCAACACATGATTTCTGTCTATAGTCGGTACCTAGAAAAATGAATAGATAAATCACTATTACAGTCTGCTAATACAGCTTGAAATTCAGGGTCTTCTGTGAGAAGTCAGTCCAAGTTGTCTCCGATGTCTGGGATGTAATTAACTCTCAGCTCTTGTTCATCTGCTTCTTTTAGTTGTTCTTCACCTTTAATAAAAAACTCACAAATTTGTTATTAATAGTTCAGTCAGTTTTAAGTGGGTATCATGGGTAATTTTGCAGTTTTTCTTTGAAGCTGAAGGCCTAGTGATGATTCTTTGCAGTATGAGTCTCTCTGTAGGAGATAGGTTCTATGGCTTGGTTTTATGAATTTTTTCCTGGAGCATTCTTCAATCCTGCTTCTCAAAGAACATTGGTTAGAACAATCCTATTTAGTTTTAGCTCATCTTTTTAGGTCTCTAACTTCTGTATTTCCTTTTACTTTGTTTCTCTCATTTTGAGTATCATTTTATCATGTTGTACTGCAGAACAATTCTCTCCTATTGTAAAGTAAAACACACTGAATTTCAGGAAGGTCACTGTAACTTCAGTAAAAGCAAAGAGCAGCTTTCATTATGAAGAAACAATTGGCTGTTCAAAATCCCAGCATATGGAAATCTTTCAGAGGATGGGATTACTGATTTTTATAAGGGTCTTGGTTGCATAATTGGGTTAAATATAGTTTTGTATCTTTTACTTTTCTATTATCAAGCCACACATGGCTTGTGATTTGAACAGGATTCACAAATTCGTAGGGCAGATTCCTGCCTCTCTGAATATAAAAAAATGAAACAGGAGAACAGTCATATCCTTTTAAAACTTAAGCAGTCTCATCCAGCCTCTGAAACGATATGATCAACTAGGATTTATAAGCAGCCAATTCTGAATTTTTGCTGATATTTATATATTTTTCTGGGATATGCGTGAAAACTTTAAACATCTTATTTAAACAAAATAGGTGTAACAGTTTAACTTACATCCATGTATTTAAGAAATTAACACTCTTAAAGTAGCTTTCAACTTTAGCAATTTACATAAAGCCACAGTAAAACTCCCTTGGACTGCTTTAAACTAGGGTTTTGCTCATAAGAGTATACCAGGGGATCCAGAATGCACACCTTGCAAAGCAGCAACAGTTCTGGTTTAAGCTTGTCACCTGATAACAGGGACACACCTCTGCTGCTCAGCACAGGGACTAGGACAGATGCAGTTTAAACTTGAAACACTACCTGTTGTTAGGCAGTTTCCTGTATTATATCTTTAGATTTTCTCTCTCTTTCCACAAAGGTGGAAACTTCCAGCTAGAAACAGTTTACTTATTT
This sequence comes from Manacus candei, assembly GCF_025592945.1. NCBI lineage: Eukaryota > Metazoa > Chordata > Aves > Passeriformes > Pipridae > Manacus > Manacus candei. Next base: position 929,843 of record NW_026138220.1, on the reverse strand, counting down.
TTCCCTTTTTTCTCTGGCAAAAACTGCCCCTGTCAAATAAGATATTTTTGAGCTAGGTATTCCACCAAAAAAAAGTCTACCTTAAAGCTTCCTCAACAATCTCAAAAAACCTATCTGTAAAATACAGAAGTAACAAAAGAATGTTTACAGAGCTGTTTGAGCAGGGGGGGGAGAGGGAAGGTAGCACAGCTGTGCTTAGAGCTCTGCCGGAGAATCACTCCCCCCCACACACTGGAATTTTCTTATAACAGGCAATTGTCAGCAGTTACTTTAAAAACTCTATTTCTCCATTACATTTATGTATGCATTCTGAAACAATTTTGGTTATTTTAATGAACAACTTCAGAAAACAGTTAGTCAGACTATGTTATGAAATTGTAAGACAATTTCTTTCTCCAATCAGAAGGTTACAAAGTTGCAATTTCTACAAAGCGGGATATTTTGATTGTCCTCCCAGCTCTGAGGGAGTGAATAAAGTTTCTGCTTAGTTACCAAGCAACCAACCATCTCTATCATGTGAAATACACTCTGTTTCTTTCCCTGGCAGGGCTGAATCTTTTCAAGGGAAGGCTTTTTACTTTTCTTTTTCCTTTTTCTCCTGGCAAAGAACTTTGTTTCTTCACATACACATGCACAGTAACACTAATATTGTGAGCTCACAAAAACACATTCCACAGACACTACAGTTAACACAAGAATTAACAGAAATATCAGAAGGCAGTTTTTTGTCCCCCCTTTTCTTTCCACCCCCCAGTAGGGATCGTTGTCTTCAGGCTTCCATGACACCAAACTTGATTTGTTGCGTATTTTTCTGTGTTTTATTTTACACACATTGTGAGACTGAAACAACCAATTAGTACATGAACAAAAAATAGGTAACTCAGGCTGCGAAGAAGCAAGAAAAGGAGGTAGATGCTGACTTTTGAGTTCGAAGGCTTCTACAGGGATGGGCTTTGCTGTCTTGTTTTCTGCCCAGCCCCCATTGTTCTAATTTATCTCTGTCCCTCTCCATTCGCTTATAAATCTTGCCTTGGATTTCTTTTCTTAGTTGTTTTCTCGGTGGAGTTATCTGGTGGAAAAACTGCTTTTTCTGCAGCAGTGGCAATGGAGGGGGGGGTCCTGACTTCTTTTCTGTCTCCGGGAGTGAATTATTAAATTTTTCTGCATTTTTTGCTTGGAGGTGTAGTTCAAGGACAATTTGTTACATCAGCAACCTGCTTATCTTTCTGGGCAACTGCGTTTCAGAGTTTTAGTTCTTATATGAATTATTGCATAGATCGTTGCCTCCCATACTCCTAAATCTTTCAAAGTCTCACGGAGCAAGTGTTAGGCAAACACATGAAATGCAACTTAACGTAGCAGCTTCAAAGCCTTATTTTCAGTACTATAACAGCACACGTCGTAAATTAAATTCAGCAACCTTGACATTCTTTCGGTTAAGGAGGGATTTCCATGTAGATAGAACTACACTTTCCTCCTTCGTTATGTGCTGTCCCATTGTTAAAATATAGTCCCCGGTGGCACCCCCGTTAGCTTACCTAATGAGGGTCAAAAAGTTCAGGTCCGGAGTGTTTGGTGGGAACCAGCCCCGCTCTCAAGCTTCAGCGGGCTCCGTTCCCCCTGTGCCTCGCCCCACAGGTCCAATCTCCCTCTAGGAGAGAAAATCCTCTGCTCTTTCCCCCTCTAGGAGGGAAGTCACAGCAGCTCCACAATTGGAGATAAATCTGTCTTCAACGTTGCAATCACGTCGGGGTCACCAGATGTCGCTGATAATGTCGGAACGGCCAAAGCGACACGAAAAAAGGTTCCAGTAAAGTTTATTCCAAGGAAAAAGCAGGGACAGCCGCCCGGGGCTGCTGCGCAGCCCCTTAAGTACAGTTTTTGAACACACGTAATGCACACGGATAGGACAGTTCAAACTTTCACACCAGAATTCTTACAGCTAATAGGTGCATTTTCTAAACTCTACTTTCTCACAACAACTTTGCTTTTTCTCAAAACAGCCCAGTTCTTTCCCGAGCACCTGCTCTTATTTTTCTCTCATGTTGATGTTTTTCGCAACTCCCCTCGTTCAAAACAGGTTCTTGTTCTCATGAGACAGTGCTCCTGTTCTCATGAGACAGTGTTCTCTGTTCCCACGGGACAGCTTCTTCAGGATGCATCAGTATGTTGTCAGGATCAGGGCCTCCGTTTTCAGTCCTCTCTTTTCAGTCCATCTCAGGGGTATACTTTGATCTGGTCAACATCTATTGCTTCGTCAGTATGTGCCAAGGTGCTGACAGACCCGCTGTCACCCCTGGCACAGTGCAGATGAGGAATCAGCTCTGCTGAGTAGGCTTCAAGCTTTGTGATTTTTACAAGTGCACTATTTCAAATCTGTTGTAGAAGAAACAGTCTTTTCTGTTTGATCAACTTTCCACTTTCAGAATACTGGAGTTTATCCCTCAAATTCAACCTGTAGTTTCAAAAGATAAAAATCCTTTGAGGAAACCTTTCAACCTCAGTAGCCAATTGCAACATGCCCAGGGAAGTTCAGCAACAGCACCATTCAGTAAATACACTGTTCTGGACCAGACATCCCAGAGAGATTGAACTCCAGTGCTAAACCCCATAGAGTGTCAACTGCCATAAGAGCTGATTTTTGGCTTCGCTGAGATTCTCTCTTGTTTCCTTTGGTGTACCTGGCACATCTGGAGCAAGGGGTCAGGGCAAAAGTACATCCTTAGCAGGGTCAGTAGAGATCATGTCAAAAGAGTATCGATTTCTGTAATTAAGGAAGGCAATTAGATACAGGAATTTATTTTTCTAGCCCCTCTTTCCGGACTACCGGTGTCTTACTTCATCATGCCCTGTGAGCAGTCCCAGTGCTCTGTGATTGATGCCATAAGAGACTTGCTAAAAGGGAGCAAACACCTCCTAGAAAAGAGGTGCCACCACAGAAAGTTCTTGCTTGCCAAGAAGTGCCCAGGCTGCCCCACCAACTGCACCTGAAGCCAAAGGATCCAAACTTACTTTCCTGTGGAAAAGAGCTGCTCATCCATTTTTCAGCCCTGCGCTACAATGACCAAAATAACTCCCAAAATTGAATCCAACTGAAGATTCCTGCCAGACAAAAGGTGCCACCACAGAAAGCTCCTGCTGCCCAAGAAGTGCCCAGGCTACCCCACCAACTGCACCTCAAAGCTTAAGCTTCCAGACTTTTTTTCCTTAGGGAAAGAGCTGCTATTCCCTTTTTTCAGCCCTGCGTTGCAATGGTCGGTCCCACCTTTTGAAAAATAGAATCCAAATGAAGATTGCTGTCAGACAAAAGGTAACACCACAGAAATCTCTTGGTGCACAACAAGTGCCCACGCTGCCCTAAGAACTACACCTGAAGCCAAAGGTTCCAGACTGTTTTTCTGGTGGAAAGAGCTGCTGTTCCCTTTTTTCTGCCCTGCGCTGCAATGGTCGGTCCCACCTCCTGAAATCTGAATGCAAATGAAGATTCCTGCCAGAGAAAAGGTGCAACCACAGAAAGGTCTTGCTGTCCAAGGACTGCCCAGGGTGCCCCACCAACTGCACCTCAAAGCCAAAGGTTCCAGACTGTTTTCCTGGTGGAAAGAGCTGCTGTTCCCTTTTTTCCGCCCTGCGCTGCAATGACCGGTCCCACGTCCTGAAAAATTGAATCCAAATGAAGATTGCTGCCAGACAAAAGGTGCCACCACAGAAAGGTCTTTGCTGCCCCAAAAGTTCCCAGGCTTCTCCAACAACTGCACCTCAAAGCCAAAGCTTCCAGACTTTTTTCCTGGTGGAAAGAGCTGCTGTTCCCTTTTTTCAGCCCTGTGCTGCAATGGCCGGTCCCACCTCCAGAAATAATGAATGCAAATGGAGATTCGTGCCAAACAAAAGGTGCCACCAAAGAAAGCTCTTTCCTGCCCAAGAAGTGCCCCGGCTGCCCCAAAAACTAGACCTCCAAGTCAAAGCTTCCAGACTGTTTTTTCCTTAGGGAAAGAGATGCTCTTCCCTTTTTCAGCCCTGTGCTGCAATGGCCGGTCCCACCTCCTGAAAAATTGAATCCAGATGAAGATTCCTGCCGGACAAAAGGTGCCACCACAGAAAACTCTTCCTGCCCGAGAAGTTCCCAGGCTGCCCTAACAACTGCATCTCAAAGCCAAAGCTTCCAGACTGTTTTTCCTGAGAGAAAAGACCTGCTGTTCCCTTTTTTCAACCCTGCTCTGCAATGACCAGTCCCACCTCCTGGAAAATTCAATGCAAATGAAGATTCCTGCCAGACAAAAGGTGCCACCACAGAAAGCTCTTTGCTGCCCAAGAAGTGTCCAGGGTGCCCCACCAACTGCACCTCAAAGCCAAAGCTTCCAGACTTTTTTTCCTTAGGGAAAGGGCTGTAGTTCCCTTTTTTCAGCCCTCTGCTGCAATGGTCGATCCCACCTCCTGAGAAATAGAATCCAAATGAAGATTGCTGCCAGACAAAAGGTGCCACCACAGAAAGGTCTTGCTGCCCAACAAGTGCTTAGGCTGCCCCAAGAACTACACCTGAAGCCAAACCTTCCAGACTATTTTTCCTGGTGGAAAGAGCTGCTGTTCCCTTTTCTCCGCCCTGCGCTGCAATAGCCGGACCCACCTTTTGAAAAATAGAATCCAAATGAAGATTGCTGCCAGACAAAAGGTGCCACCACAGAAAGCTGCTGGTTGCCCAAGAAGTGCCCAGGCTGCCCCACCAACTATACTGCCAAGCCGAAGCAACTAGATATTTTTTCATGGTGGAAAGGGCTGCTGTTCCCTTTTTTCAGCCGTGCATTGCAATAGCCGGTCCCACCTCCTGAAAAATAGAATCCAAATGAAGATTCCTGCCAGACAAAAGGTGCCACCACAGAAAGCTCCTGCTACCCAAGAAGTGCCCAGGCTACTCCACCAACTCCACCTCAAAGCTTAAGCTTCCAGACTTTTTTTCCTGGTGGAAAGAGCTGCTGTTCCCTTTTTTCAGGCCTGCGCTGCAATGGCCAGTCCCACGTCTCTAAAAATTTACTCTAAATGAAGATTCCTGCCAGAGAAAAGTTGCCACCAGAGAAAGGTCTTGCTGTCCATGAAATGCCAGGGCTGCCCCAACGACTGCACGTGAACCCAAAGCTTTAAGAATTTTTTTTCTTAGGGAAAGGGCTGCTGTTCCCTTTTTTCAGCCCTCTGCTTCAATGGTCCGTCCCACCTTTTGAAAAATTGAATGCAAATGAAGATTTGTCCTAAACAAAAGGTGCCACCAAAGAAAGCTCTTGCTGCCCAAGAAGTGCCCAGGCTGCCACAACAACTACACCTCCATGTCAAAGCTTCCAGACTTTTTTTCCTGGTGGAAAGAGCTGCTCTTCCCTTTTTTCAACCCTGTGCATCAATGGTCGGTCCCACGTCCTGAAAAATTGAATCCAAATGAAGATTCCTGCCAGACAAAAGGTGCCAACAACAGAAAACTCTTCCTGCCCGAGAAGTTCCCAGGCTGCCCTAACAACTGCATCTCAAAGCCAAAGCTTCCAGACTGTTTTTCCTGAGAGAAAAGACCTTCTGTTCCTTTTTTTTTAACCCTGCTCTGCAATGACCAGTCCCACCTCCTGGAAAATTCAATGCAAATGAAGATTCTTGCCAGACAAAAGGTGCCACCACAGAAAGCTCTTTGCTGCCCAAGAAGTGCCCAGGGTGTCCCACCAACTGCACCTCAAAGGCAAAGCTTCCAGACTTTTTTTCCTTAGGGAAAGGGCTGCTGTTCCCTTTTTTCAGCCCTGCGCTGCAATGGTCAATCCAACCTCCTGAGAAATAGAATCCAAATGAAGATTGCTGCCAGACAAAAGGTGCCACCACAGAAATGTCTTGCTGCCCAACAACTGCCCAGGCGGTCCTAAGAACTACACCTGAAGCCAAACCTTCCAGACTATTTTTCCTGGTGGAAAGAGCTGCTGTTCCATTTTTTCAGCCCTGCGCTGCAATAGCCGGACCCACCTTTTGAAAAATAGAATCCAAATGAAGATTGCTGCCAGACAAAAGGTGCCACCACAGAAAGCTCTTTGCTGCCCAAAAAGTGTCCAGGCTGCCCCACCAACTGCACCTCAAAGCCAAAGCTTCCAGACTTTTTTTCCTTAGGGAAAGGGCTGCTGTTCCCTTTTTTCAGCCCTCTGCTGCAATGGCCGATCCCACCTCCTGAGAAATAGAATCCAAATGAAGATTGCTGCCAGACAAAAGGTGCCACCACAGAAAGGTCTTGCTGCCCAGCAAGTGCTTAGGCTGCCCCAAGAACTACACCTGAAGCCAAAGGTTCCAGACTTTTTTTCCTGGTGGAAAGAGCTGCTGTTCCCTTTTTTCAGCCCTGTGCTGCAATGGCCTCTTCCACCTCCTGAAAAATTGAATCCATATAAGATTGCTGCCAGACAAAAGTACCACCACAGAAAGGTCTTGCTGCCCAAGAAGTGCCCAGGCTACCCCAACAACTACACCTCCAAGTCAAAGCTTCCAGACTTTTTTTCCTTAGGGAAAGAGCTGCTCTTCCCTTTTTTCAGCCCTGTGCTGCAATGGCCGGTCCCACGTCTTTAAAAATTTACTCCAAATGAAGATTCCTGCCAGAGAAAAGTTGCCACCACAGAAAGGTCTTGCTGCCCGAGAAGTGCTCAGGCTGCCCCAAAACTGCACGTGAAGCCAAAGGATCCAGACTATTTTTCCTGGTGGAAAGGGCTGCTGTTCCCTTTTTTCAGCCCTGCGCTGCAATGGCCGGTCCCACCTCCTGAAAAATAGAATCCAAATGAAGATTCCTGCCAGACAAAAGGTGCCACCACGGAAAGCTCTTTGCTGCCCAAAAAGTGCAAGGGCTGCCCCAACAACTGCCCGTGATGCCAAAGCTTCAGACTTTTTTTCCTTAGGGAAAGGGCTGCTGTTCCCTTTTTTCAGCCCTCTGCTGCAATGGCCGGTCCCACCTCCTGAGAAATAGAATTCAAATGAAGATTCCTGCCAGACAAAAGGTGCCACCACAGAAAGGTCTTGGTGCACAACAAGTGCCCACGCTGCCCCAAGAACTACACGTGAAGCCAAATATTCCAGACTGATTTTCCTGGTGGAAAGAGCTGCTGTTCCCTTTTTTCAGCCCTGCGCTGTAATGGTGGGTCCCACGTCCTGAAATTTGAATGCAAATGAAGATTCCTGCCAGAGAAAAGTTGCCACCACAGAAAGGTCTTGCTGCCCAAGAAGTGCTCAGGCTGTCCCAAAACTGCACGTGAAGCCAAAGGATCCAGACTATTTTTCCTGGTGGAAAGAGCTGCTGTTCCCTTTTTTCAGCCCTCTGCTGCAATGGCCGGTCCCACCTCCTTAGAAATAGAATCCAAATGAAGATTGCTGCTAGACAAAAGGTGCCACCACAGAAAGGTCTTGCTGCCCAACAAGTGCTTACGCTGCCCCAAGAACTACACCTGAAGCCAAAGGTTCCAGACTTTTTTTCCTGGTGGAAAGAGCTGCTGTTCCATTTTTTCAGCCCTGCGCTGCAATGGCCTCTTCCACCTCATGAAAAATTGAATCCAAATAAGATTGCTGCCAGACAAAAGTACCAGCCCAGAAAGGTCTTGCTGCCCAAGAAGTGCCCAGGCTGCCCCAACAACTGCACCTCAAAGCCAAAGCTTGCAGACTGTTTTCCTGGTGGAAAGAGCTGCTGTTCCCTTTTTTCGGCCCTGCTCTGCAATAGCCGGACCCACCTTTTGAAAAATAGAATCCAAATGAAGATTGCTGCCAGACAAAAGGTGCCACCACAGAAAGCTCTTTGGTGCCCAAGAAGTGTCCAGGGTGCCCCACCAACTGCACCTCAAAGCCAAAGCTTCCAGACTTTTTTTCCTTAGGGAAAGGGCTGCTGTTCCCTTTTTTCAGCCCTCTGCTGCAATGGTCGATCCCACCTCCTGAGAAATAGAATCCAAATGAAGATTGCTGCCGGACAAAAGTACCACCACAGAAAGGTCTTGTTGCCCAAGAAGTGCCCAGGCTACCCCAACAACTACACCTCCAAGTCAAAGCTTCCAGACTTTTTTTCCTTAGGGAAAGAGCTGCTCTTCCCTTTTTTCAGCACTGTGCTGCAATGGCCGGTCCCACCTCCTGAAAAATTGAATCCAAATGAAGATTCCTGCCAGACAAAAGGTGCCAACAACAGAAAACTCTTCCTGCCCGAGAAGTGCCCAGGTTGCCCTAACAACTGCATCTCAAAGCCAAAGCTTCCAGACTATTTTTCCTGAGAGAAAAGACCTGCTGTTCCCTTTTTTCAACCCTGCTCTGCAATGACCAGTCCCACCTCCTGGAAAATTCAATGCAAATGAAGATTCCTGCCAGACAAAAGGTGCCACCACAGAAAGCTCTTTGCTGCCCAAGAAGTACCCAGGGTGCCCCAACAACTGCACCTCCAAACCAAAGGTTCCAGACTGATTTTCCTGGTGGAAAGAGCTGCTGTTCCCTTTTTTCAGCCCTGCGCTGCAATGGCCGGTCCCACGTCTTTAAAAATTTACTCCAAATGAAGATTCCTGCCAGAGAAAAGTTGCCACCAGAGAAAGGTCTTGCTGCCCAAAAAGTGCTCAGGCTGTCCCAAAACTGCACGTGAAGCCAAAGGATCCAGACTATTTTTCCTGGTGGAAAGGGCTGCTGTTCCCTTTTTTCAGCCCTGCGCTGCAATGGCCAGTCCCACCTCCTGAAAAATAGAATCCAAATGAAGATTCCTGCCAGACAAAAGGTGCCACCACAGAAAGGTCTTTGCTGCCCAAGAAGTGCCAGGGCTGCCCCAACAACTGCACGTGATGCCAAAGCTTCAGACTTTTTTTCCTTAGGGAAAGGGCTGCTGTTCCCTTTTTTCAGCCCTGTGCTGCAATGGCCGGTCCCACCTCCTGAAAAATTGAATCCAAATGAAGCCAAAGCTTCCAGACTGTTTTTGCTGGTGGAAAGAGCTGCTGTTCCCTTTTTTCAGCCCTGCGCTTCCATGGTCGGATCTACCTCCTGAAATTTGAATGCAAATGAAGATTCCTGCAAGACAAAAGGTGCCACCAAAGAAAGCTCTTGCTGCCCAAGGAGTGCCCAGGCTGCCCCTACAACTGCACCTCAAAGGAAAACTTCCAGACTTTTTTTCCTTACGGAAAGAAATGCTGATCCCCTTTTTCAACCCTGCGCTGCAATTGTCGGTCTCAACTTCTGGAGAAGTGAATGGAAATGAAGATTCCTGCCTGAGAAAGGTACCACCACAGAAAGGACTTGCTGTTCAAGGACTGCCCAGGGTGCCCCTACATCTGCACTTCAAAGCCAAAGCTTTCAGACTGTTTTTCCTGGTGGAAAGGGCTGCTGTTCCCTTTTTTCAGCCCTGCGCTGCAATTGCTGGTCCCACCTCCTGAGAAATAGAATTCAAATGATGATTCCTGCCAGACAAAAGTTGCCACCACAGAAATGTCTTGGTGCACATCAAGTGCTTCAGGTGCCCCAACAACTGCACCTGAAGCCAAAACTTCCAGACTTTTTTTCCTGGTGGAAAGAGCTGCTGTTCCCTTTTTTCTGCCCTGCGCTGCAATGGTCGGTCCCACGTCCTGAAATTTGAATGCAAATGAAGATTCCTGCTAGAGAAAAGGTGCAACCACAGAAAGGTCTTGCTGCCCAAGAAGTGCTCAGGCTGCCCCAACAACTGCACCTCAAAGTCAAAGCTTCCAGACTGTTTTCCTGGTGGAAAGAGCTGCTGTTCCCTTTTTTCCACCCTGCGCTGCAATGGCCGGACCCACCTTTTGAAAAATAGAATCCAAATGAAGATTGCTGCCAGACAAAAGGTGCCACCACAGAAAGCTCTTTGCTGCCCAAGAAGTGTCCAGGCTGCCCCACCAACTGCACCTCAAAGCCAAAGCTTCCAGACTTTTTTTCCTTAGGGAAAGGGCTGCTGTTCCCTTTTTTCAGCCCTCTGCTGCAATGGTCGATCCCACCTCCTGAGAAATAGAATCCAAATGAAGATTGCTGCCAGACAAAAGTACCACCACAGAAAGGTCTTGTTGCCCAAGAAGTGCCCAGGCTACCCCAACAACTACACCTCCAAGTCAAAGCTTCCAGACTTTTTTTCCTTAGGGAAAGAGCTGCTCTTCCCTTTTTTCAGCACTGTGCTGCAATGGCCGGTCCCACCTCCTGAAAAATTGAATCCAAATGAAGATTCCTGCCAGACAAAAGGTGCCAACAACAGAAAACTCTTCCTGCCCGAGAAGTTCCCAGGTTACCCTAACAACTGCATCTCAAAGCCAAAGCTTCCAGACTATTTTTCCTGAGAGAAAAGACCTGCTGTTCCCTTTTTTCAACCCTGCTCTGCAATGACCAGTCCCACCTCCTGGAAATAGAATGCAAATGAAGATTCCTGCCAGACAAAAGGTGCCACCACAGAAAGCTCTTTGCTGTCCAAGAAGTACCCAGGGTGCCCCAACAACTGCACCTCCAAACCAAAGGTTCCAGACTTTTTTTCCTGGTGGAAAGAGCTGCTGTTCCCTTTTTTCAGCCCTGCGCTGCAATGGCCGGTCCCACGTCTTTAAAAATTTACTCCAAATGAAGATTCCTGCCAGAGAAAAGTTGCCACCAGAAAAATGTCTTGCTGCCCAAAAAGTGCTCAGGCTGTCCCAAAACTGCACGTGAAGCCAAAGGATCCAGACTATTTTTCCTGGTGGAAAGGGCTGCTGTTCCCTTTTTTCAGCCCTGCGCTGCAATGGCCAGTCCCACCTCCTGAAAAATAGAATCCAAATGAAGATTCCTGCCAGACAAAAGGTGCCACCACAGAAAGGTCTTTGCTGCCCAAGAAGTGCCAGGGCTGCCCCAACAACTGCACGTGATGCCAAAGCTTCAGACTTTTTTTCCTTAGGGAAAGGGCTGCTGTTCCCTTTTTTCAGCCCTCTGCTGCAATGGCCGGTCCCACCTCCTGAGAAATAGAATTCAAATGAAGATTGCTGCCAGACAAAAGGTGCCACCACAGAAAGGTCTTGGTGCACAACAAGTGCCCACGCTGCCCCAAGAGCTACACCTGAAGCCAAAGGTTCCAGACTGATTTTCCTGGTGGAAAGAGCTGCTGTTCCTTTTTCTGCCCTGCGCTGCAATGGTCGGTCCCACCTCCTGAAATTTGAATGCAAATGAAGATTCCTGCCAGAGAAAAGGTGCAACCACAGAAAGGTCTTGCTGCCCAAGAAGTGCCCAGGCTGCCCCAACAACTGCACCTCAAAGCCAAAGCTTGCAGACTGTTTTCCTGGTGGAAAGAGCTGCTGTTCCCTTTTTTCGGCCCTGCTCTGCAATAGCCGGACCCACCTTTTGAAAAATAGAATCCAAATGAAGATTGCTGCCAGACAAAAGGTGCCACCACAGAATGGTCTTGGTGCACAACAAGTGCCCACGCTGCCCCAAGAACTACACCTGAAGGCAATGGTTCCAGACTGATTTTCCTGGTGGAAAGAGCTGCTGTTCCCTTTTTTCTGCCCTGCGCTGCAATGGTCGGTCCCACGTCCTGAAATTTGAATGCAAATGAAGATTCCTGCTAGAGAAAAGGTGCAACCACAGAAAGGTCTTGCTGCCCAAGAAGTGTTCAGGCTGCCCCAACAACTGCACCTCAAAGTCAAAGCTTCCAGACTGTTTTCCTGGTGGAAAGAGCTGCTGTTCCCTTTTTTCCGCCCTGTGCTGCAATGGCCGGACCCACCTTTTGAAAAATAGAATCCAAATGAAGATTCCTGCCAGACAAAAGGTGCCACCACAGAAAGCTCTTTGCTGCCCAAGAAGTGTCCAGGGTGCCCCACCAACTGCACCTCAAAGCCAAAGCTTCCAGACTTTTTTTCCTTAGGGAAAGGGCTGCTGTTCCCTTTTTTCAGCCCTCTGCTGCAATGGTCGATCCCACCTCCTGAGAAATAGAATCCAAATGAAGATTGCTGCCAGACAAAAATACCACCACAGAAAGGTCTTGTTGCCCAAGAAGTGCCCAGGCTACCCCAACAACTACACCTCCAAGTCAAAGCTTCCAGACTTTTTTTCCTTAGGGAAAGAGCTGCTCTTCCCTTTTTTCAGCCCTGTGCTGCAATGGCCGGTCCCACCTCCTGAAAAATTGAATCCAAATGAAGATTCCTGCCAGACAAAAGGTGCCAACAACAGAAAACTCTTCCTGCCCGAGAAGTTCCCAGGTTGCCCTAACAACTGCATCTCAAAGCCAAAGCTTCCAGACTATTTTTCCTGAGAGAAAAGACCTGCTGTTCCCTTTTTCAACCCTGCTCTGCAATGACCAGTCCCACCTCCTGGAAAATTCAATGCAAATGAAGATTCCTGCCAGACAAAAGGTGCCACCACAGAAAGCTCTTTGCTGCCCAAGAAGTGCCCAGGGTGCCCCAACAACTGCACCTCCAAACCAAAGGTTCCAGACTGTTTTTCCTGGTGGAAAGAGCTGCTGTTCCCTTTTTTCAGCCCTGCGCTGCAATGGCCGGTCCCACGTCTTTAAAAATTTACTCCAAATGAAGATTCCTGCCAGAGAAAAGTTGCCACCAGAGAAAGGTCTTGCTGCCCAAAAAGTGCTCAGGCTGTCCCAAAACTGCACGTGAAGCCAAAGGATCCAGACTATTTTTCCTGGTGGAAAGGGCTGCTGTTCCCTTTTTTCAGCCCTGCGCTGCAATGGCCAGTCCCACCTCCTGAAAAATAGAATCCAAATGAAGATTCCTGCCAGACAAAAGGTGCCACCACAGAAAGGTCTTTGCTGCCCAAGAAGTGCCAGGGCTGCCCCAACAACTGCACGTGATGCCAAAGCTTCAGACTTTTTTTCCTTAGGGAAAGGGCTGCTGTTCCCTTTTTTCAGCCCTCTGCTGCAATGGCCGGTCCCACCTCCTGAGAAATAGAATTCAAATGAAGATTGCTGCCAGACAAAAGGTGCCACCACAGAAAGGTCTTGGTGCACAACAAGTGCCCACGCTGCCCCAAGAACTACACCTGAAGGCAATGGTTCCAGACTGATTTTCCTGGTGGAAAGAGCTGCTGTTCCCTTTTTTCTGCCCTGCGCTGCAATGGTCGGTCCCACGTCCTGAAATTTGAACGCAAATGAAGATTCCTGCTAGAGAAAAGGTGCAACCACAGAAAGGTCTTGCTGCCCAAGAAGTGCTCAGGCTGCCCCAACAACTGCACCTCAAAGTCAAAGCTTCCAGACTGTTTTCCTGGTGGAAAGAGCTGCTGTTCCCTTTTTTCCGCCCTGTGCTGCAATGGCCGGACCCACCTTTTGAAAAATAGAATCCAAATGAAGATTGCTGCCAGACAAAAGGTGCCACCACAGAAAGCTCTTCGCTGCCCAAGAAGTGTCCAGGGTGCCCCACCAACTGCACCTCAAAGCCAAAGCTTCCAGACTTTTTTTCCTTAGGGAAAGGGCTGCTGTTCCCTTTTTTCAGCCCTCTGCTGCAATGGTCGATCCCACCTCCTGAGAAATAGAATCCAAATGAAGATTGCTGCCGGACAAAAGTACCACCACAGAAAGGTCTTGTTGCCCAAGAAGTGCCCAGGCTACCCCAACAACTACACCTCCAAGTCAAAGCTTCCAGACTTTTTTTCCTTAGGGAAAGGGCTGCTGTTCCCTTTTTTCAGCCCTCTGCTGCAATGACCGGTCCCACCTCCTGAGAAATAGAATTCAAATGAAGATTCCTGCCAGACAAAAGGTGCCACCACAGAAAGGTCTTGCTGCCCAACAAGTGCTTACGCTGCCCCAAGAACTACACCTGAAGCCAAAGGTTCCAGACTTTTTTTCCTTAGGGAAAGAGCTGCTCTTCCCTTTTATCAGCCCTGCGCTGCAATGGCCGGTTCCACCTCCTGAAAAATTGAATCCAAATAAGATTGCTGCCAGACAAAAGGTAACACCACAGAAATCTCTTGATGCCCAAGAAGTTCCCAGGCGACCCCAACAACTACACCTCCAAGTCAAAGCTTCCAGACTTTTTTTCCTTAGGGAATGAACTACTCTTCCCTTTTTTCAGCCCTGTGCTGCAATGGCCGGTCCCACCTTTTGAAAAATAGAATCCAAATAAGATTGCTGCCAGACAAAAGGTAACACCACAGAAATCTCTTGGTGCACAACAAGTGCCCACGCTGCCCTAAGAACTACACCTGAAGCCAAAGGTTCCAGACTGTTTTTCTGGTGGAAAGAGCTGCTGTTCCCTTTTTTCCGCCCTGCGCTGCAATGGCCGGACCCACCTTTTGAAAAATAGAATCCAAATGAAGATTGCTGCCAGACCAAAGGTGCCACCACAGAAAGGTCTTTGCTGCCCAAGAAGTGTCCAGGGTGCCCCACCAACTGCACCTCAAACCCAAAACTTCCAGACTTTTTTTCCTTAGGGAAAGGGCTGTAGTTCCCTTTTTTCAGCCCTCTGCTGCAATGGTCGATCCCACCTCCTGAGAAATAGAATCCAAATGAAGATTGTTGCCAGACAAAAGTACCACCACGGAAAGGTCTTTGCTGCCCAAGAAGTGCCCAGGCTGCCCCACCAACTGCACCTCAAAGCCAAAGCTTCCAGACATTTTTTCCTTAGGGAAAGGGCTGTAGTTCCCTTTTTTCAGCCCTGCGCTGCAATGGTCGATCCCACCTCCTGAGAAATAGAATCCAAATGAAGATTGCTACCAGACAAAAGGTGCCACCACAGAAAGGTCTTGCTGCCCAACAAGTGCTTCGGCTGCCCCAAGAACTACACCTGAAGCCAAAGGTTCTAGACTTTTTTTCCTGGTGGAAAGAGCTGCTGTTCCCTTTTTTCAGCCCTGCGCTGCAATGGCCGGTCCCACCTCCTGAAAAATTGAATCCAAATGAAGCCAAAGCTTCCAGACTGTTTTTGCTGGTGGAAAGAGCTGCTGTTCCCTTTTTTCAGCCCTGCGCTTCCATGGTCGGATCTACCTCCTGAAATTTGAATGCAAATGAAGATTCCTGCAAGACAAAAGGTGCCACCAAAGAAAGCTCTTGCTGCCCAAGGAGTGCCCAGGCTGCCCCTACAACTGCACCTCAAAGGAAAACTTCCAGACTTTTTTTCCTTACGGAAAGAGATGCTGATCCCCTTTTTCAACCCTGCGCTGCAATTGTCGGTCTCAACTTCTGGAGAAGTGAATGGAAATGAAGATTCCTGCCTGAGAAAGGTACCACCACAGAAAGGACTTGCTGTTCAAGGACTGCCCAGGGTGCCCCTACATCTGCACTTCAAAGCCAAAGCTTTCAGACTGTTTTTCCTGGTGGAAAGGGCTGCTGTTCCCTTTTTTCAGCCCTGCGCTGCAATTGCTGGTCCCACCTCCTGAGAAATAGAATTCAAATGATGATTCCTGCCAGACAAAAGTTGCCACCACAGAAATGTCTTGGTGCACATCAAGTGCTTCAGGTGCCCCAACAACTGCACCTGAAGCCAAAACTTCCAGACTTTTTTTCCTGGTGGAAAGAGCTGCTGTTCCCTTTTTTCTGCCCTGCGCTGCAATGGTCGGTCCCACGTCCTGAAATTTGAATGCAAATGAAGATTCCTGCTAGAGAAAAGGTGCAACCACAGAAAGGTCTTGCTGCCCAAGAAGTGCTCAGGCTGCCCCAACAACTGCACCTCAAAGTCAAAGCTTCCAGACTGTTTTCCTGGTGGAAATTGCTGCTGTTCCCTTTTTTCCACCCTGCGCTGCAATGGCCGGACCCACCTTTTGAAAAATAGAATCCAAATGAAGATTGCTGCCAGACAAAAGGTGCCACCACAGAAAGCTCTTTGCTGCCCAAGAAGTGTCCAGGCTGCCCCACCAACTGCACCTCAAAGCCAAAGCTTCCAGACTTTTTTTCCTTAGGGAAAGGGCTGCTGTTCCCTTTTTTCAGCCCTCTGCTGCAATGGTCGATCCCACCTCCTGAGAAATAGAATCCAAATGAAGATTGCTGCCAGACAAAAGTACCACCACAGAAAGGTCTTGTTGCCCAAGAAGTGCCCAGGCTACCCCAACAACTACACCTCCAAGTCAAAGCTTCCAGACTTTTTTTCCTTAGGGAAAGAGCTGCTCTTCCCTTTTTTCAGCACTGTGCTGCAATGGCCGGTCCCACCTCCTGAAAAATTGAATCCAAATGAAGATTCCTGCCAGACAAAAGGTGCCAACAACAGAAAACTCTTCCTGCCCGAGAAGTTCCCAGGTTACCCTAACAACTGCATCTCAAAGCCAAAGCTTCCAGACTATTTTTCCTGAGAGAAAAGACCTGCTGTTCCCTTTTTTCAACCCTGCTCTGCAATGACCAGTCCCACCTCCTGGAAAATTCAATGCAAATGAAGATTCCTGCCAGACAAAAGGTGCCACCACAGAAAGCTCTTTGCTGTCCAAGAAGTACCCAGGGTGCCCCAACAACTGCACCTCCAAACCAAAGGTTCCAGACTTTTTTTCCTGGTGGAAAGAGCTGCTGTTCCCTTTTTTCAGCCCTGCGCTGCAATGGCCGGTCCCACGTCTTTAAAAATTTACTCCAAATGAAGATTCCTGCCAGAGAAAAGTTGCCACCAGAAAAATGTCTTGCTGCCCAAAAAGTGCTCAGGCTGTCCCAAAACTGCACGTGAAGCCAAAGGATCCAGACTATTTTTCCTGGTGGAAAGGGCTGCTGTTCCCTTTTTTCAGCCCTGCGCTGCAATGGCCAGTCCCACCTCCTGAAAAATAGAATCCAAATGAAGATTCCTGCCAGACAAAAGGTGCCACCACAGAAAGGTCTTTGCTGCCCAAGAAGTGCCAGGGCTGCCCCAACAACTGCACGTGATGCCAAAGCTTCAGACTTTTTTTCCTTAGGGAAAGGGCTGCTGTTCCCTTTTTTCAGCCCTCTGCTGCAATGGCCGGTCCCACCTCCTGAGAAATAGAATTCAAATGAAGATTGCTGCCAGACAAAAGGTGCCACCACAGAAAGGTCTTGGTGCACAACAAGTGCCCACGCTGCCCCAAGAGCTACACCTGAAGCCAAAGGTTCCAGACTGATTTTCCTGGTGGAAAGAGCTGCTGTTCCTTTTTCTGCCCTGCGCTGCAATGGTCGGTCCCACCTCCTGAAATTTGAATGCAAATGAAGATTCCTGCCAGAGAAAAGGTGCAACCACAGAAAGGTCTTGCTGCCCAAGAAGTGCCCAGGCTGCCCCAACAACTGCACCTCAAAGCCAAAGCTTGCAGACTGTTTTCCTGGTGGAAAGAGCTGCTGTTCCCTTTTTTCGGCCCTGCTCTGCAATAGCCGGACCCACCTTTTGAAAAATAGAATCCAAATGAAGATTGCTGCCAGACAAAAGGTGCCACCACAGAATGGTCTTGGTGCACAACAAGTGCCCACGCTGCCCCAAGAACTACACCTGAAGGCAATGGTTCCAGACTGATTTTCCTGGTGGAAAGAGCTGCTGTTCCCTTTTTTCTGCCCTGCGCTGCAATGGTCGGTCCCACGTCCTGAAATTTGAATGCAAATGAAGATTCCTGCTAGAGAAAAGGTGCAACCACAGAAAGGTCTTGCTGCCCAAGAAGTGCTCAGGCTGCCCCAACAACTGCACCTCAAAGTCAAAGCTTCCAGACTGTTTTCCTGGTGGAAAGAGCTGCTGTTCCCTTTTTTCCGCCCTGTGCTGCAATGGCCGGACCCACCTTTTGAAAAATAGAATCCAAATGAAGATTGCTGCCAGACAAAAGGTGCCACCACAGAAAGCTCTTTGCTGCCCAAGAAGTGTCCAGGCTGCCCCACCAACTGCACCTCAAAGCCAAAGCTTCCAGACTTTTTTTCCTTAGGGAAAGGGCTGCTGTTCCCTTTTTTCAGCCCTCTGCTGCAATGGTCGATCCCACCTCCTGAGAAATAGAATCCAAATGAAGATTGCTGCCGGACAAAAGTACCACCACAGAAAGGTCTTGTTGCCCAAGAAGTGCCCAGGCTACCCCAACAACTACACCTCCAAGTCAAAGCTTCCAGACTTTTTTTCCTTAGGGAAAGAGCTGCTCTTCCCTTTTTTCAGCCCTGTGCTGCAATGGCCGGTCCCACCTCCTGAAAAATTGAATCCAAATGAAGATTCCTGCCAGACAAAAGGTGCCAACAACAGAAAACTCTTCCTGCCCGAGAAGTTCCCAGGTTGCCCTAACAACTGCATCTCAAAGCCAAAGCTTCCAGACTATTTTTCCTGAGAGAAAAGACCTGCTGTTCCCTTTTTCAACCCTGCTCTGCAATGGCCGGTCCCACGTCTTTAAAAATTTACTCCAAATGAAGATTCCTGCCAGAGAAAAGTTGCCACCAGAGAAAGGTCTTGCTGCCCAAAAAGTGCTCAGGCTGTCCCAAAACTGCACGTGAAGCCAAAGGATCCAGACTATTTTTCCTGGTGGAAAGGGTTGCTGTTCCCTTTTTTCAGTCCTGCGCTGCAATGGCCAGTCCCACCTCCTGAAAAATAGAATCCAAATGAAGATTCCTGCCAGACAAAAGGTGCCACCACAGAAAGGTCTTTGCTGCCCAAGAAGTGCCAGGGCTGCCCCAACAACTGCACGTGATGCCAAAGCTTCAGACTTTTTTTCCTTAGGGAAAGAGCTGCTGTTCCCTTTTTTCAGCCCTCTGCTGCAATGGCCGGTCCCACCTCCTGAGAAATAGGATTCAGATGAAGATTCCTGCCAGACAAAAGGTGCCACCACAGAAAGGTCTTGGTGCACAACAAGTGCCCACGCTGCCCCAAGAGCTACACCTGAAGCCAAAGGTTCCAGACTGATTTTCCTGGTGGAAAGAGCTGCTGTTCCCTTTTTTCAGCCCTGTGCTGCAATGGTCGGTCCCACGTCCTGAAATTTGAATGCAAATGAAGATTCCTGCCAGAGAAAAGGTGCAACCACAGAAAGGTCTTGCTGCCCAAGAAGTGCCCAGGCTGCCCCAACAACTGCACCTCAAAGTCAAAGCTTCCAGACTGTTTTCCTGGTGGAAAGAGCTGCTGTTCCCTTTTTTCCGCCCTGTGCTGCAATGGCCGGACCCACCTTTTGAAAAATAGAATCCAAATGAAGATTGCTGCCAGACAAAAGGTGCCACCACAGAAAGGTCTTTGCTGCCCAAGAAGTGTCCAGGGTGCCCCACCAACTGCACCTCAAAGCCAAAGCTTCCAGACTTTTTTTCCTTAGGGAAAGGGCTGCTGTTCCCTTTTTTCAGCCCTCTGCTGCAATGGTCGATCCCACCTCCTGAGAAATAGAATCCAAATGAAGATTGCTGCCAGACAAAAGTACCACCACAGAAAGGTCTTGTTGCCCAAGAAGTGCCCAGGCTACCCCAACAACTACACCTCCAAGTCAAAGCTTCCAGACTTTTTTTCCTTAGGGAAAGAGCTGCTCTTCCCTTTTTTCAGCCCTGTGCTGCAATGGCCGGTCCCACCTCCTGAAAAATTGAATCCAAATGAAGATTCCTGCCAGACAAAAGGTGCCAACAACAGAAAACTCTTCCTGCCCGAGAAGTTCCCAGGCTACCCTAACAACTGCATCTCAAAACCAAAGCTTCCAGACAGTTTTTCCTGAGAGAAAAGACCTGCTGTTCCCTTTTTTCAACCCTGCTCTGCAATGACCAGTCCCACCTCCTGGAAAATTCAATGCAAATGAAGATTCCTGCCAGACAAAAGGTGCCACCACAGAAAGCTCTTTGCTGCCCAAGAAGTGCCCAGGGTGCCCCAACAACTGCACCTCCAAACCAAAGGTTCCAGACTGTTTTTCCTGGTGGAAAGAGCTGCTGTTCCCTTTTTTCAGCCCTGCGCTGCAATGGCCGGTCCCACGTCTTTAAAAATTTACTCCAAATGAAGATTCCTGCCAGAGAAAAGTTGCCACCAGAGAAAGGTCTTGCTGCCCAAAACGTGCTCAGGCTGTCCCAAAACTGCACGTGAAGCCAAAGGATCCAGACTATTTTTCCTGGTGGAAAGGGCTGCTGTTCCCTTTTTTCAGCCCTGCGCTGCAATGGCCAGTCCCACCTCCTGAAAAATAGAATCCAAATGAAGATTCCTGCCAGACAAAAGGTGCCACCACAGAAAGGTCTTTGCTGCCCAAGAAGTGCCAGGGCTGCCCCAACAACTGCACGTGATGCCAAAGCTTCAGACTTTTTTTCCTGGTGGAAAGGGCTGCTGTTCCCTTTTTTCACCCCTCTGCTGCAATGACCGGTCCCACCTCCTGAGAAATAGAATTCAAATGAAGATTCCTGCCAGACAAAAGGTGCCACCACAGAAAGGTCTTGCTGCCCAACAAGTGCTTACGCTGCCCCAAGAACTACACCTGAAGCCAAAGGTTCCAGACTTTTTTTCCTTAGGGAAAGAGCTGCTCTTCCCTTTTTTCAGCCCTGCGCTGCAATGGCCGGTTCCACCTCCTGAAAAATTGAATCCAAATAAGATTGCTGCCAGACAAAAGGTAACACCACCGAAATCTCTTGATGCCCAAGAAGTTCCCAGGCGACCCCAACAACTACACCTCCAAGTCAAAGCTTCCAGACTTTTTTTCCTTAGGGAATGAACTGCTCTTCCCTTTTTTCAGCCCTGTGCTGCAATAGCCGGACCCACCTTTTGAAAAATAGAATCCAAATGAAGATTCCTGCCAGACAAAAGGTAACACCACAGAAATCTCTTGGTGCACAACAAGTGCCCACGCTGCCCTAAGAACTACACCTGAAGCCAAAGGTTCCAGACTGTTTTTCTGGTGGAAAGAGCTGCTGTTCCCTTTTTTCCGCCCTGCGCTGCAATGTCCGGACCCACCTTTTGAAAAATAGAATCCAAATGAAGATTGCTGCCAGACCAAAGGTGCCACCACAGAAAGGTCTTTGCTGCCCAAGAAGTGTCCAGGGTGCCCCACCAACTGCACCTCAAACCCAAAACTTCCAGACTTTTTTTCCTTAGGGAAAGGGCTGTAGTTCCCTTTTTTCAGCCCTCTGCTGCAATGGTCGATCCCACCTCCTGAGAAATAGAATCCAAATGAAGATTGTTGCCAGACAAAAGTACCACCACGGAAAGGTCTTTGCTGCCCAAGAAGTGCCCAGGCTTCTCCACCAACTGCACCTCAAAGCCAAAGCTTCCAGACTTTTTTCCTGGTGGAAAGAGCTGCTGTTCCCTTTTTTCAGCCCTCTGCTGCAATGGCCGGTCCCACCTCCTGAAAAATTCAATGCAAATGAAGATTCGTGCCAAACAAAAGGTGCCACCACAGAAAGGTCTTGTTGCCCAAGAAGTGCCCAGGTTACCCCAACAACTACACCTCCGAGTCAAAGCTTCCAGACTTTTTTTCCTTAGGGAAAGAGCTGCTGTTCCCTTTTTTCAGCCCTGCGCTGCAGTGGCCGGTCCCACGTCTTTAAAAATTTACTCCAAATGAAGATTCCTGCCAGAGAAAAGTTGCCACCAGAGAAAGGTCTTGCTGCCCAAGAAGTGTTCAGGCTGCCCCAAAACTGCACGTGAAGCCAAAGGATCCAGATTTTTTTTCCTGGTGGAAAGAGCTGCTGTTCCTTTTTTCTGCCCTGCGCTGCAATGGTGTCCCACGTCCTGAAATTTGAATGCAAATGAAGATTCCTGCCAGAGAAAAGGTGCAACCACAGAAAGGTCTTTGCTGCCCAAGAAGTGCCCAGGCTGCCCCAACAACTGCACCTCAAAGTCAAAGCTTCCAGACTGTTTTCCTGGTGGAAAGAGCTGCTGTTCCCTTTTTTCCGCCCTGCGCTGCAATAGCCGGACCTACCTTTTGAAAAATAGAATCCAAATGAAGATTCCTGCCAGACAAAAGGTGCCACCACAGAAAGGTCTTTGCTGACCAAGAAGTGTCCAGGGTGCCCCACCAACTGCACCTCAAAGCCAAAGCTTCCAGACTTTTTTTCCTTAGGGAAAGGGCTGCTGTTCCCTTTTTTCAGCCCTCTGCTGCAATGGTCGATCCCACCTCCTGAGAGATAGAATCCAAATGAAGATTGCTGCCAGACAAAAGGTGCCACCACAGAAAGGTCTTTCTGCCCAACAAGTGCTTAGGCTGCCCCAAGAACTACACCTGAAGCCAAAGGTTCAAGACTTTTTTTCCTGGTGGAAAGAGCTGCTGTTCCCTTTTTTCAGCCCTGTGCTGCAATGGCCGGTCCCACCTCCTGAAAAATTGAATCCAAATGAAGCCAAAGCTTCCAGACTGTTTTTGCTGGTGGAAAGAGCTGCTGTTCCCTTTTTTCAGCCCTGCGCTTCCATGGTCGGATCTACCTCCTGAAATTTGAATGCAAATGAAGATTCCTGCCAGAGAAAAGGTGCCACCAAAGAAAGCTCTTGCTGCCCAAGGATTGCCCAGGCTGCCCCTACAACTGCACCTCAAAGGAAAACTTCCAGACTTTTTTTCCTTACGGAAAGAGATGCTGATCCCCTTTTTCAACCCTGCGCTGCAATTGTCGGTCTCAACTTCTGGAGAAGTGAATGGAAATGAAGATTCCTGCCTGAGAAAGGTACCACCACAGAAAGGACTTGCTGTTCAAGGACTGCCCAGGGTGCCCCTACATCTGCACTTCAAAGCCAAAGCTTTCAGACTGTTTTTCCTGGTGGAAAGGGCTGCTGTTCCCTTTTTTCAGCCCTGCGCTGCAATTGCTGGTCCCACCTCCTGAGAAATAGAATTCAAATGATGATTCCTGCCAGACAAAAGTTGCCACCACAGAAATGTCTTGGTGCACATCAAGTGCTTCAGGTGCCCCAACAACTGCACCTGAAACCAAAACTTCCAGACTGTTTTTCCTGGTGGAAAGAGCTGCTGTTCCCTTTTTTCAGCTCTGCGTTTCAATGGCCTGTCCTACCTTTTTAAAAATTGAAAATAAATGAAGATTCGTGACAGACAAAAGCTGCCAGCACAGAAATCTCTTGCTGCCCAAGAAGTACCCAGGCTGCCCCACCAACTGCACCTGAAGCCAAAGGATCCAGATGTTCTTGCCTGGAGGAAAGGGCTGTTTTTCCTTTTGTTTTTCTGGCCTGCTCTACAATGGCCAAAGGAGATCCAAAAATTGAATGCAAATGAAGATTGTTGCCAGATAAAAGGTGCCACCACAGAAGCTCTTGCTGCCCAAGAAGTGCCCTGGGTGTCCCACCAACTGCCCCTCAAAGTGATAGCATACGGGCTTTCTTTTTTGGGAGAAAGGCTGTTGTTTGTTTCTTTTCGGAACCCTGCACTCGTCTCCCATAATTGAAGACAAATGACACTTTATCCCAAATATGAGGTGCCCAATCCCTGCGTCCCTTGATGCTCTCCCAGTGCCACATCAGGATCCTGTGCGGGAGCACGTGCTGCGTTGTCTCCTATGGCAAAAGCAGGTGTTCCCGACTCCAGGGCTCTTCCCCGATCCAGTATGTGAAGAGCAGGGGACGGAGTATCTCGGCACCTCAGTTACTTCTGGCAAGAGACTCCATCCCTCCCAGAGCCTTTGGGAGACCTGCCGGAGTCACACACAGGAGCCCCTCTGGCCAGGTCTCCCTGCTGCCGGGGAGGGGCGGGGAAGAGCAGAGCCCGCTCCTCGCCGAGGATGCACATGGCAGCAAAAGGCTGCAGGTAGGAGTGGGAGCCCAGGCCATTGCAGTCTAAGATTCCCAGGAGCAGGTGGCCCAGCAGCTCCTGTTCCCAAGACACCGGTTCTCAATCCACGGCTCCCGGGAAGCTGCGGCTTTGCCGGAGAAGAAGATCCTTTCTGTGGTGCTGGACAAGATCGTCCAGTGACGAAGGCAAGTGTTTCCAACTCCAGGGCTGTCTCTTGAGCCGCTTCTAGAGTAGAATATCAGGGAATATCTCCGCATCTCTGTTCCTTCCTGCGATAGCCTCCATCCCTTCCCCGAGCTCTGGCAGTCCTGGTGGACTGCAGACAGATTAGCCTCTGCCTAAGGGACAAAATCCAGCCTATACGGCAAGGACTTCAAGTAGTTCAGTTTTGAGCCAGTAGGGCACTGCAGGACTGTTGTGTAAACACTAAATAAGGAGAAGGGGAAGGAAGAAAATAGAAACTTTTTTTTTTTTCGTTGCAAATAGGTTTTTTTCACGTGGGTTTAGGGTGGATATTTGGGAAAGGTTCTTCCCTCTGAGGGTGGTTGGCACTGGACCAGGCTCCCCAGGGCAGTGGTCGCAAAGCAAGGCTGGCAGAGTTCAGGCGCACGGTGTGACTCTTGGGGTCGGTGCTGTGCCGGGCAAAGGCTTGCACTGGACACTCCTCGTGGGTCCCTTCCAACTGAGCATGTTCTGTGATGGTGCGATGAGTTCCCTCTCTTTGAACACTTTTGTTCTTTTTAGGACTCCTGGCTGCCCGGGGGCCGAAGCGCACCTTCCTTGCGCCTGCTTCCCTGGCCGTTGCGGCGGCCGCAGCCGGGCGCTGAGTGGCCGCTCCCCGCGCGGGCAGGGCCGCTGCTCCAGGAGTGGGGGGGCAGCGCCGGCGCCTCGAGGATTCCCGGGATTCCCTGGCCGGTTTCCAGGCAACGCTCCCCGCGCGCTCCTCGCTCCAGGGCCGAAGGTGCGCAGCCAATGGGAGGCGGCGGAGTGGGCGGGGCGATGCGGGGATTGGGCGGGGCGGGGGCGGGGCCGAGAAGGGCGGTTGGTGGGGTTTGGGTGAGGGTGGGAGCGGGCGGGGCCGGGAGCGGGAGCGCTGCCGCTGAGCGACCCCCGGGCAGCGGCCCCCGGGGGAGACCCCCGGCGAGTGGCCCCCAGGCGCGCCCCCGGGGGAAGGACCCCCCGTGTGCGGCCCCCGGCGAGTGGCTTCTGCTGAGCGACACCCGGCGAGCGGCCCCCAGTAAATGACAGCCAGTGAGCGACCCGCGGTGAAGAAGCCCCGGTAAGTGAGCCCTGGGGAGGGACCCCGGTGAGCGACCCGCGGTGAACAACCCCTGGCAAGTGACCCCCGGGGAGGGACCCTCGGCAAGTGAGCCCCGGTGAGTGAGCCCCGGGGAGGGATCCCCGGTGCGCGGCCCCCGCGGGGTGTCGGGCCGGGGCTGGGCGCGTTCCTTCCCCGTGCAGAGCCGAGCGGGGCCGTGGCGGGAGCGGGGCCGGAGCGGAGCCGGCCGGGGGGGCAGAGGGGAGCCCTGAGCCGCCTTCTGCCGAGGGGGCTGCTGGAAAGGAGCCTGCGCTGGGAGGAGCGGGGCACGTGGCCCGAGGCTGAGGCAGGGGAGCTTCAGGTCAGCTCCTGGAGAAAGGTTTCTCGCTGTGTTTTTCGGGGGGGCTCGGGCACTGCAATGGGTTGCCCAGGCGGAGCCAGCAGCCCGGCAGGTGTTTCAGAGGCGCCTGCATCTGGCCATGGCTGACACGGTTTGGTGCTTTGGGGGTTGCTGGGTGTTATCAAGAAAAACGAGGCTATAATTTTGATTGCAAGGAAAAAAAGGTTTATTAAGGTTAACAAGCAAAAGCGGCTAGCCGGGCGACCGGGGGAAACCCTTGCTCCACCACAGTCAGCAAAATGGGGAACGGAAACAGTAACAATTACACCCTCGGTTGACACCACCCCCCTGAGTCATGTCAGTAGTTCATTGGTTGAGGTTTCACAAGCTGCTCCCTGCTTGGTTCCTCTTTGGCGTGCAGTTCTGTGGTTGGTGTCTCTAATTGTGGGCGTCGTTGCTGAGGGGTTTCCACTAATGATGTTAGAGTCATTAATCTCTATGAGGTCGTGGTTCTGGAGCTTTTCATAGGGTGATGTCATCTAGTCACAAGACTCCTCATGGCTTGCCTTTGTACAGTAGTTCACATCAATATGCCTATAACAAACAACTTCAAAACCACTAAATTTATTCTGCGTTGTGTTCTGCAGTAATTAAACTTGTGGTTAAAGATTCCATAATCGCTTTATTCATAACTTTTAATAACATAACAACTTGATCAACCTATCTCTTGAACAGCAAATTTCTTTAGTTTACCTATAACAATTCCCCCCTCCTAATTTCCTCAGAAATTTGCTGGTCAAGTCTACTCATTACTTCTCTAGATACCTCTGAAAGAGAAGCTTGGTCCTCGTCAGAAGACCTTCCACTCATATCTTTATATTGTTGTTTCCTGGTCAATAACTGCACTTTCTCAATCCTGTTTTTAGCAAACGCAACAATTTTGTTGAGAATACATGGTCCGAAAATTAGGGAAGCAAATAACACTACTAACGGCCCTGCCAGGGTTGAAATCAGGGCTGTCAACCATGGGAACTGATTATGCCAAGTATCTAGCCAACTTGGTGTGGCCTCTTTTTCTCTTTTTCTTTGTAAAATTCCTTCACGTAATTTAGACATAGACTCTTTGATAACTCCTGAATGATTGTCATAAAAACAACATTCTTCACCCAATGCTACACATAATCCTCCCTGCTGTAAAAACAGCAAATCCAATCCTCTCCTATTTTGTAAAACTACTTCCGAAAGGGAATTTAGAGAGGTCTCTAAAAAGGATATAGATTTTTCTATTCGGTCCAAATCTTCATCTACAGCTGTTCTTAATGCAGTTAGTCCGTGGCTATGTTGAACCAAAGAAGCAACTCCAGTTCCCGTAGCTCCCAACCCTAATATCATTGCTATCGTTACACTCACTAGTTCCCGTTTTTGTAGTTTATGTTTACTCACTTCCCAAGATTCGAAAACAGATTCTTCAGAACGATATAATATGCGAGGTAATACTGTTATTTGAATACAAAACTCATTATTTCTCTTAAAGGCAGAAACAGACACACATGGAACCAGACCTGTTTTTGAGCAAATCCACCATCCACCTTGATGTGGTATGACCCACTTATTGTTTCCCCCTTCCACCTTATTTACCTCAGTACCACATAAATCCCTACTACCTGGTGAAACATTCCCAATACATGCTCCCTGCCCACTAATTTGTGACATAGAGAGACCTATTTCTTTTTCTCCCCATCTGCACTGACTTGGGTTATCCTCAGTGCTAAAATTAAAAGTGAGATTCAACCCTACTCTCTCATAGAAGGGAGGTCTCACATTATAGCATAACCAGCAGGACTCTGTCATCTCAGGATCTGTATAATTAATTGCTCTGTAAGATGACTCTACCATGTTTAGCATTGATCCAATTCCACCATACGATACTTTTTTTCTAGCTTGGTAGGAAGAATTTGGGTACCCTTCGAATCTTGTGAAGTTCGTCTGATAAGAATTTTGTTCTCTCTTTCCCTCCCTTTCTCTTGATTGTTTCTCTTGGACTCCTTTATTTCCAGATTGGGTCCTAGAAACTGAGAATATGTAGTTAGTGGTTGTTTTCGTATGGTCACGTATTCACCCGGGTCTGCTGACAATCGGTCTAGCCTTACTCCCCATGTTCGGCCAGTCAACCATCCCTTATCTTCATGGTTGAGAATCTGGACCTGTAAATATTCACAATTAGATGGTTCATTGGGGAGGACAAGTCCTCCAAGAGCAGGTGGTGTACAATGTGGGGGTCCCCACTGCACCCGTAAGTACCTATCTGGTTTCTCCGGCCTCCAAGCAGTAGCTATTGTTTCACAGCCCCAATACCCGCAATGATAATGTCCTGGGTAATTACAAAAAGACTTCCCTGGGTTAGAGGTCGGGCACCAATATGTAGCTCCTTTGTTAACTGTCATTGAGGGCTTCCTTCCTCCCTGTCCACATTCCTGGGGTATATTGGCCATTAGTAGATCACAAACGGTTACATTGAACCTAGGACTTATAGCAGTTATCATTTTCCTTACAACCTTAGAATCTCTTGACCTCATTATGGTCCATTCAAATGGTTGGTGGGCATATCCCAGAAAGCTCATAAAAACTATTACTCCAATGATTATTGCCAATTTTCGCTCCATTTTGTTGTTTTTGAGTCCCGTCCCTGTATTATCAGTGATTCTTATTTCCCACACTCTTACCTCTCTGCCTTCCTTCGTCTGTTCCTGTGCAGGGAACAACGAGGTTCTAGCTCTTCTTGGCAGCAGAGGTATTCTTCAGGGAATACTGATTAAATTGCTCTATCGCCTTTCACTGATTCAGGCTGGGACTCTTCTATTTCGAGTTTTTGAATTTTGTCAAGTAACCCCAATAAGTCAATATATCTCTTTCGACTTGTTTTTTCCAATTTCCATGAGAATCTAGTACGGCACAGTTCTATTAATACTCTATTCCAATTATGTTCATACACTTCCCAAGTTTCTGGGACTAACCACTCCCAACCACAAAATGCCTTTATTATTTCAGCTTTAGCTAATTGTTCGCTTATAGATTCAGTAGAACTTGTTCTACACCTCATACAATAAGGTTGCCCTCTTAGTGAAACACAGCGCCACTGTTTGCCGCACTTCTTACACTTACATCCTACCCAGCTGTAATGAGTAGACCCGGGATGTTTTATGCAGGATATTCCATGTGGATCGCGTCCGCCTGGTATGTCTGTTTCCACCTCGCAGCAAAAAGGCAAAACCGTTTGAGTTCCAACTATTCTATATAGTCCTGAACCTCCAGTTTGTTCAGGTATTCCTTCTAAATTCCATGGAACATAATACGCTCTCCTTAGAGTCTGTCCTTGTGGTATCTGAAAAAAAGAATACAGGCTGGGCCTTACACCTTCTTCTTCAAAGTTCATCTGTGGGCCGCACTCTCTTTATTTTCATCTGTAAGTTCCCAGGATTCGAAGTCACCCTCCACTCCAAATTCTTTATCGGTCCTTTCACTCGTGAGGCATGAGTCCACCCTCGCTCAGCTGTCCTTACTGAGGTATCTGTAGTGAGAAGAACGACAAATGGCCCCTCCCACTGTGGAGTTAGTGATGTTTCTCTCCAGGTTTTAATTAGCACCTGATCACCAGGTTGAATTTTATGGATAGCTAAGTCCAAAGGAGGTCTTTGAGTTACCAATCCTTTCTTTCTTAACTCTTGTCTTCTCCTCATTAATTCAATAATATACTCTCTTAAACGTATGTCCTCAACTTTAGGGTGATGTACTGGGGTCCCAAATTCATAAGGCATACCATATAGCATCTCAAATGGTGAAATACCTGTATCTGTCCGAGGTTGGGTTCTGATGTATAGTAATGTCAAAGGAAGACACTTTACCCAATTCATTTTAGTCTCTAACATCAATTTAGTTAAATGTTTCTTAATTTCCCCATTCATTTGTTCTACTCTTCCCGAACTCTAAGGGTGCCAAGGGGCATGATATTCCCACTTGATGCCTAGCAGCTCTGTTACTTCTTTAATTACCTTTGAAGTAAAGTGAGTTCCCCTGTCTGAATCTATTGTAGTGACAACACCGTACCTAGGTACAATCTCTTCTAATAGGATTTTAGATACCACTTTAGCTGTACACCGAGCAGTGGGAAAAGCTTCCGCAAAGTGTGTCAGATGATCCACTAACACCAACAAATACTGATACCTTCCCACTCTTGGCAATTCGGTAAAATCAACTTGAATGCTCTCCAACGGCCTTTTAGCTAATTCTCTTCCTCCTTTGACTTTATCTCTGAAATACCCTCTCTTCACCTTTTTACAAGTCAGACATCCTTCCAAGGCTTTCTTAGCTATATCATACACTCCGACACATCCATATCTATTCTCAAAATGATCTACCAAGGCCTGGGTACTCCAATGAGTCTGTTCATGCAGTCTACCCATAATTTTACAGGCAAGGCCTTTGGGAATTACTTCTCTCCCATCTGACAACAACCACTTTCCCTGTTCTTCTCTTGCACCTACTTGCAACAATTTTTCCTTTTCTCGATTGCTAAAAGACTTAGGGATCTGTTCACTTCCTAGCTCTTGTTGACTCACCACTAACAGAGCTGCTTTCTTTGCCTCAGCGTCAGCTAGATTGTTTCCTCTGGCTGTTACTTTCAATCCCTTCTGATGACCTTTTACATGCACTACGGCAATCTGTTTCGGGCCTCTTAGAGCTCTCAACACCTCTCGAATCAGATTCTCATGAACTAGCCCTTTTCCTTTTGCATTTGCTAGCCCTCTTTCTTCCCATATCTTTCCAAAAGTGTGTACTACTCCAAAAGCATATTTTGAATCTGTGAATATAGTTCCTACCTTCCCTTCTAACAGCTGAAGAGATCTTAGCAAAGCATAAAGTTCACATACTTGAGCTGACCAAGTACTACACAAAGATCCAGATTCCCTGACTTGAAAGGTAACTCCATCCACTATAGCATAGCCTGATCTCCTTTTTCCATCTACTACTCTAGACGAACCATCAATATAAAGTTTTTCACCTGTATCTAATTCCTCTTCTTCTAGATCTTCTCTAATTTTTGTCTGGAGACTTATGACTTGGATGCAATCATGTACTATATTTCCTTGAGGTTCACCATACAGAAACTGAGCTGGATTCCGTAAATGAGTTACTTCCAGTTCCAACTTAGGAGTATTCAACAAAATACTCTCATATTTCAACAACCTGCTATCAGTCAACCATTTCTCTGCCCTTTGTTTCAGTACTCCTCTGATGTCGTGAGGAGTATATACCTTTAAATCCCCACCAAAAGTAATTTTTACAGCTTCTTCCACCAAAAGCGCAGTAGCCACTATAGCTTGTAAACAAGTGGGCCAACCTCTACTGACTGGATCCAGGATTTTTGAATAGTATCCTACAGGTTTCTTATGTTCTGCCCATTTCTGAGTTAAAACACCATAAGCTGATCCATTTTCCACGTTTACAAACAGATAAAAGGGCTTCCTAGTGTCTGGAAGACTAAGCACCGGAGAATTTATCAAATCCTCTTTTAATGCTTCTAACTTACTCTCATCCTCATCATTCCACTTTACTAATTTCTCCTTGGCCAGTTTTTCATATAGAAACTTTACTTTGTTGCTATAGTTCTCTATCCATTGCCTACAGTATCCCAAAAGTCCTAGTATCTGTCTGATTTGCCTTTTGCTCTTAGGTGCAGATAGGGACAGTATTCCTTCTACTCTTTCAGGGTCTAACCCTTTACATCCTTTACTTAACCAATGACCCAGGTACTTTATTCTCTCTTCAGTAAACTGCAACTTGGATTTAGACACCTTTAGGCCCTTATCACCCAAAAAATTCAGGAGCCTAATGCTTTCATCTCTTACAGATTCAGCATCTTTCCCCGCTATCAGCAGATCATCAACATATTGCACTAACACTGTACCCTCTCTCGGATCGAAGGACTCTAGCAACTGTTCCAGAGCTTGCCCGAACAAATTTGGCGACTCTGTAAACCCCTGGGGCAAGACTGTCCCTCTCAACTGCTGTTTCCTATGTGTATCAGGGTCCTCCCATTCGAATGCAAAATAATTTCTACTCTTCTCCTTAAGAGGGCACGTCCAAAAGGCATCTTTCAAATCTATTACGCTATACCATTGGTACTCTGGGGATACTTGACTTAATAAAGTGTATGGATTAGCAACTACAGGAAATCTTACCACTGTTTGTTTATTCACTTCCCTTAGGTCTTGCACCAACCGATAAGTCCCATCAGGCTTTTTCACCGGCAAAATGGGCGTGTTATGAGGGGACATACAAGGTTCTAATAGTCCTTTTGCCAACAGTCTTTCTATGATAGGCTTAAGGCCCACTTTCCCTTCATTAGGAATTGGATACTGTTTTACTCTGATTGGTTTATCTGGATCTTTTATAGATATTTCAAATGGTTCAATATCTAGTTTCCCTACAGTGTCAGGAGTATACCACACCTCTGGGCTAATTTTGGTTTCATCTTCTGCCGTAAGGGCATAAATTTTTACTTTCAACTGTTGCTCTGAGACCTCTAAGTTAACTCCTAACTCAACCATCAAATCTCTTCCTAATAAATTATATTCTGCCTCTGGGACTAACAAAAAGGTTCCCAAGACAAACTTATTAGAAGCTTCTATTTCAACATCTTTAATCATAGGTACCTTAAAAGGCTCCCCTTTTGCTCCAATCACTTGGACTTCGTCGGATGATATTACGCATCCTTGAGGTAGTTGTTGTACAGTTGATCTTTCTGCTCCCGAGTCCACAAGGAACTCTATAACTTGTTGCTGAGGACCCACTTTCAATTTTATCAAGGGCTCTGTGTTCTTCGGGGTCCCCAGCAGATAGAGCCCCTGACCGCTCTAATCTTCTAAAAAGATCTGCTCATCTTTCTGCTTCTTTCTGCAATTTCTCTGAATATGTCCCTTCTGGCCACAATAATGGCACTCAACTTCTCTGAAATTTACCCTCCTACTTCTACTTGGTTGTGCCTTGTCATTAAGCCTAAAGGACTCTTTTCTCTCCTTTTCCCTGTTACTATTTTGCTCTCCTCTGATGGCTGCTACCAAAACCCTTGTCTGTTTCTTCTGCATGTCTTCCTTTTCCTTTTGCTTTTCTTCTTCTCTTACCTCATCTCTCCTAACATACACCTCCTGAGCTTCTCTCAGCAACAAATCCAAGCCTTTTGTTTGCCAGTCTCTAGTCTTTTCTAACTTTTTCCTAATATCTTCCCAGGATCCTTGGACAAACCTAAGCTTGAGTACTGCTTGTCCCATAACATCATCCTCAGGATCCATCCCTGAATACAATTGGAAACTCTTCCTCAATCTCTCCAACCAATCTGTGGGTGACTCATCCTTCTTTTGATATTCCTTAAATGCTCTATCTATATTTTGTCCTCTAGGGACAGACTCCCGTATTCCCTGAACGATCATACTCCTTAGATCATCCATTAGGGCCCTATCTTCGGGTCTCTGATTATTCCAATTAGGCTTTTCAAGGGGCCACTTAGTCTCAGCAGCTGGACCTTGCTGATGCCTTCTATCCCAATTTCTCATGCCAGCTGCCCTAATCATTCCCCTTTCTTCCACTGTAAATAAAATGCCTAATATAGCTTGCATCTCATCCCAAGTATAGGTGTTAGGCCCTAAGAATTGATCAAACCTTTCGGAAAGCCCTATGGGGTCCTCTAAAAGATTCCCCATTTCCTTTTTAAAAGCTCGGACATCTCCGGAGCTAAGGGGCACCGATACAAATCCTATACCTCCCTGCCTCCCCGTTAACGCTGTCTCACGCAGGGGATATAACTGTGACTGTAGAGGGGGGTGTTCAGTTTTTGTGTGAGTCCTTGTCAAGTCAGTGGTTAAAAATGACTCACTAGCCCTATCGGCTGATAGGGGTGTAGAGGTGGACAACAAAATGGAGGGCTTCCGCCCTTGTGCAGACAAAATGGCGGATTCCCGCCTTTGTTCAGATAAAATGGCGGATTCCCGCCCTGTTGGACACAAAATGGTGGGTTCCCACCCTGACTCAGGTAAAATGGCGGACTCTAACACTGTTGGAGCACTAGGTATCACTTTACTATCCTCACTATATGGAGGAATATAAGGTGGAGGTGAACTCCACAATTCAGAATTCTTATTAGGGTCCACTTGCTTCCCTTTTTCTTTTAGAGGAAACAACCGAGTAGGTGTACTAGCTCCCAGCCAGATAACAGCATATTGGCTTTCCTCTAGACAATAAGGTCTTTTATCATTAACATGGTAATTCAAGATCTCACAAATCCAACCTTCTAAAGTGCCATAAATAGGCCAGTATATACCATTTCCTATCTGCCTACCTCCCCACACTTCAATGCAATAATAGATCATCTTGCTTTTCGACTTCCCGAGAGCATGTGGATTATTATTCCAATTCCTCAACACTATTCCTAGTGGGCTATTTGATGGAATGCCCAGCGACCTAACCTCAAAGCCGCTTCTCTCAAATCTTCTCCCCTCCAGAGAGTCTGTTTTAGTTTTACTCTCAATATCACTTCCCTTCTCAGTAAGTAAATCCCTAACACGGTTCCTTTCACTCTGGGAGCTGCAGCTGCCTAGTACAGACTGTCTGTTCTCCCGAGGGCACTTCTTCGCCAAATAGATTTTACTCCCTAGTCCTTTCCCTCCCCGGGAGCCACCAGACTTCAGGAGCTGCTCCTCATCAGAGGTCCTACTAGGCTGCTCTACCGTACAGCCACCCATGGGCGGGGAAGCCTTGCTCTTCCCCGATCCCATCTTCTGGAGTGCCTTCTCTCACACACGCAATCACTCAAATCACAAACGCTTCCCTCTGGTCGTGGTCTGCTCCCTCGCGGGCTACAGAAACCGCACTACTGAGAGGTCCACAATCGCTTCGTCCTCAGAGGACGTCTCAAACAGGCACACTCCAGAACCCCCTCCCAACCGCCAAGGGGTACGCTATACTCACCTCTCCGTGGATGAGTCTTCGCTCGTTCTGGCAGTGCTGCTCAGAGCACTGGAGCGGCCCTTCCCCAACCAGACAACCCACAGTCGCCTCGCCTGTAATCGACTGCTGCTCTCAAACAGAGCTCACCATCAGTTCCTAGCTGCCCTTGAGCTAGGTGTTGTCTGGATCCGCATGCGAAAATTACGGAGATCTGCAGAAACCTACTTCCTTTTACTTGTTTGCCTTAAGAAACTAGTCGGTATGGAGAGGCTGAATGACAGAATCTCCCAGGGCCGTCCAAAAATGGGACGGGGGCACCCCCCCCAAAGAGTGTTTCTGTCACTCAGGGGTCTCCATCCGAGTCACGGCACCAATTGTTATCAATAAAAATGAGGCTATAATTTTGATTGCAAGGAAAAAAAGGTTTATTTAGGCTAACAAGCAAAAGCGGCTAGCCGGGCAACCGGGGGAAACCCTTGCTCCACCACAGTCAGCAAAATGGGGAACGGAAACAGTAACAATTACACCCTCGGTTGACACCACCCCCCTGAGTCATGTCAGTAGTTCACTGGTTGGGGTTTCACAAGCTGCTCCCTGTTTGGTTCCTCTTTCGCGTGCAGTTCTGTGGTTGGTGTCTCTAATTGTGGGCGTCGTTGCTGAGGGGTTTCCACTAATGATGTTAGAGTCATTAATCTCTATGAGGTCGTGGTTCTGGACTTAAAATTCAGAGGAGCTGACTGCCACCAATGTACAGGGTGCTCAACACCACATAATATCAGGCTCCTGGTTTCTTTACAGTAGGACTAGTAGTGCCTATTTATTTTACAAGGGCTGTTTCAGAGCTGTTCATATTCATATTTTCTTCTCTTCTTCCTAAACTGTATTTGCAGATTCTGTTATTCAAATGCACTTTCATGAAGGTGAAAGATAACAAATAGAGCCAGACATGTGGTACTTCACAGGACAGAAATACAATTCCCCTCACTATAAGAGGACTGCAATAGCATTAGAAATGCCCCATTTGCAGAGTCAGCAAAACTGTAGCTCTAAAGAAAAATT
This sequence comes from Manacus candei, assembly GCF_025592945.1. Lineage (NCBI taxonomy): Eukaryota > Metazoa > Chordata > Aves > Passeriformes > Pipridae > Manacus > Manacus candei. Next base: position 894,726 of record NW_026138220.1, on the reverse strand, counting down.
TAAAAAGGAGCACTTAACCCACTCACCTCACAACAGTGTTACTTGACAGAAGTAATGGAAATAAATGGAAAATAAAAACGCTGCCCATAATGTATTGCACTGGTGCTCTCCCTATGCACATCTCTGATCTTCATTGAGCTCAGAACTCAGTAATATATTCCAACAACCAAACTGGGTTTTAGACCTGCCACAATGCTTTTTGTAGAGGCTGTGGCAGGGGTGGAATAAAGGACACTATGAGTACAGAGAAGAGCAGGGGGAAAAGCAACTGTGGTATCTTTTATTTCTGACCCAAGCTGCTCTAGACAATCCTACAGCACTACCTAAAAATCTGGGACTGCAACAGTTCAGAATCCCTCCCCTTTTTTTTTTTCCCCTAGGTGGAAAATGATAAATAAACATACAGAGACTTGAAAAAAAAAAAATCACAGGTAACACACTAACATACTTGTCTGTCTCCCACTGTGAAAGAATAAATTTCAAGATTAACATGCAATAAGTAGGAAGGAAATGTTGAAGGCTCCACCTCAGCCAACTGGAACTAACCTTGACTTTTGCATTTTCCCAGAAATTAATGAGGACCGATAGGAGGTGATAAGGAACACCATATCTTCCATAATGCACAGAGCTTTTTCTACCAGTCTACGAAGAAATAATTTACCATCCAAGATTTAACATCCATACTTGCCTTTTCCTTGCTAACATGCCCTTTTTCCCTTAATACAATCATTACCAGTGTGACCTTTCCCAGTGGTGACTGCGATTGTTCTAATTCTTTAGCTAATTAATTCCCAAAATTGTGGGAATATGTTTGAACCCTTAAGGTAACACTGTCCAAATGAGCTGAGTTTTCCTTCCTGTGGTGGGATTTTCCCACTTGAAGGCAAATATCTTTTGACTTTCCTGTGGTAAGGGAAGGCAGAAAAAGGCATCTCTTAAGTCTAATACTGTGAACCAAATTACACTTTCTTTTAATATTGTTAATAAGGTATTTAGGTTTGCAACAGCTGCATGTATGTTTTAGCTATTTTATTTACTGCTCTTAAATCCTGAGCCAACCTATGTGTTCCATTTGTCTTTTGACTGGTAAAATTGGGGTGTTGCAATCTGATTCACACTCTACAAAACCTTAATTTCAAAAAGTTGTCTATTATTGGCTCAATCCCTCTTCTATCTTCCAGCTTCAGTGCATATTGCTTCCTAACTACTGGTTTTGCTCCTGTCTGTAATTCTATTTCAGTGGGAGCTGCTCTTTTGACTTTCCTGGTGTTTCAGTAGCCCAAACTCCTGGGTATACCTGATCTAAAATTTGATTGACATTTGAATTACCCTGGCTTGGCTCCACATAGCTCATTGCTAAACTCAGAGCTGCTATTAATTGTTCTTCCTTTACCTTAAGTTCAAATTTACCTTGTTTGAATTCTATTACAGCTCCCAGATTTTCTAGAAGGTCTCTGCCCAATATGAGTTTGGATAAATTTGGTAAATACAAAAACTGATGCACTCCCATTTGTTTTCCAATTTTGAACTTTAGGGGTTTCAAAAGAAAGCTTTTCTGATTGGCCAGTGGCACCCACGACTTAAACATATTTATCACTTTTAGGTATTAATTCAAAACAGAAAATGTAGCCCTGGTATCAATTAGAAAATCTAATTCTTCTTTTTCTTCCCCTAGCTTAATTTTTACCAGCAGGTCCCCTAGGACTGGCCTGCCGGCCCCCCCCTTCACTCAATACTCTGTAAGCAACAACAACCTCTCCTGTGCCTGTATTTCCACCTGTTAATTCAGGGCATTCTTGCTTCCAGTGTCCCTCTTTTCTGCAATATGCACACTGGTTCTGACCCAGCCTTGTCTGTCGGGGAGGCAAACCTTACATCTGTTACACAAGGCTCATACATATAACTAACAGTTGCAAAACTGACAAATCTTAATTCTAGGTCTTATCCAAAGTGATGTGCTTATAGTTAACTCTTCAGCACTACCTCTCATATAGCAACTCTTAGCATGATAATACCTTTAACTATGTGCTCCTGGATGTTTCAAGGTAAGCAAGATATATCAGGTACACAGTAACAATACTTGGCCGAATACAAACAAAACCAGACCAGACCAGACTAGAGGGGATATTCCCCTGGGAGAGCGTCCTCTCCCGTGTTCCCTGCGAGACGGCGTCCCGCCTCGACTCACGGGTACCCAGAACCAGAATAAACAAAACCAGAAACCAGATACAAATCCCTTTTATCAATAGGCAGTGTTCTTGTCCAGCCCCCGCAAGAAGCCACCGAAGAAGGGAGCCCCTTCAGGTAAAAAGACTTACCCGAGGGCGCCCAAGGGGGTCCCGTCCTCCGGGGGATTCCGCAGCCGGGTGGAGAAGGTGTGCTGCCGCGGTCGCCAAATGAATCCGAAAAATCGGTCCAAGAAACTGCTCAGAGACCTTTTTATCTTTAAGCAGCAAGGTATTTGTTTATTCAACGTTGGGAGCAAGCCAGCTCGCGCTGGACAAACTTGCTCACCGGCTCCTCAGAAAATCAGCACTTTTATAGAATTTTCAGATGCGATTAAATGCATATTCAAACGATTACAACATCTATCAATACATATTAAAAAATAGGCGCAGTATAGGCGGAGCTTGGGGCGGTGCTTCTCTTGGTACCACATTTCGAGGGGTCGTTCCTATCTTCATCCATAGGGCAGGGGTCTCTAACTCATCTTCCTCAGCTTGACCCTTCTTCTTTTCCATTGTTCTTGACCCGCTCACTGAAGCTTGGCAAAGGCCCTGGCTCCCAGTCTATTTCTTCTATTCAAATGTCTACCTGATCCTGCTGTATCTCTAATTTATTGCTTCTAGATCTATTACATGTTCTTGTACTATGCTCTTAAGCTTTGGTCCAGTAAGTAGAACAGAATGAGCACAGATCGTTTTGGATGTTGGCAGCTTGTTAGCAGGCCCAAATTTCTTAGTTAACTCTTTTGGGCCTAGCCTCCTGTTTCACTGCAATGGCCGGTCCGACCTCCTGAAAAATCAAATCCAAAAGAAGATTGCTGCCAGACAAAAGGTGCCACCACGGAAAGCTCTTTGATGCCCAAGAAGTGCTCAGGCTGTCCCAAAACTGCACCTCAAATCCTAAGCTTCCAGAGTTTTTTTCCTTAGGGAAAGGGCTGCTGTTCCCTTTTTTCAGCCCTCTGGTGCAATGGCCTATCCCACCTCCTGAAAATTAGAATCCAAATAAAGATTCCTGCCAGACAAAAGGTGCGACTACAGAAAGATCTTTGCTGGCCAAAAAATACCCAGGCTGCCCCAAGAACTGCACCTCAAAGCTAAAGCTTCCAGACTTTTTTTCCTTAGGGGAGGCCTGCTGTTCCCTTTTTTCTGCCCTGCGCTGCAATGACCTGTCCCACCTTCTGAAAAATTTACTCCAAATGAAGATTCCTTCCAGACAAAAAATGCCACCACAGAATGATCTTTACTGCCCAAGAAGTGCCCAGGCTGCCCCAGCAACTGCACCTGAAGCCAAAGCTTCCAGACTGTTTTTCCGGGTGGAAAGAGCTGCTGTTCCTTTTTTCAGCCCTGCGCTACAATGTCCGGACCCACCTTTTAAAAAATTGAATCCAAATAAGATTGCTGCCAGAAAAAAGGTGCCACCACGGAAAGCTCTTTGCTGCCCAAGAAATACCCAGGCTGCTACACCAACTGCACCTCAAAGCCAAAGCTTCCAGACTTTTTTTCCTGGTGGAAAGAGCTGCTGTTCCCTTTTTTCAGCCTTGCGCTGCAATGGCCGGTCCCACCTCCTGAAAAATCGAATCCAAATAAGATTGCTGCCAGACAAAAGGTGCCACCACGGAAAGGTCTTGCTGCCCAAGAAGTGCCCAGGGTGCCCCAACAACTGCACCTCAAAGCCAAAGCTTGCAGACTGTTTTTCCTGGTGGAAAGAACTGCTGTTCCCTTTTTTCAGCCCTGCGCTGCAATGGTCGGTCCCACCTCCTTAAAAACTGAATGGAAGTGAAGACTCCTGCCAAAGAAAAGGTGCCACCACAGAAAACTCTTCCTGCCCGAGAACTGCCCAGGCTGCCCCAACAACTGCACCTCAAAGACAAAGCTTGCAGACTGTTTTTTCAGGTGGAAAGAGCTGCTTTTGCCTTTTTTCAGCCCTGCACTGCAATGGCCTGTCCCACCTTCTGAAAAATTTACAGGAAATGAAGATTCCTGCTAGACAAAAGGTTCAACCACAGAAAACTCTTGCTGCCCAAGAAGTGCCCAAGCTGCCCCAACAACTGTAGCAGAAGCGAAAGGATCCAGACTTTTTTTCCTGGTGGAAAGGGCTGCTGTTCCCTTTTTTCAGCCCTGTGCTGCAATGGCCGGTTCCACCTCCTGGAAAATTGAATCCAAATTAAGATTCCTGCGAGACAAAATGTGCAACCACAGAAAACTCTTCCTGCCCAAGAAGTGCCCAGGCTCCCCCACGAACTGCACCTCCGAACCACGTTTTCTAGATTTTTTTTCCAGGAGAAAGAGCTGCTGTTCCCTATTTTCAGCCTTGCTATGCACTGGCCGGTCCGACCTTTTTAAAAATTGAATCAAATGAAGATTCCTGCCAGACAAAAGGTGCCACCACAGAAAGGTCTTACTGCCCAAGAAGTGCCCAGGGTGCCCCAACAACTACACCTCCAAACCAAAGCTTCCAGACTTTTTTCCTGGTGGAAAGAGCTGCTGTTCCCTTTTTTCAGCCCTGCGCTGCAATGGTCTGTCTTACCTCCTGAAAAATTTACTCCAAATGAAGATTCGTGCCAGAAAAAGGTGCCACCACGAAAAGGTCTTGGTGCACAACAAGTGCCCAGACTGCCCCACCAACTGCACCTCAAAGCCAAAGCTTCCAGACTGTTTTTCCTGGTGGAAAGAGCTGCTGTTCTCTTTTTTCAGCCCTGCCCTGCAATGGCCTGTCCTACCTCCAGAAATTTTAATGCAAATGAAGATTGCTTCCAGACAAAAGGTGCCACCACAGAAAGGTCTTGCTGCCCAAGAAGTGCCCAGGGTGCCCCAACAACTACACCTCCAAGTCAAAGCTTCCAGACTTTTTTTCCTTAGGGAAAGAGCTGCTGTTCCCTATTTTCAACCCTGCGCTGCAATGGCCGGTCCCACCTCCTGAGAAATAGAATCCAAATGAAGATTGCTGCCAGACCGAAGGTGCCACCACAGAAATGTCTTGCTGCCCAAGAAGTGCCCAGGCTGCCCCAACAACTGCTCCTCAAATCCAAATCTTCCAGACTTTTCATTCATGGTGGAAAGAGCTGCTGTTCCCTTTTTTCAGCCCTTTTCTGCAGTGGCCGGTCCCACCTCCTGGAAAATTTAATCAAAATGAAGATTCCTGCCAGACAAAAGGTGCCACCACAGACAACTCTTCCTGCCCGAGAAGTTCCTAGGCTGCCCCAACAACTGCACCTCAAAGCCAAAGCTTCCAGACTGTTTTTCCTGAGAGAAAAGACCTGCTGTTCCCTTTTTTCAACCCTGCTCTGCAATGACCAGTCCCACCTCCTGGAAAATTCAATCCAAAGGAAGATTGCTGCCAGACAAAAGGTGCCACCACAGAAAGCTCTTTGCTGCCCAAGAAGTGCCCAGGGTGCCCCAACAACTGCACCTCCAAGCCAAAGCTTCCAGACTGTTTTTCCTGGTGAAAAGAGCTGCTGTTCCCTTTTTTCAGCCCTGCGCTGCAATGACCGGTCCCACGTCTTTAAAAATTTACTCCAAATGAAGATTCCTGCCAGACAAAAGGTGCCACCAGAGAAAGGTCTTGCTGCCCAAGGAGTGCTTAGGCTGCCCCAAGAACTACACCTGAAGCCAAAGGTTCCAGACTTTTTTTCCTGGTGGAAAGAGCTGCTGTTCCCTTTTTTGAACCCTGCGCTGCAATAGCCGGTCCCACCTCCTGGAAAATAGAATCCAAATGAAGATTCCTGCCAGACAAAAGGTGCCACCACGGAAAGGTCTTTGCTGCCCAAGAAGTGCCAGGGCTGCCCCAACAACTGCACGTGATGCCAAAGCTTCAGACTTCTTTTCCTTAGGGTAAGGGCTGCTGTTCCCTTTTTTCAGCCCTCTGCTGCAATGGTCGGTCCCACCTCCTGAGAAATAGAATTCAAATGAAGATTCCTGCCAGACAAAAGCTGCCACCACAGAAAGTTCTTTGCTGCCCAAGAAGTGTCCAGGGTGCCCCACCAACTGCACCTCAAAGCCAAAGCTTCCAGACTTTTTTTCCTTAGGGAAAGGGCTGTAGTTCCCTTTTTTCCGCCCTCTGCTGCAATGGTCGATCCCACCTCCTGAGAAATAGAATCCAAATGAAGATTGCTGCCAGACAAAAGGTGCCACCACAGAAAGGTCTTGCTGCCCAACAAGTGCTTAGGCTGCCCCAAGAACTACACCTGAAACCAAAGCTTCCAGACTTTTTTTCCTGGTGTAAAGAGCTGCTATTCCATTTTTTCAGCCCTGCGCTGCAATGGCCGTTCCCACCTCCTGAAAAATTGAATCCAAATAAGATTGCTGCCAGACAAAAGTACCACCACAGAAAGGTCTTGCTGCCCAAGAAGTGCCCAGGGTACCCCAACAACTACACCTCCAAGTCAAAGCTTCCAGACTTTTTTTCCTTAGGGAAAGAGCTGCTCTTCCCTTTTTTCAGCGCTGCGCTGCAATGGCCGGTCCCACCTTTTGAAAAATAGAATCCAAATGAAGATTGCTGCCAGACAAAAGGTAACACCACAGAAATCTCTTCGTGCACAAGTGCCCACGCTGCCCTAAGAACTACACCTGAAGCCAAAGGTTCCAGACTGTTTTTCTGGTGGAAAGAGCTGCTGTTCCCTTTTTTCCGCCCTGCGCTGCAATAGCCGGACCCGCCTTTTAAAAAATAGAATCCAAATGAAGATTCCTGCCAGACAAAAGGTGCCACCACAGAAAGCTCTTTGCTGCCCAAGAAGTGTCCAGGGTGCCCCAGCAACTGCACCTCAAAGCCAAAGCTTCCAGACTTTTTTTCCTTAGGGAAAGGGCTGTAGTTCCCTTTTTTCAGCCCTCTGCTGCAATGGTCGATCCCACCTCCTGAGAAATAGAATCCAAATGAAGATTGCTGCCAGACAAAAGGTGCCACCACAGAAAGGTCTTGCTGCCCAACAAGTGCTTAGGCTGACCCAACAACTCTACCTGAATCCAAAGGTTCCAGACTGTTTTCCTGGTGGAAAGAGCTGCTGTTCCCTTTTTTCAGCCCTGCGCTGCAATGGCCGGTCCCACGTCCTGAAAAATTCAATGCAAATGAAGATTTGTGCCAAACAAAAGGTGCAACCACAGAAAGGTCTTGCTGCCCAACAAGTGCTTAGGCTGACCCAACAACTCTACCTGAAGCCAAAGGTTCCAGACTGTTTTCCTGGTGGAAAGAGCTGCTGTTCCCTTTTTTCCGCCCTGCGCTGCAATAGCCGGACCCACCTTTTGGAAAATAGAATCCAAATGAAGATTCCTGCCAGACAAAAGGTGCCACCACAGAAAGCTCTTTGCTGCCCAAGAAGTGTCCAGGGCTGCCCCAACGACTGCACCTGAAGCCAAAGCTTCCAGACTTTTTTTCCTTAGGGAAAGGGCTGCTGTTCCCTTTTTTCAGCCCTGCGCTGCAATGGCCGGTCCCACCTCCTGAGAAATAGAATCCAAATGAAGATTCATGCCAGACAAAAGGTGCCACCACAGAAAGGTCTTCGTGCACAACAAGTGCCCACGCTGCCCCAAGAACTACACCTGAAGCCAAAGGTTCCAGACTGTTTTTCTCTGGTGGAAAGAGCTGCTGTTCCCTTTTTTCTGCCCTGCGCTGCAATGGTCGGTCCCACCTCTTGAAAAATTGAATCCAAATGAAGGTTCCTGCCAGACAAAAGGTGCCACCACGTAAAGGTCTTTGCTGCCCAAGAAATGCCAGGGCTGCCCCAACGACTGCACCTCAAAGCCAAAGCTTCCAGACTGTTTTTCCTGGTGGAAAGAGCTGCTGTTCCCTTTTTTCAGCCCTGCGCTGCAATGACCGGTCCCACCTCCTGAAAAATAGAATCCAAATGAAAATTCCTGCCAGACAAAAGGTGCCACCACGGAAAGGTCTTGCTGCCCAACAAGTGCTTAGACTGCCCCAACAACTACGCCTGAAGCCAAACCTTCCAGACTTTTTTTCCTGGTGGAAAGAGCTGCTGTTCCCTTTTTTCTGCCCTGCGCTGCAATGGCCGGTCTTTAAAAATTTACTCCAAATGAAGATTCCTGCCAGAGAAAAGTTGCCACCAGAGAAAGGTCTTGCTGCCCAAGAAGTGCTCAGGCTGCCCCAAAACTGCACGTGAAGCCAAAGGATCCAGACTATTTTTCCTGGTGGAAAGAGCTGCTGTTCCCTTTTTTCAGCCCTGCGCTGCAATGGTCGATCCCACCTCCTGAGAAATAGAATCCAAATGAAGATTCCTGCCAGACAAAAGGTGCCAACAACATAAAACTCTTCCTGCCCGAGAAGTTCCCAGGCTGCCCTAACAACTGCATCTCAAAGCCAAAGCTTCCAGACTGTTTTTCCTGAGAGAAAAGACCTGCTGTTCCCTTTTTTCAACCCTGCTCTGCAATGACCAGTCCCACCTCCTGGAAAATTCAATCCAAAGGAAGATTCCTGCCAGACAAAAGGTGCCACCATAGAAAGCTCTTTGCTGCCCAAGAAGTGCCCAGGGTGCCCCAACAACTGCACCTCCAAGCCAAAGCTTCCAGACTGTTTTTCCTGGGGAAAGAGCTGCTGTTCCCTTTTTTCAGCCCTGCGATGCAATGGCCGGTCCCACGTCTTTAAAAATTTACTCCAAATGAAGATTCCTGCCAGAGAAAAGTTGCCACCAGAGAAAGGTCTTGCTGCCCAAGAAGTGCTGAGGCTGCCCCAAAACTGCACGTGAAGCCAAAGGATCCAGACTATTTTTCCTGGTGGAAAGGGCTGCTGTTCCCTTTTTTCAGCCCTGCGCTGCAATGGCCGGTCCCACCTCCTGAGAAATAGAATCCAAATGAAGATTACTGCCAGACAAAAGGTGCCACCGCAGAAAGGTCTTGGTGCACAACAAGTGCCCACGCTGCCCCAAGAACTTCACCTGAAGCCAAAGGTTCCAGACTGATTTTCCTGGTGGAAAGAGCTGCTGTTCCCTTTTTTCTGCCCTGCGCTGCAATGGTCGGTCCCACGTCCTGAAATTTGAATGCAAATGAAGATTCCTGCCAGAGAAAAGGTGCAACCACAGAAAGGTCTTGCTGCTCAAGAAGTGCCCAGGCTGCCCCAACAACTGCACCTCAAAGCCAAAGGTTCCAGACTGTTTTCCTGGTGGAAAGTGCTGCTGTTCCCTTTTTTCCGCCCTGCGCTGCAATAGCCGGACCCACCTTTTGAAAAATAGAATCCAAATGAAGATTGCTGCCAGACAAAAGGTGCCACCACAGAAAGCTCTTTGCTGCCCAAGAAGTGTCCAGGGTGCCCCAGCAACTGCACCTCAAAGCCAAAGCTTCCAGACTTTTTTTCCTTAGGGAAAGAGCTGCTCTTCCCTTTTTTCAGCCCTGTGCTGCAATGGCCGGTCCCACGTCTTTAAAAATTTACTCCAAATGAAGATTCCTGCCAGAGAAAAGTTGCCACCAGAGAACTGTCTTGCTGCCCAAGGAGTGCTCAGGCTGCCCCAACAAGTGCACCTCAAAGCCAAAGCTTCCAGACTTTTTTCCTTAGGGAAAGAGCTGCTGTTCCCTTTTTTCCACCCTGCACTGCAATAGCCGGACCCACCTTTTGAAAAATAGAATCCAAATGAAGATTCCTGCCAGACAAAAGGTACCACCACGGAAAGCTCTTTGCTGCCCAAGAAGTGTCCAGGGTGCCCCACCAACTGCACCTCAAAGCCAAAGCTTCCAGACTTTTTTTCCTTAGGGAAAGGGCTGCCGTTCCCTTTTTTCAGCCCTGCGCTGCAATGACCGGTCCCACCTCCTGAGAAATAGAATCCAAATGAAGATTGCTGCCAGACAAAAGGTGCCACCACAGAAAGGTCTTTGCTGCCCAAGAAGTGCCCAGGCTCCCCCAACAGCTGCCCCTCAAAGCCAAAGCTTCCAGACTGTTTTCCTGGTGGAAAGAGCTGCTGTTCCCTTTTTTCCGCCCTGCGCTGCAATAGCCGGACCCACCTTTTGAAAAATAGAATCCAAATGAAGATTGCTGCCAGACAAAAGGTGCCACCACAGAAAGGTCTTGCTGCCCAACAAGTGCTTAGGCTGCCCCAAGAACTACACCTGAAGCCAAAGGTTCCAGACTGTTTTTCCTGGTGGAAAGAGCTGCTGTTCCCTTTTTTCAGCCCTCTGCTGCAATGGTCGATCCCACCTCCTGAGAAATAGAATCCAAATGAAGATTGCTGCCAGACAAAAGTACCACCACAGAAAGGTCTTTGGTGCCCAAGAAGTGCCCAGGCTTCTCCACCAACTGCACCTCAAAGCCAAAGCTTCCAGACTTTTTTCCTGGTGGAAAGAGCTGCTGTTCCCTTTTTTCAGTCCTGCGCTGCAATGGCCGGTCCCACCTCCTGAGAAATAGAATTCAAATGAAGATTCGTGCCAGACAAAAGGTGCCACCACAGAAAGGTCTTGGTGCACAACAAGTGCCCACGCTGCCCCAAGAACTACACCTGAAGTCAAAGGTTCCAGACTGTTTTCCTGGTGGAAAGGGCTGCTGTTCCCTTTTTTCCGCCCTGCGCTGCAATAGCCGGACCCACCTTTTGAAAAATAGAAGCCAAATGAAGATTCCTGCCAGACAAAAGGTGCCACCACAGAAAACTCTTTGCTGTCCAAGAAGTGTCCAGGGTGCCCCACCAACTGCACCTCAAAGCCAAAGCTTCCAGACTTTTTTTCCTTAGGGAAAGGGCTGTAGTTCCCTTTTTTCAGCCCTCTGCTGCAATGGTCGATCCCACCTCCTGAGAAATAGAATCCAAATGAAGATTGCTGCCAGACAAAAGGTGCTACCACAGAAAGGTCTTGCTGCCCAACAAGTGCTTAGACTGCCCCAACAACTCTACCTGAAGCCAAAGGTTCCAGACTTTTTTTCCTGGTGGAAAGAGCTGCTGTTCCCATTTTTCAGCCCTGCGCTGCAATGGCCGGTCCCACCTCCTGAAAAATTCAATGCAAATGAAGATTCCTGCCAGACAAAAGGTGCCAACAACAGAAAACTCTTCCTGCCCAAGAAGTTCCCAGGCTGCCCTAACAACTGCATCTCAAAGCCAAAGCTTCCAGACTGTTTTTCCTGAGAGAAAAGACCTGCTGTTCCCTTTTTTCAACCCTGCTCTGCAATGACCAGTCCCACCTCCTGGAAAATTCAATCCAAAGGAAGATTCCTACCAGACAAAAGGTGCCACCACGGAAACGTCTTTGCTGCCCAAGAAGTGCCTAGGGTGCCCCAACAACTGCACCTCCAAGCCAAAGCTTCCAAACTTTTTCCTGGTGGAAAGAGCTGCTGTTCCCTTTTTTCAGCCCTGCGCTGCCATGGCCGGTCCCACGTCTTTAAAAATTTACTCCAAATGAAGATTCCTGCCAGAGAAAAGTTGCCACCAGAGAAAGGTCTTGCTGCCCAAGAAGTGCTCAGGCTGCCCCAAAACTGCACGTGAAGCCAAAGGATCCAGACTATTTTTCCTGGTGGAAAGGGCTGCTGTTCCCTTTTTTCAGCCCTGCGCTGCAATGGCCGGTCCCACCTCCTGAAAAATTGAATCCAAATGAAGATTCCTTCCAGACAAATGTGCCAACAACAGAAAACTCTTCCTGCCCAAGAAGTTCCCAGGCTGCCCTTACAACTGCATCTCAAAGCCAAAGCTTCCAGACTGATTTTCCTGGTGGAAAGAGCTGCTGTTCCCTTTTTTCTGCCCTGCGCTTCAATGGTCCGTCCCACGTCCTGAAATTTGAATGCAAATGAAGATTCCTGCCAGAGAAAAGGTGCAACCACAGAAAGGTCTTGCTGCCCAAGAAGTGCCCAGGCTGCCCCAACAACTGCACCTCAAAGCCAAAGGTTCCAGACTGTTTTCCTGGTGGAAAGAGCTGCTGTTACCTTTTTTCCGCCCTGCGCTGCAATAGCTGGGCCCACCTTTTGAAAAATAGAATCCAAATGAAGATTGCTGCCAGACAAAAGGTGCCACCACAGAAAGCTCTTTGCTGCCCAAGAAGTGTCCAGGGTGCCCCACCAACTGCACCTCAAAGCCAAAGCTTCCAGACTTTTTTTCCTTAGGGAAAGGGCTGTAGTTCCCTTTTTTCAGCCCTCTGCTGCAATGGTCGATCCCACCTCCTGAGAAATAGAATCCAAATGAAGATTGCTGCCAGACAAAAGGTGCCACCACAGAAAGGTCTTGCTACCCAACAAGTGCTTAGGCTGCCCCAAGAACTACACCTGAAGCCAAAGGTTCCAGACTTTTTTTCCTGGTGGAAAGAGCTGCTGTTCCCTTTTTTCAGCCCTGCGCTGCAATGGCAGGTTCGACCTCCTGAAAAATTGAATCCAAATAAGATTGCTGCCAGACAAAAGTACCACCACAGAAAGGTCTTGCTGCCCAAGAAGTGCCCAGGCTACCCCAACAACTGGACCTCCAAGCCAAAGTTTCCAAACTGTTTTTCCTGGTGGAAAGAGCTGCTGTTCCCTTTTTTCAGCCCTGCGCTGCAATGGCCGGTCCCACGTCTTTAAAAATTTACTCCAAATGAAGATTCCTGCCAGAGAAAAGTTGTCACCAGAGAAAGGTCTTTATGCCCAAGAAGTGCTCAGGCTGCCCCAAAACTGCACGTGAAGCCAAAGGATCCAGACTATTTTTCCTGGTGGAAAGGGCTGCTGTTCCCTTTTTTCAGCCCTGCGCTGCAATGGCCGGTCCCACCTCCTGAAAAATAGAATCCAAATGAAGATTCCTGCCAGACAAAAGGTGCCACCACGGAAAGGTCTTTGCTGCCCAAGAAGTGCCAGGGCTGCCCCAACAACTGCACGTGATGCCAAAGCTTCAGACTTTTTTTCCTTAGGGAAAGGACTACTGTTCCCTTTTTTCAGCCCTCTGCTGCAATGGCCAGTCCCACCTCCTGAGAAATAGAATTCAAATGAAGATTCGTGCCAGACAAAAGGTGCCACCACAGAAAGGTCTTGGTGCACAACAAGTGCCCACGCTGCCCCAAGAACTACACCTGAAGCCAAAGGTTCCAGACTGTTTTCCTGGTGGAAAAGGCTTCTGTTCCCTTTTTTCTGCCCTGCGCTGCAATGGTCGGTCCCACGTCCTGAAATTTGAATGCAAATGAAGATTCCTGCCAGAGAAAAGGTGCAACCACAGAAAGGTCTTGCTGCCCAAGAAGTGCCCAGGCTGCCCCAACAACTGCACCTCAAAGCCAAAGCTTCCAGACTGTTTTCCTGGTGGAAAGAGCTGCTGTTCCCTTTTTTCCGCCCTGCGCTACAATAGCCGGACCCACCTTTTGAAAAATAGAATCCAAATGAAGATTGCTGCCAGACAAAAGGTGCCACCACAGAAAGCTCTTTGCTGCCCAAGAAGTGTCCAGGGTGCCCCACCAACTGCACCTCAAAGCCAAAGCTTCCAGACTTTTTTTCCTTAGGGAAAGGGCTGTAGTTCCCTTTTTTCAGCCCTCTGCTGCAATGGTCGATCCCACCTCCTGAGAAATAGAATCCAAATGAAGATTGCTGCCAGACAAAAGGTGCTACCACAGAAAGGTCTTGCTGCCCAACAAGTGCTTAGACTGCCCCAACAACTCTACCTGAAGCCAAAGGTTCCAGACTTTTTTTCCTGGTGGAAAGAGCTGCTGTTCCCTTTTTTCAGCCCTGCGCTGCAATGGCCGGTTCCACCTCCTGAAAAATTGAATCCAAATAAGATTGCTGCCAGACAAAAGTACCACCACAGAAAGGTCTTGCTGCCCAAGAAGTGCCCAGGCTACCCCAACAACTACACCTCCAAGTCAAAGCTTCCAGACTTTTTTTCCTTAGGGAAAGAGCTGCTCTTCCCTTTTTTCAGCCCTGTGCTGCAATGGCCGGACCCACCTCCTGAAAAATTGAATCCAAATGAAGATTCCTGCCAGACAAAAGGTGCCAACAACAGAAAACTCTTCCTGCCCGAGAAGTTCCCAGGCTGCCCTAACAACTGCATCTCAAAGCCAAAGCTTCCAGACTGTTTTTCCTGAGAGAAAAGACCTGCTGTTCCCTTTTTTCAACCCTGCACTGCAATGACCAGTGCCACCTCCTGGAAAATTCAATCCAAATGAAGATTCCTGCCAGACAAAAGGTGCCACCACAGAAAGCTCTTTGCTGCCCAAGAAGTGCCCAGGGTGCCCCAACAACTGCACCTCCAAGCCAAAGCTTCCAGACTGTTTTTCCTGGTGGAAAGAGCTGCTGTTCCCTTTTTTCAGCCCTGCGCTGCAATGGTCCGTCCCACGTCTTTAAAAATTTACTCCAAATGAAGATTCCTGCCAGAGAAAAGTTGCCACCAGAGAAAGGTCTTGCTGCCCAAGAAGTGCTCAGGCTGCCCCAAAACTGCACGTGAAGCCAAAGGATTCAGACTATTTTTCCTGGTGGAAAGGGCTGCTGTTCCCTTTTTTCAGCCCTGCGCTGCAATGGTCGATCCCACCTCCTGAGAAATAGAATCCAAATAAAGATTGCTGCCAGAGAAAAGGTGCCACCACAGAAAGGTCTTGCTGCCCAACAAGTGCTTAGGCTGCCCCAAGAACTACACCTGAAGCCAAAGGTTCCAGACTTTTTTTCCTGGTGGAAAGAGCTGCTGTTCCCTTTTTTCAGCCCTGCGCTGCAATGGCCGGTTCCACCTCCTGAAAAATTGAATCCAAATAAAATTGCTGCCAGACAAAAGTACCACCACAGAAGGGTCTTGCTGCCCAAGAAGTGCCCAGGCTACCCCAACAACTGCACCTCAAAGCCAAAGCTTCCAAACTGTTTTTCCTGGTGGAAAGAGCTGCTGTTCCCTTTTTTCTGCCCTGCGCTGCAATGGCCGGTCCCACGTCTTTAAAATTTTACTCCAAATGAAGATTCCTGCCAGAGAAAAGTTGTCACCAGAGAAAGGTCTTGCTGCCCAAGAAGTGCTCAGGCTGCCCCAAAACTGCACGTGAAGCCAAAGAATCCAGACTATTTTTCCTGGTGGAAAGGGCTGCTGTTCCCTTTTTTCAGCCCTGCGCTGCAATGGCCGGTCCCACCTCCTGAAAAATAGAATCCAAATGAAGATTCCTGCCAGACAAAAGGTGCCACCACGGAAAGGTCTTTGCTGCCCAAGAAGTGCCAGGGCTGCCCCAACAACTGCACGTGATGCCAAAGCTTCAGACTTTTTTTCCTTAGGGAAAGGGCTGCTGTTCCCTTTTTTCAGCCCTGTGCTGCAATGGCCGGTCGCACCTTTTGAAAAATAGAATCCAAATGAAGATTGCTGCCAGACAAAAGGTGACACCACAGAAATCTCTTGGTGCACAACAAGTGCCCACGCTGCCCTAAGAACTACACCTGAAACCAAAGGTTCCAGACTGTTTTTCTGGTGGAAAGAGCTGCTGTTCCCTTTTTTCAGCCCTGCGCTGCAATAGCCGGACCCACCTTTTGAAAAATAGAATCCAAATGAAGATTCCTGCCAGACAAAAGGTTCCACCACAGAAAGCTCTGTGGTGCCCAAGAAGTGTCCAGGGTGCCCCACCAACTGCACCTCAAAGCCAAAGCTTCCAGACTTTTTTTCCTTAGGGAAAGGGCTGTAGTTCCCTTTTTTAAGCCCTCTGCTGCAATGGTCGATCCCACCTCCTGAGAAATAGAATCCAAATGAAGATTGCTGCCAGACAAAAGGTGCTACCACAGAAAGGTCTTGCTGCCCAACAAGTGCTTAGACTGCCCCAACAACTCTACCTGAAGCCAAAGGTTCCAGACTTTTTTTCCTGGTGGAAAGAGCTGCTGTTCCCATTTTTCAGCCCTGCGCTGCAATGGCCGGTCCCACCTCCTGAAAAATTCAATGCAAATGAAGATTCCTGCCAGACAAAAGGTGCCAACAACAGAAAACTCTTCCTGCCCGAGAAGTTCCCAGGCTGCCCTAACAACTGCATCTCAAAGCCAAATCTTCCAGACTGTTTTTCCTGAGAGAAAAGACCTGCTGTTCCCTTTTTTCAACCCTGCTCTGCAATGACCAGTCCCACCTCCTGGAAAATTCAATCCAAAGGAAGATTCCTGCCAGACAAAAGGTGCCACCACAGAAAGCTCTTTGCTGCCCAAGAAGTGCCCAGGGTGCCCCAACAACTGCACCTCCAAATCAAAGCTTCCAGACTGTTTTTCCTGGTGGAAAGAGCTGCTGTTCCCTTTTTTCAGCCCTGCGTTGCAATGGCCGGTCCCACGTCTTTAAAAATTTACTCCAAATGAAGATTCCTGCCAGAGAAAAGTTGCCACCAGAGAAAGGTCTTGCTGCCCAAGAAGTGCTCAGGCTGCCCCAAAACTGCACGTGAAGCCAAAGGATCCAGACTATTTTTCCTGGTGGAAAGGGCTGCTGTTCCCTTTTTTCATCTCTGCGCTGCAATGGCCAGTCCCACCTCCTGAAAAATAGAATCCAAATGAAGATTCCCGCCAGAAAAAAGGTGCCACCATGGAAAGGTCTTTGCTGCCCAAGAAGTGCCAGGGCTGCCCCAACAACTGCACGTTATGCCAAAGCTTCAGACTTTTTTTCCTTAGGGAAAGGGCTGCTGTTCCCTTTTTTCAGCCCTCTGCTGCAATGGTCGATCCCACCTCCTGAGAAATAGAATCCAAATGAAGATTGCTGCCAGACAAAAGGTGCCACCACAGAAAGGTCTTGCTGCCCAACAAGTGCTTAGGCTGCCCCAAGAACTACACCTGAAGCCAAAGGTTCCAGACTGTTTTTCCTGGTGGAAAGAGCTGCTGTTCCATTTTTCCGCCCTGCGCTGCAATGGCCGGCCCCACCTCCTGAAAAATAGAATCCAAATGAAGATTCCTGCCAGACAAAAGGTGCCACCACAGAAAGGTCTTTGCTGCCCAAGAAGTGCCCAGGGTGCCCCAACAACTGCACCTCAAAGCCAAAGCTTCCAGACTGTTTTCCTGGTGGAAAGAGCTGCTGTTCCCTTTTTTCCGCCCTGCGCTGCAATGGCCGGTCCCACCTCCTGAAAAATTCAATGGAAATGAAGATTGCTGCCAGACAAAAGGTGCCACCACAGAAAGGTCTTGCTGCCCAACAAGTGCTTAGGCTGCCCCAACAACTACGCCTGAAGCCAAAGCTTCCAGACTTTTTCCTTAGGGAAAGGGCTGCTGTTCCCTTTTTTCAGCCCTGCGCTGCAATGGCCTGTCCCACCTCCTGAAAAGAAGAATGCAAATAAGATTCCTGCCAGACAAAAGGTGCCACCACAGAAAACTCTTGCTGCCCAAGAAGTGCCCAGGCTGTCCCAACAACTACACCTCCAAGTCAAAGCTTCCAGACATTTTTCCTTAGGGAAAGAGCTGCTCTTCCCTTTTTTCAGCCCTGTGTTGCAATGGCCGGTCCCACCTCCTGAAAAATTGAATCCAAATGAAGATTCCTGCCAGACAAAAGGTAACACCACAGAAAGGTCTTGGTGCACAACAAGTGCCCACACTGCCCCAAGAACTACACCTGAAGCCAAAGGTTCCAGACTGTTTTTCCTGGTGGAAAGAGCTGCTGTTCCCTTTTTTCTGCCCTGCACTGCAATGGTCGGTCCCACGTCCTGAAATTTGAATGCAAATGAACATTCCTGCCAAAGAAAAGGTGCAACCACAGAAAGATCTTGCTGCCCGAGAAGTGCCCAGGCTGCCCCAACAACTGCACCTCCAAGCCAAAGCTTCCAGACCGTTTTTCCTGGTGGAAAGAACTGCTGTTCCCTTTTTTTCAGCCCTGCGCTGCAATGGCCGGTCCCACGTCTTTAAAAATTTACTCCAAATGAAGATTCCTGCCAGAGAAAAGTTGCCACCAGAGAAAGGTCTGGCTGCCCAAGAAGTGCTCAGGCTGCCCCAAAACTGCACGTGAAGCCAAAGGATCCAGACTATTTTTCCTGGTGGAAAGGGCTGCTGTTCCCTTTTTTCAGCCCTGCGCTGCAATGGCCTGTCCCACCTCCTGAAAAATAGAATCCAAATGAAGATTCCTGCCAGAAAAAGGGTGCCACCACGGAAAGGTCTTTGCTGCCCAAGAAGTGCCCAGGCTGCCCCAACAACTGCCCGTGATGCCAAAGCTTCAGACTTTTTTTCCTTAGGGAAAGGGCTGCTGTTCCCTTTTTTCAGCCCTCTGCTGCACTGGCCGGTCCCACCTCCTGAGAAATAGAATTCAAATGAAGATTCCTGCCAGACAAAAGGTGCCACCACAGAAAGGTCTTGGTGCACAACAAGTGCCCACGCTGCCCCAAGAACTACACCTGAAGCCAAAGGTTCCAGACTGATTTTCCTGGTGGAAAGAGCTGCTGTTCCCTTTTTTCTGCCCTGCGCTGCAATGGTCGGTCCCACGTCCTGAAATTTGAATGCAAATGAAGATTCCTGCCAGAGAAAAGGTGCAACCACAGAAAGGTCTTGCTGCCCAAGAAGTGCCCAGGCTGCCCCAACAACTGCACCTCAAAGCCAAAGCTTCCAGACTGTTTTCCTGGTGGAAAGAGCTGCTGTTCCCTTTTTTCCGCCCTGCGCTGCAATAGCCGGACCCACCTTTTGAAAAATAGAATCCAAATGAAGATTCCTGCCAGACAAAAAGTGCCACCACAGAAAGCTCTTTGCTGCCCAAGAAGTGTCCCGGGTCCCCCACCAACTGCACCTCAAAGCCAAAGCTTCCAGACTTTTTTTCCTTAGGGAAAGGGCTGCTGTTCCCTTTTTTCAGCCCTCTGCTGCAATGGTCGATCCCACCTCCTGAGAAATAGAATCCAAATGAAGATTGCTGCCAGACAAAAGGTGCCACCACAGAAAGGTCTTGCTGCCCAACAAGTGCTTAGGCTGCCCCAAGAACTACACCTGAAGCCAAAGGTTCCAGACTTTTTTTCCTGGTGGAAAGAGCTGCTGTTCCATTTTTTCAGCCCTGCGCTGCAATGGCCGGTTCCACCTCCTGAAAAATTGAATCCAAATAAGATTGCTGCCAGACAAAAGTACCACCACAGAAAGGTCTTGCTGCCCAAGAAGTGCCCAGGCTACCCCAACAACTACACCTCCAAGTCAAAGCTTCCAGACTTTTTTTCCTTAGGGAAAGAGCTGCTCTTCCCTTTTTTCCGCCCTGTGCTGCAATGGCCGGTCCCACCTCCTGAAAAATTGAATCCAAATGAAGATTCCTGCCAGACAAAAGGTGCCAACAACAGAAAACTCTTCCTGCCCGAGAAGTTCCCAGGGTGCCCTAACAACTGCATCTCAAAGCCAAAGCTTCCAGACTGTTTTTCCTGAGAGAAAAGACCTGCTGTTCCCTTTTTTCAACCCTGCTCTGCAATGACCAGTCCCACCTCCTGGAAAATTCAATCCAAAGGAAGATTCCTGCAAGACAAAAGGTGCCACCACAGAAAGCTCTTTGCTGCCCAAGAAGTGCCCAGGGTGCCCCAACAACTGCACCTCCAAGCCAAAGCTTCCAGACTGTTTTTCCTGGTGGAAAGAGCTGCTGTTCCCTTTTTTCAGCCCTGCGTTGCAATGGCCGGTCCCACGTCTTTAAAAATTTACTCCAAATGAAGATTCCTGCCAGAGAAAAGTTGCCACCAGAGAAAGGTCTTGCTGCCCAAGAAGTGCTCAGGCTGCCCCAAAACTGCACGTGAAGCCAAAGGATCCAGACTATTTTTCCTGGTGGAAAGGGCTGCTGTTCCCTTTTTTCATCTCTGCGCTGCAATGGCCAGTCCCACCTCCTGAAAAATAGAATCCAAATGAAGATTCCCGCCAGAAAAAAGGTGCCACCATGGAAAGGTCTTTGCTGCCCAAGAAGTGCCAGGGCTGCCCCAACAACTGCACGTGATGCCAAAGCTTCAGACTTTTTTTCCTTAGGGAAAGGGCTGCTGTTCCCTTTTTTCAGCCCTCTGCTGCAATGGTCGATCCCACCTCCTGAGAAATAGAATCCAAATGAAGATTGCTGCCAGACAAAAGGTGCCACCACAGAAAGGTCTTGCTGCCCAACAAGTGCTTAGGCTGCCCCAAGAACTACACCTGAAGCCAAAGGTTCCAGACTGTTTTTCCTGGTGGAAAGAGCTGCTGTTCCATTTTTCCGCCCTGCGCTGCAATGGCCGGCCCCACCTCCTGAAAAATAGAATCCAAATGAAGATTCCTGCCAGACAAAAGGTGCCACCACGGAAAGGTCTTTGCTGCCCAAGAAGTGCCCAGGGTGCCCCAACAACTGCACCTCAAAGCCAAAGCTTCCAGACTGTTTTCCTGGTGGAAAGAGCTGCTGTTCCCTTTTTTCCGCCCTGCGCTGCAATGGCCGGTCCCACCTCCTGAAAAATTCAATGGAAATGAAGATTGCTGCCAGACAAAAGGTGCCACCACAGAAAGGTCTTGCTGCCCAACAAGTGCTTAGGCTGCCCCAACAACTACGCCTGAAGCCAAAGCTTCCAGACTTTTTCCTTAGGGAAAGGGCTGCTGTTCCCTTTTTTCAGCCCTGCGCTGCAATGGCCTGTCCCACCTCCTGAAAAGAAGAATGCAAATAAGATTCCTGCCAGACAAAAGGTGCCACCACAGAAAACTCTTGCTGCCCAAGAAGTGCCCAGGCTGTCCCAACAACTACACCTCCAAGTCAAAGCTTCCAGACATTTTTCCTTAGGGAAAGAGCTGCTCTTCCCTTTTTTCAGCCCTGTGCTGCAATGGCCGGTCCCACCTCCTGAAAAATTGAATCCAAATGAAGATTGCTGCCAGACAAAAGGTGCCACCACAGAAAACTCTTCCTGCCCGAGAAGTTCCCAGGCTGCCCTAACAACTGCATCTCAAAGCCAAAGCTTCCAGACTGTTTTTCCTTAGAGAAAAGACCTGCTGTTCAATTTTTTTCAACCCTGCTCTGCAATGACCAGTCCCACCTCCTGGAAAATTCAATCCAAATGAAGATTCCTGCCAGACAAAAGGTGCCACCACAGAAAGGTCTTTGCTGCCCAAGAAGTGCCCAGGGTGCCCCAACAACTGCACCTCCAAGCCAAAGCTTCCAGACTGTTTTTGCTGGTGGAAATAACTGCTGTTCCCTTTTTTCAGCCCTGCGCTGCAATGGTCCATCCCACCTTTTGAAAAATTGAATGTAAATGAAGATTTGTGCTAAACAAAAGGTGCCACCAAAGAAAGCTCTTGCTTCCCAAGAACTGCCCAGGCTTCTCCACCAACTGCACCTCAAATCCAAAGCTTCCAGACTTTTTTCCTGGTGGAAAGAGCTGCTGTTCCCTTTTTTCAGCCCTGCGCTGCAATGGGCGGTCCCACGTCCTGAAAAATTGAATCCAAATGAAGATTCGTGCCAAACAGAAGTTGCCACCAAAGAAAGCTCTTGCTGCCCAAGAAGTGCCCAGGCTGCCCCAACAACTACACCTCCAAGTCAAAGCTTCCAGACTTTTTTTCCTTAGGGAAAGAGCTGCTCTTCCCTTTTTTCAGCCCTGTGCTGCAATGGCCGGTCCCACCTCCTGAAAAATTGAATCCAAATGAAGATTCCTGCCAGACAAAAGGTGCCACCACGGAAAAGTCTTTGCTGCGAAAGAAATGCCAGGGCTGCCCAAAGAACTGCACCTGATGCCAAAGCTTCAGACTTTTTTTCCTTAGGGAAAGGGCTGCTCTTCCCTTTTTTCAGCCCTCTGCTGCAATGGCCGGTCCCACCTCCTGAGAAATAGAATTCAAATGAAGATTCCTGCCAGAGAAAAGGTGCAACCACAGAAAGGTCTTGGTGCACAACAAGTGCCCACGCTGCCCCAAGAACTACACCTGAAGCCAAAGGTTCCAGACTGTTTTTCCTGGTGGAAAGAGCTGCTGTTCCCTTTTTTCTGCCCTGCGCTGCAATGGTCGGTCCCACGTCCTGAAATTTGAATGCAAATGAAGATTCCTGCCAGAGAAAAGGTGCCACCACCGAAAGGTCTTTGCTGCCCAAGAAATGCCAGGGCTGCCCCAACGACTGCACCTGAAGCCAAAGCTTCCAGACTGTTTTCCTGGTGGAAAGGACTGCTGTTCCCTTTTTTCTGCCCTCTGCTGCAATCGCCGGTCCCACTTTTTGAAAAATAGAATCCAAATGAAGATTGCTGCCAGACAAAAGGTAACACCACTGAAATCTCTTGGTACACAACAAGTGCCCACGCTGCCCTAAGAACTTCACCTGAAGCCGAAGGTTCGAGACTGTTTTCTGGTGGAAAGAGCTGCTGTTCGTTTTTTTCAGCCCTGCTCTGCAATGGTCGGTCCCACCTCCTGAAATCTGATTGCAAATGAAGATTCCTGCCAGAGAAAAGGTGCAACCACAGAAAGGTCTTGCTGCCCAAGAAGTACCCAGGCTGCCCCAACAACTGCACCACAAAGCCAAAGCTTCCAGACTGTTTTCCTGGTGGAAAGAGCTGCTGTTCCCTTTTTTCCGCCCTGCGCTGCAATAGCCGGACCCATCTTTTGAAAAATTGAATCCAAATGAAGATCCCTGCCAGACAAAAGGTGCCACCATGGAAAGGTCTTTGCTGCCCAAGAAATGCCAGGGCTGCCCCAACGACTGCACCTGAAGCCAAAGCTTCCAGACTTTTTTTCCTTAGGGAAAGGGCTGCTGTTCCCTTTTTTCTACCCTCTGCTGCAATGGCCGGTCCCACCATTTGAAAAATAGAATCCAAATGAAGATTGCTGCCAGACAAAAGGTAACACCACAGAAATCTCTTGGTGTACAACAAGTGCCCACGCTACCCTAAGAACTACACCTGAAGCCAAAGGTTCCAGACTATTTTCCTGGTGGAAAGAGCTGCTGTTCCCTGTTTTCCACCCTGCGCTGCAATAGCCGGACCCACCTTTTGAAAAATAGAATCCAAATGAAGATTCCTGCCAGACAAAAGGTGCCACCACAGAAAGCTCTTTGCTGCCCAAGAAGTGTCCAGGGTGCCCCACCAACTGCACCTCAAAGTCAAAGCTTCCAGACTTTTTTTCCTTAGGGAAAGGGCTGTAGTTCCCTTTTTTCAGCCCTCTGCTGCAATGGTCGTTCCCACCTCCTGAGAAATAGAATCCAAATGAAGATTGCTGCCAGACAAAAGTACCACCACAGAAAGGTCTTTGCTGCCCAAGAAGTGCCCAGGCTTCTCCAACAACTGCACCTCCAAGCTAAAGCTTCCAGACTTTTTTCGTGGTGGAAAGAGCTGCTGTTCCCTTTTTTCAGCCCTGCGCTGCACTGGCCGGTCCCACGTCTTTAAAAATTTACTCCAAATGAAGATTCCTGCCAGAGAAAAGTTGCCACCAGAGAAAGGTCTTGCTGCCCAAGAAGTGCTCAGGCTGCCCCAAAAGTGCACGTGAAGCCAAAGGATCCAGACTATTTTTCCTGGTGGAAAGGGCTGCTGTTCCCTTTTTTCAGCCCTGCGCTGCAATGGCCGGTCCCACCTCCTGAAAAATAGAATCCAAATGAAGATTCCTACCAGACAAAAGGTGCCACCACGGAAAGGTCTTTGCTGCCCAAGAAGTGCCAGGGCTGCCCCAACAACTGCACGTGATGCCAAAGCTTCAGACTTTTTTTCCTTAGGGAAAGGGCTGCTCTTCCATTTTTTATGCCCTGTGCCTCAATGGCCGGTCCCACCTCCTGAAAAATTGAATCCAAATGAAGATTCCTGCCAGACAAAAGGTGCCAACAACAGAAAACTCTTCCTGCCCGAGAAGTTCCCAGGCTGCCCTAACAACTGCATCTCAAAGCCAAAGCTTCCAGACTGTTTTTCCTGAGAGAAAAGACCTGCTGTTCCCTTTTTTCAACCCTGCTCTGCAATGACCAGTCCCACCTCCTGGAAAATTCAATCCAAATGAAGATTGCTGCCAGACAAAAGGTGCCACCACAGAAAGCTCTTTGCTGCCCAAGTAGTGTCCAGGGTGCCCCACCAACTGCACCTCAAAGCCAAAGCTTCCAGACTTTTTTTCCTTAGGGAAAGGGCTGTAGTTCCCTTTTTTCAGCCCTCTGCTGCAATGGTCGATCCCACCTCCTGAGAAATAGAATCCAAATGAAGATTCGTGCCAGACAAAAGTTGCCACCACAGAAAGGTCTTGCTGCCCAACAAGTGCTTAGGCTGCCCAAGAACTACACCTGAAGCCAAAGGTTCCAGACTTTTTTTCCTGGTGGAAAGAGCTGCTGTTCCCTTTTTTCCGCCCTGCTCTGCAATAGGTCGACCCACCTTTTGAAAAACAGAATCCAAATGAAGATTGCTGCCAGACAAAAGGTAACACCACAGAAATCTCTTGGTGCACAACAAGTGCCCACGCTGCCCTAAGAACTACACCTGAAGCCAAAGGTTCCAGACTGATTTTCCTGGTGGAAAGAGCTGCTGTTCCCTTTTTTCTGCCCTGCGCTGCAATGGTCGGTCCAACGTCCTGAAATTTGAATGCAAATGAAGATTCCTGCCAGAGAAAAGGTGCAACCACAGAAAGGTCTTGCTGCCCAAGAAGTGCCCAGGCTGCCCCAACAACTGCACCTCAAAGTCAAAGCTTCCAGACTGTTTTCCTGGTGGAAAGAGCTGCTGTTCCCTTTTTTCCGCCCTGCGCTGCAATAGCCGGACCCACCTTTTGAAAAATAGAATCCAAATGAAGATTCCTGCCAGAGAAAAGGTGCCACCAGAGGAAGGTCTTGCTGCCCAACAAGTGCTTAGGTTGCCCCAACAACTCTACCTGAAGCTAAAGGTTCCATACTTTTTTTCCTGGTGGAAAGAGCTGCTGTTCCCTTTTTTCAGCCCTGCGCTGCAATGGCCGGTCCCACCTCCTGAAAAATTGAATCCAAATAAGATTGCTGCCAGACAAAATGTGCCACCACAGAAAGGTCTTGCTGCCCAAGAAGTGCCCAGGCTACCCCAACAACTACACCTCCAAGTCAAAGCTTCCAGACTTTTTTTCCTTAGGGAAAGAGCTGTTCTTCCCTTTTTTCAGCCCTCTGCTGCAATGGCCGGTCCCACCTCCTGAAAAATTGAATCCAAATGAAGATTCCTGCCACACAAAAGGTGCCACCACGGAAAGGTCTTTGCTGCCCAAGAAATGCCAGGGCTGCCCCAACGACTGCACCTGAAGCCAAAGCTTCCAGACTTTTTTTCCTCAGGGAAAGGGCTGCTGTTCCCTTTTTTCTACCCTCTGCTGCAATAGCCGGTCCCACATTTTGAAAAATAGAATCCAAATGAAGATTGCTGCCAGACAAAAGGTAACACCACAGAAATCTCTTGGTGCACAACAAGTGCCCACGCTGCCCTAAGAACTACACTTGAAGCCAAAGGTTCCAGACTGTTTTTCTGGTGGAAAGAGCTGCTGTTCCCTTTTTTCCGCCCTGCGCTGCAATGACCGGACCCACCTTTTAAAAAATAGAATCCAAATGAAGATTCCTGCCAGACAAAAGGTGCCACCACAGAAAGGTCTTTGCTGCCCAAGAAGTGCCCAGGCTTCTCCACCAACTGCACCTCAAAGCCAAAGCTTCCAGACTTTTTTCCTGGTGGAAAGAGCTGCTGTTCCCTTTTTTCAGCCCTGCGCTGCAATGGTCGGTCCCACCTCCTGAAAAATTCAATGCAAATGAAGATTCCTGCCAGACAAAAGGTGCCAACAACAGAAAACTCTTCCTGCCCGAGAAGTTCCCAGGCTGCCCTAACAACTGCATCTCAAAGCCAAAGCTTCCAGACTGTTTCTCCTGAGAGAAAAGACCTGCTGTTCCCTTTTTTCAACCCTGCTCTGCAATGACCAGTCCCACCTCCTGGAAAATTCAATCCAAAGGAAGATTCCTGCCAGACAAATATGCCACCACAGAAAGCTCTTTGCTGCCCAAGAAGTGCCCAGGGTGCCCCAACATCTGCACCTCCAAGCCAAAGCTTCCAGACTGTTTTTCCTGGTGGAAAGAGCTGCTGTTCCCTTTTTTCAGCCCTCTGCTGCAATGGTCGATCCCACCTCCTGAGAAATAGAATCCAAATGAAGATTGCTGCCAGACAAAAGGTGCCACCACAGAAAGCTCTTTGCTGCCCAAGAAGTGCCCAGGCTTCCCCACCAACTGCGCCTCAAAGCCAAAGCTTCCAGACTTTTTTCCTGGTGGAAAGAGCTGCTGTTCCCTTTTTTCAGCCCTGCGCTGCAATGGCCGGTTCCACCTCCTGAAAAATTGAATCCAGATAAGATTGCTGCCAGACAAAAGTACCACCACAGAAAGGTCTTGCTGCCCAAGAAGTGCCCAGGCTACCCCAACAACTACACCTCCATGTCAAAGCTTCCAGACTTTTTTTCCTTAGGGAAAGAGCTGCTCTTCCCTTTTTTCAGCCCTGTGCTGCAATGGCCGGTCCCACCTCCTGAAAAATTGAATCCAAATGAAGATTCCTGCCAGACAAAAGGTGCCAACAACAGAAAACTCTTCCTGCCCGAGAAGTTCCCAGGCTGCCCTAACAACTGCATCTCAAAGCCAAAGCTTCCAGACTGTTTTTCCTGAGAGAAAAGACCTGCTGTTCCCTTTTTTCAACCCTGCTCTGCAATGACCAGTCCCACCTCCTGGAAAATTCAATCCAAAGGAAGATTCCTGCCAGACAAAAGGTGCCACCAGAGAAAGGTCCTTCTGTCCAAGAAGTGCTCAGGCTGCCCCAACAACTGCTCGTGAAGCCAAAGGATCCAGACTATTTTTCCTGGTGGAAAGAGCTGCTGTTCCCTTTTTTCAGCCCTGCGCTGCAATGGCCGGTCCCACCTCCTGAAAAATAGAATCCAAATGAAGATTCTTGCCAGACAAAAGGTGCCACCACGGGAAGGTCTTGCTGCCCAAGAAGTGCCAGGGCTGCCCCACCAACTGCACGTGATGCCAAAGCTTCAGACTTTTTTTCCTTAGGGAAAGGGCTGCTGTTCCCTTTTTTCAGCCCTCTGCTGCAATGGCCGGTCCCACCTCCTGAGAAATAGAATTCAAATGAAGATTCCTGCCAGACAAAAGGTGCCACCACAGAAAGGTCTTGCTGCCCAACAAGTGCTTAGGCTGCCCCAAGAACTACACCTGAAGCCAAAGGTTCCAGACTGATTTTCCTGGTGGAAAGAGCTGCTGTTCCCTTTTTTCTGCCCTGCGCTGCAATGGTCGGTCCCACGTCCTGAAATTTGAATGCAAATGAAGATTCCTGCCAGAGAAAAGGTGCAACCACAGAAAGGTCTTGCTGCCCAAGAAGTGCCCAGGCTGCCCCAACAACTGCACCTCAAAGCCAAAGCTTCCAGACTGTTTTCCTGGTGGAAAGAGCTGCTGTTCCCTTTTTTCCGCCCTGCGCTGCAATAGCCGGACCCACCTTTTGAAAAACAGAATCCAAATGAAGATTGCTGCCAGACAAAAGGTAACACCACAGAAATCTCTTGGTGCACAACAAGTGTCCACGCTGCCCTAAGAACTACACCTGAAGCCAAATGTTCCAGACTGATTTTCCTGGTGGAAAGAGCTGCTGTTCCCTTTTTTCTGCCCTGCGCTGCAATGGTCGGTCCCACGTCCTGAAATTTGAATGCAAATGAAGATTCCTGCTAGAGAAAAGGTGCAACCACAGAAAGGTCTTGCTGCCCAAGAAGTGCCCAGGCTGCCCCAACAACTGCACCTCAAAGCCAAAGCTTCCAGACTGTTTTCCTGGTGGAAAGAGCTGCTGTTCCCTTTTTTCCGCCCTGCGCTGCAATAGCCGGACCCACCTTTTGAAAAACAGAATCCAAATGAAGATTGCTGCCAGACAAAAGGTAACACCACAGAAATCTCTTGGTGCACAACAAGTGCCCACGCTGCCCTAAGAACTACACCTGAAGCCAAAGGTTCCAGACTGATTTTCCTGGTGGAAAGAGCTGCTGTTCCCTTTTTTCTGCCCTGCGCTGCAATGGTCGGTCCCACGTCCTGAAATTTGAATGCAAATGAAGATTCCTGCCAGAGAAAAGGTGCAACCACAGAAAGGTCTTGCTGCCCAAGAAGTGCCCAGGCTGCCCCAACAACTGCACCTCAAAGCCAAAGCTTCCAGACTGTTTTCCTGGTGGAAAGAGCTGCTGTTCCCTTTTTTCCGCCCTGCGCTGCAATAGCCGGACCCACCTTTTGAAAAATAGAATCCAAATGAAGATTCCTGCCAGAGAAAAGGTGCCACCAGAGAAAGGTCTTGCTGCCCAACAAGTGCTTAGGCTGCCCCAACAACTCTACGTGAAGCTAAAGTTTCCATACTTTTTTTCCTGGTGGAAAGAGCTGCTGTTCCCTTTTTTCAGCCCTGCGCTGCAATGGCCGGTCCCACCTCCTGAAAAATTGAATCCAAATAAGATTGCTGCCAGACAAAAGGTGCCACCACAGAAATGTCTTGCTGCCGAAGAAGTGCCCAGGCTACCCCAACAACTACACCTCCAAGTCAAAGCTTCCAGACTTTTTTTCCTTAGGGAAAGAGCTGCTCTTCCCTTTTTTCAGCCCTCTGCTGCAATGGCCGGTCCCACCTCCTGAAAAATTGAATCCAAATGAAGATTCCTGCCAGACAAAAGGTGCCAACAACAGAAAACTCTTCCTGCCCGAGAAGTTCCCAGGCTGCCCTAACAACTGCATCTCAAAGCCAAAGCTTCCAGACTGTTTTTCCTGGTGGAAAGAGCTGCTGTTCCCTTTTTTCAGCCCTGCGATGCAATGGCCGGTCCCACGTCTTTAAAAATTTACTCCAAATGAAGATTCCTGCCAGAGAAAAGTTGCCACCAGAGAAAGGTCTTGCTGCCCAAGAAGTGCTCAGGCTGCCCCAAAACTGCACGTGAAGCCAAAGGATCCAGACTATTTTTCCTGGTGGAAAGGGCTGCTGTTCCCTTTTTTCAGCCCTGCGCTGCAATGGCCTGTCCCACCTCCTGAAAAATAGAATCCAAATGAAGATTCCTGCCACACAAAAGGTGCCACCATGGAAAGGTCTTTGCTGCCCAAGAAATGCCAGGGCTGCCCCAACGACTGCACCTGAAGCCAAAGCTTCCAGACTTTTTTTCCTCAGGGAAAGGGCTGCTGTTCCCTTTTTTCTACCCTCTGCTGCAATAGCCGGTCCCACCTTTTGAAAAATAGAATCCAAATGAAGATTGCTGCCAGACAAAAGGTAACACCACAGAAATCTCTTGGTGCACAACAAGTGCCCACGCTGCCCTAAGAACTACACTTGAAGCCAAAGGTTCCAGACTGTTTTTCTGGTGGAAAGAGCTGCTGTTCCCTTTTTTCCGCCCTGCGGTGCAATGGCCGGACCCACCTTTTGAAAAATAGAATCCAAATGAAGATTTCTGCCAGACAAAAGGTGCCACCACAGAAAGGTCTTTGCTGCCCAAGAAGTGCCCAGGCTTCTCCACCAACTGCACCTCAAAGCCAAAGCTTCCAGACTTTTTTCCTGGTGGAAAGAGCTGCTCTTCCCTTTTTTCAGCCCTGCGCTGCAATGGTCGGTCCCACCTCCTGAAAAATTCAATGCAAATGAAGATTCGTGCCAAACAAAAGGTGCCACCACAGAAAGGTCTTGCTGCCCAAGAAGTGCCCAGGCTACCCCAACAACTACACCTCCAAGTCAAAGCTTCCAGACTTTTTTTCCTTAGGGAAAGAACTGCTGTTCCCTTTTTTCAGCCCTGTGCTGCAATGGCCGGTCCCACCTCCTGAAAAATTGAATCCAAATGAAGATTCCTGCCAGACAAAAGGTGCCAACAACAGAAAACTCTTCCTGCCCGAGAAGTTCCCAGGCTGCCCTAACAACTGCATCTCAAAGCCAAAGCTTCCAGACTGTTTCTCCTGAGAGAAAAGACCTGCTGTTCCCTTTTTTCAACCCTGCTCTGCAATGACCAGTCCCACCTCCTGGAAAATTCAATCCAAAGGAAGATTCCTGCCAGACAAATATGCCACCACAGAAAGCTCTTTGCTGCCCAAGAAGTGCCCAGGGTGCCCCAACATCTGCACCTCCAAGCCAAAGCTTCCAGACTGTTTTTCCTGGTGGAAAGAGCTGCTGTTCCCTTTTTTCAGCCCTCTGCTGCAATGGTCGATCCCACCTCCTGAGAAATAGAATCCAAATGAAGATTGCTGCCAGACAAAAGGTGCCACCACAGAAAGCTCTTTGCTGCCCAAGAAGTGCCCAGGCTTCCCCACCAACTGCGCCTCAAAGCCAAAGCTTCCAGACTTTTTTCCTGGTGGAAAGAGCTGCTGTTCCCTTTTTTCAGCCCTGCGCTGCAATGGCCGGTTCCACCTCCTGAAAAATTGAATCCAGATAAGATTGCTGCCAGACAAAAGTACCACCACAGAAAGGTCTTGCTGCCCAAGAAGTGCCCAGGCTACCCCAACAACTACACCTCCATGTCAAAGCTTCCAGACTTTTTTTCCTTAGGGAAAGAGCTGCTCTTCCCTTTTTTCAGCCCTGTGCTGCAATGGCCGGTCCCACCTCCTGAAAAATTGAATCCAAATGAAGATTCCTGCCAGACAAAAGGTGCCAACAACAGAAAACTCTTCCTGCCCGAGAAGTTCCCAGGCTGCCCTAACAACTGCATCTCCAAGCCAAAGCTTCCAGACTGTTTTTCCTGGTGGAAAGAGCTGCTGTTCCCTTTTTTCAGCCCTGCGATGCAATGGCCGGTCCCACGTCTTTAAAAATTTACTCCAAATGAAGATTCCTGCCAGACAAAAGGTGCCACCAGAGAAAGGTCTGGCTGCCCAAGAAGTGCTCAGGCTGCCCCAACGACTGCACGTGAAGCCAAAGGATCCAGACTATTTTTCCTGGTGGAAAGGGCTGCTGTTCCCTTTTTTCAGCCCTGCGCTGCAATGGCCTGTCCCACCTCCTGAAAAATAGAATCCAAATGAAGATTCCTGCCAGACAAAAGGTGCCACCACGGAAAGGTCTTTGCTGCCCAAGAAATGCCAGGGCTGCCCCAACGACTGCACCTGAAGCCAAAGCTTCCAGACTTTTTTCCTTAGGGAAAGGGCTGCTGTTCCCTTTTTTCTACCCTCTGCTGCAATGGCCGGTCCCACCTTTTGAAAAATAGAATCCAAATGAAGATTGCTGCCAGACAAAAGGTAACACCACAGATATCTCTTGGTGCACAACAAGTGCCCACGCTGCCCTAAGAACTACACCTCAAAGTCAAAGGTTCCAGACTGTTTTTCTGGTGGAAAGAGCTGCTGTTCCCTTTTTTCCGCCCTGCGCTGCAATAGCCGGACCCACCTTTTGAAAAATAGAATCCAAATGAAGATTCCTGCCAGACAAAAGGTGCCACCACAGAAAACTCTTTGCGACCCAAGAAGCGTCCAGGGTGCCCCACCAACTGCACCTCAAAGCCAAAGCTTCCAGACTTTTTTTCCTTAGGGAAAGGGCTGTAGTTCCCTTTTTTCAGCCATACGCTGCAATGGCCGGTCCCACCTCCTGAAAAATTCAATGCAAATGAAGATTCGTGCCAAAGAAAAGGTGCCACCACAGAATGGTCTTGCTGCCCAAGAAGTGCCCAGGCTACCCCAACAACTACACCTCCAAGTCAAAGCTTCCAGACTTTTTTCCTTAGGGAAAGAGCTGCTCTTCCCTTTTTTCATCCCTCTGCTGCAATGGCCGGTCCCACCTCCTGAAAAATTGAATCCAAATGAAGATTCCTGCCAGACAAAAGGTGCCAACAACAGAAAACTCTTCCTGCCCGAGAAGTGCCCAGGCTGCCCTAACAACTGCATCTCAAAGCCAAAGCTTCCAGACTGTTTTTCCTGAGAGAAAAGACCTGCTGTTCCCTTTTTTCAACCCTGCTCTGCAATGACCAGTCCCACCTCCTGGAAAATTCAATGCAAATGAAGATTCCTGCCAGACAAAAGGTGCCACCACGGAAAGGTCTTTGCTGCCCAAGAAATGCCAGGGCTGCCCCAACGACTGCACCTGAAGCCAAAGCTTCCAGACTTTTTTTCCTCAGGGAAAGGGCTGCTGTTCCCTTTTTTCTACCCTCTGCTGCAATAGCCGGTCCCACCTTTTGAAAAATAGAATCCAAATGAAGATTCCTGTCAGACAAAAGGTGCCACCACGGAAAGGTCTTTGCTGCTCAAGAAGTACCAGGGCTGCCCCAACAACTGCCCGTGATACCAAAGCTTCAGACTTTTTTTCCTTAGGGAAAGGGCTGCTGTTCCCTTTTTTCAGCCCTCTGCTGCAATGGCCGGTCCCACCTCCTGAGAAATAGAATTGAAATGAAGATTCCTGCCAGACAAAAGGTGCCAACACAGAAAGGTCTTGGTGCACAACAAGTGCTTAGGCTGCCCCAAGAACTACACCTGAAGCCAAAGGTTCCAGACTGATTTTCCTGGTGGAAAGAGCTGCTGTTCCCTTTTTGCTGCCCTGCGCTGCAATGGTCGGTCCCACGTCCTGAAATTTGAATGCAAATGAAGATTCCTGCCAGAGAAAAGGTGCAACCACAGAAAGGTCTTGCTGCCCAAGAAGTGCCCAGGCTGCCCCAACAACTGCACCTCCAAGCCAAAGCTTCCAGACTGTTTTCCTGGTGGAAAGAGCTGCTGTTCCCTTTTTTACGCCCTGCGCTGCAATAGCCGGACCCACCTTTTGAAAAATAGAATCCAAATGAAGATTGCTGCCAGACAAAAGGTGCCACCACAGAAAGCTCTCTGCTGCCCAAGAAGTGTCCAGGGTGCCCCACCAACTGCACCTCAAAGCCAAAGCTTCCAGACTTTTTTTCCTTAGGGAAAGGGCTGCTGTTCCCTTTTTTCAGCCCTCTGCTGCAATGGTCGATCCCACCTCCTGAGAAATAGAATCCAAATGAAGATTGTTGCCAGACAAAAGGTGCCACCACAGAAAGGTCTTGCTGCCCAACAAGTGCTTAGGCTGCCCCAACAACTCTACCTGAAGCTAAAGGTTCCAAAGTTTTTTTCCTGGTGGAAAGAGCTGCTGTTCCCTTTTTTCAGCCCTGCGCTGCAATGGCCGGTCCCACCTCCTGAAAAATTGAATCCAAATAAGATTGCTGCCAGACAAAAGGTGCCACCACAGAAAGGTCTTGCTGCCCAAGAAGTGCCCAGGCTACCCCAACAACTACACCTCCAAGTCAAAGCTTCCAGACTTGTTTTCCTTAGGGAAAGAGCTGCTGTTCCCTTTTTTCAGCCCTGCGCTGCAATGGCCGGTCCCACCTCCTGAAAAATTGAATCCAAATGAAGATTCCTGCCAGACAAAAGGTGCCAACAACAGAAAACTCTTCCTGCCCGAGAAGTTCCCAGGCTGCCCTAACAACTGCACCTCCAAGCCAAAGCTTCCAGACTGTTTTTCCTGGTGGAAAGAGCTGCTGTTCCCTTTTTTCAGCCCTGCGATGCAATGGCCGGTCCCACGTCTTTAAAAATTTACTCCAAATGAAGATTCCTGCCAGAGAAAAGTTGCCACCAGAGAAAGGCCTTGCTGCCCAAGAAGTGCTCAGGCTGCCCCAAAACTGCACGTGAAGCAAAAGGATCCAGACTATTTTTCCTGGTGGAAAGGGCTGCTGTTCCCTTTTTTCAGCCCTGCGCTGCAATGGCCGGTCCCACCTCCTGAGAAATAGAATCCAAATGAAGATTCCTGCCAGACAAAAGGTGCCACCACGGAAAGGTCTTTGCTGCCCAAGAAATGCCAGGGCTGCCCCAACGACTGCACCTGAAGCCAAAGCTTCCAGACTTTTTTTCCTCAGGGAAATGGCTACTGTTCCCTTTTTTCTACCCTCTGCTGCAATAGCCGGTCCCACCTTTTGAAAAATAGAATCCAAATGAAGATTGCTGCCAGACAAAAGGTAACACCACAGAAATCTCTTGGTGCACAACAAGTGCCCACGCTGCCCTAAGAACTACACCTGAAGCCAAAGGTTCCAGACTGTTTTTCTGGTGGAAAGAGCTGCTGTTCCCTTTTTTCTGCCCTGCGCTGCAATGGCCAGTCCCACCTCCTGAGAAATAGAATCCAAATGAAGATTGCTGCCAGACAAAAGTACCACCACAGAAAGGTCTTTGCTGCCCAAGAAGTGCCCAGGCTTCTCCACCAACTGCACCTCTAAGCCAAAGCTTCCAGACTTTTTTCCTGGTGGAAAGAGCTGCTCTTCCCTTTTTTCAGCCCTGCGCTGCAATGGTCGGTCCCACCTCCTGAAAAATTCAATGCAAATGAAGATTCGTGCCAAACAAAAGGTGCCACCACAGAAAGGTCTTGCTGCCCAAGAAGTGCCCAGGCTACCCCAACAACTACACCTCCAAGTCAAAGCTTACAGACTTTTTTTCCTTAGGGAAAGAACTGCTGTTCCCTTTTTTCAGCCCTGCGCTGCAATGGCCAGTCCCACCTCCTGAAAAATTGAATCCAAATGAAGATTCCTGCCAGACAAAAGGTGCCAACAACAGAAAACTCTTCCTGCCCGAGAAGTTCCCAGGCTGCCCTAACAACTGCATCTCAAAGCCAAAGCTTCCAGACTGTTTTTCCTGAGAGAAAAGACCTGCTGTTCCCTTTTTTCAACCCTGCTCTGCAATGACCAGTCCCACCTCCTGGAAAATTCAATCCAAAGGAAGATTGCTGCCAGACAAAAGATGCCACCACAGAAAGCTCTTTGCTGCCCAAGAAGTGCCCAGGGTGCCCCAACATCTACACCTCCAAGCCAAAGCTTCCAAACTGTTTTTCCTGGTGGAAAGAGCTGCTGTTCCCTTTTTTCAGCCCTCTGCTGCAATGGTCGATCCCACCTCCTGAGAAATAGAATCCAAATGAAGATTGCTGCCAGACAAAAGCACCACCACAGAAAGGTCTTTGCTGCCCAAGAAGTGCCCAGGCTTCCCCACCAACTGCACCTCAAAGCCAAAGCTTCCAGACTTTTTTCCTGGTGGAAAGAGCTGCTGTTCCCTTTTTTCAACCCTGCTCTGCAATGACCAGTCCCACCTCGTGGAAAATTCAATGCAAAGGAAGATTGCTGCCAGACAAAAGGTGCCACCACAGAAAGCTCTTTGCTGCCCAAGAAGTGCTCAGGCTGCCCCA
Organism: Manacus candei; assembly: GCF_025592945.1. Lineage (NCBI taxonomy): Eukaryota > Metazoa > Chordata > Aves > Passeriformes > Pipridae > Manacus > Manacus candei. The sequence goes on along the minus strand of NW_026138220.1, from coordinate 859,723 downwards.
AAACTGCACGTGAAGCCAAAGGATCCAGACTATTTTTCCTGGTGGAAAGGGCTGCTGTTCCCTTTTTTCAGCCCTCTGCTGCAATGGCCAGTCTCACCTCCTGAAAAATAGAATCCAAATGAAGATTCCTGTCAGACAAAAGGTGCCACCACGGAAAGGTCTTTGCTGCTCAAGAAGTACCAGGGCTGCCCCAAAAACTGCACGTGATGCCAAAGCTTCAGACTTTTTTCCCTTAGGGAAAGGGCTGCTGTTCCCTTTTTTCAGCCCTCTGCTGCAATAGTCGATCCCACCTCCTGAGAAATAGAATCCAAATGAAGATTGCTGCCAGACAAAAGTACCACCACAGAAAGGTCTTTGGTGCCCAAGAAGTGCCCAGGCTTCTCCACCAACTGCACCTCAAAGCCAAAGCTTCCAGACTTTTTTCCTGGTGGAAAGAGCTGCTGTTCCCTTTTTTCAGTCCTGCGCTGCAATGGCCGGTCTCACCTCCTGAAAAATAGAATCCAAATGAAGATTCCTGGCAGACCAGAGGTGCCACCACGGAAAGGTCTTTGCTGCCCAAGAAGTGCCAGGGCTGCCCCAAGAACTGCACGTGATGCCAAAGCTTCAGACTTTTTTTCCTTAGGGAAAGGGCTGCTGTTCCCTTTTTTCAGCCCTCTGCTGCAATGGCCGGTCCCACCTCCTGAGAAATAGAATTCAAATGAAGATTCCTGCCAGACAAAAGGTGCCACCACAGAAAGGTCTTGGTGCACAACAAGTGCCCACGCTGCCCCAAGAACTACACCTGAAGTCAAAGGTTCCAGACTGTTTTCCTGGTGGAAAGAGCTGCTGTTCCCTTTTTTCTGCCCTGCGCTTCAATGGTCCGTCCCACGTCCTGAAATTTGAATGCAAATGAAGATTCCTGCCAGAGAAAAGGTGCAACCACAGAAAGGTCTTGCTGCCCAAGAAGTGCCCAGGCTGCCCCAACAACTGCACCTCAAAGCCAAAGCTTCCAGACTGTTTTCCTGGTGGAAAGAGCTGCTGTTACCTTTTTTCCGCCCTGCGCTGCAATAGCTGGACCCACCTTTTGAAAAATAGAATCCAAATGAAGATTGCTGCCAGACAAAAGGTGCCACCACAGAAAGCTCTTTGCTGCCCAAGAAGTGTCCAGGGTGCCCCAGCAACTGCACCTCAAAGCCAAAGCTTCCAGACTTTTTTTCCTTAGGGAAAGGGCTGTAGTTCCCTTTTTTCAGCCCTCTGCTGCAATGGTCGATCCCACCTCCTGAGAAATAGAATCCAAATGAAGATTGCTGCCAGACAAAAGGTGCCACCACAGAAAGGTCTTGCTACCCAACAAGTGCTTACGCTGCCCCAAGAACTACACCTGAAGCCAAAGGTTCCAGACTTTTTTTCCTGGTGGAAAGAGCTGCTGTTCCCATTTTTCAGCCCTGCGCTGCAATGGCCGGTTCGACCTCCTGAAAAATTGAATCCAAATAAGATTGCTGCCAGACAAAAGTACCACCACAGAAAGGTCTTGCTGCCCAAGAAGTGCCCAGGCTACCCCAACAACTGGACCTCCAAGCCAAAGTTTCCAAACTGTTTTTCCTGGTGGAAAGAGCTGCTGTTCCCTTTTTTCAGCCCTGCGCTGCAATGGCCGGTCCCACGTCTTTAAAAATTTACTCCAAATGAAGATTCCTGCCAGAGAAAAGTTGTCACCAGAGAAAGGTCTTGCTGCCCAACAAGTGCTCAGGCTGCCCCAAAACTGCACGTGAAGCCAAAGGATCCAGACTATTTTTCCTGGTGGAAAGGGCTGCTGTTCCCTTTTTTCAGCCCTGCGCTGCAATGGCCGGTCCCACCTCCTGAAAAATAGAATCCAAATGAAGATTCCTGCCAGAGAAAAGGTGCCACCACGGAAAGGTCTTTGCTGCCCAAGAAGTGCCAGGGCTGCCCCAACAACTGCACGTGATGCCAAAGCTTCAGACTTTTTTTCCTTAGGGAAAGGGCTGCTGTTCCCTTTTTTCAGCCCTCTGCTGCAATGGTCGATCCCACCTCCTGAGAAATAGAATCCAAATGAAGATTGCTGCCAGACAAAAGGTGCTACCACAGAAAGGTCTTGCTGCCCAACAAGTCCTTAGACTGCCTCAACAACTCTACCTGAAGCCAAAGGTTCCAAACTGTTTTTCCTGGTGGAAAGAGCTGCTGTTCCCATTTTTCAGCCCTGCGCTGCAATGGCCGGTTCCACCTCCTGAAAAATTCAATGCAAATGAAGATTCGTGCCAAACAAAAGGTGCCACCACAGAAAGGTCTTGCTGCCCAAGGAGTGCCCAGGCTACCCAAACAACTACACCTCCAAGTCAAAGCTTCCAGACTTTTTTTCCTTAGGGAAAGAGCTGCTGTTCCCTTTTTTCAGCCCTGCGCTGCAATGGCCGGTCCCACGTCTTTCAGAATTTACTCCAAATGAAGATTCCTGCCAGAGAAAAGTTGCCACCAGAGAAAGGTCTTGCTGCCCAAGAAGTGCTAAGGCTGCCCCAAAACTGCACGTGAAGCCAAAGGATTCAGACTATTTTTCCTGGTGGAAAGGGCTGCTGTTCCCTTTTTTCAGCCCTGCGCTGCAATGACCGGTCCCACCTCCTGAAAAATAGAATCCAAATGAAGATTCCTGCCAGACAAAAGGTGCCACCACGGAAAGGTCTTTGCTGCCCAAGAAGTGCCCAGGCTCCCCCAACAGCTGCCCCTCAAAGCCAAAGCTTCCAGACTGTTTTCCTGGTGGAAAGAGCTGCTGTTCCCTTTTTTCCGCCCTGCGCTGCAATAGCCGGACCCGCCTTTTGAAAAATAGAATCCAAATGAAGATTGCTGCCAGACAAAAGGTGCCACCACAGAAAGGTCTTGCTGCCCAACAAGTGCTTATGCTGCCCCAACAACTCTACCTGAAGCCAAAGGTTACAGACTTTTTTTCCTGGTGGAAAGAGCTGCTGTTCCCTTTTTTCAGCCCTGTGCTGCAATGGCCAGTTCCACCTCCTGAAAAATTGAATCCAAATAAGATTGCTGCCAGACAAAAGTACCACCACAGAAAGGTCTTTTCTGCCGAAGAAGTGCCCAGGCTCCTCCACCAACTGCACCTCAAAGCCAAAGCTTCCAGACTTTTTTCCTGGTGGAAAGAGCTGCTATTCCCTTTTTCAGTGCTGCGCTGTAATGGCCGGTCTCACCTCCTGAAAAAATGAATGCAAATGAAGATTCGTGCCAAACAAAAGGTGCCCTCAAAGAAAGCTCTTGCTGCCCAAGAAGTGCCCAGGCTACCCCAACAACTACACCTCCAAGTCAAAGCTTCCAGACTTTTTTTCCTTAGGGAAAGAGCTGCTGTTCCCTTTTTTCAGCCCTCTGCTGCAATGGCCGGTCCCACCTCCTGAGTAATCGAATTCAAATGAAGATTGCTGCCAGACAAAAGGTGCCACCACAGAAAGGTCTTGGTGCACAACAAGTGCCCACACTGCCCCAAGAACTACACCTGAAGCCAAAGGTTCCAGACTGTTTTTCCTGGTGGAAAGAGCTGCTGTTCCCTTTTTTCAGCCCTCTGCTGCAATAGTCGATCCCACCTCCTGAGAAATAGAATCCAAATGAAGATTGCTGCCAGACAAAAGTACCACCACAGAAAGGTCTTTGGTGCCCAAGAAGTGCCCAGGCTTCTCCACCAACTGCACCTCAAAGCCAAAGCTTCCAGACTTTTTTCCTGGTGGAAAGAGCTGCTGTTCCCTTTTTTCAGTCCTGCGCTGCAATGGCCGGTCTCACCTCCTGAAAAATAGAATCCAAATGAAGATTCCTGGCAGACCAGAGGTGCCACCACGGAAAGGTCTTTGCTGCCCAAGAAGTGCCAGGGCTGCCCCAAGAACTGCACGTGATGCCAAAGCTTCAGACTTTTTTTCCTTAGGGAAAGGGCTGCTGTTCCCTTTTTTCAGCCCTCTGCTGCAATGGCCGGTCCCACCTCCTGAGAAATAGAATTCAAATGAAGATTCCTGCCAGACAAAAGGTGCCACCACAGAAAGGTCTTGGTGCACAACAAGTGCCCACGCTGCCCCAAGAACTACACCTGAAGTCAAAGGTTCCAGACTGTTTTCCTGGTGGAAAGAGCTGCTGTTCCCTTTTTTCTGCCCTGCGCTTCAATGGTCCGTCCCACGTCCTGAAATTTGAATGCAAATGAAGATTCCTGCCAGAGAAAAGGTGCAACCACAGAAAGGTCTTGCTGCCCAAGAAGTGCCCAGGCTGCCCCAACAACTGCACCTCAAAGCCAAAGCTTCCAGACTGTTTTCCTGGTGGAAAGAGCTGCTGTTACCTTTTTTCCGCCCTGCGCTGCAATAGCTGGACCCACCTTTTGAAAAATAGAATCCAAATGAAGATTGCTGCCAGACAAAAGGTGCCACCACAGAAAGCTCTTTGCTGCCCAAGAAGTGTCCAGGGTGCCCCAGCAACTGCACCTCAAAGCCAAAGCTTCCAGACTTTTTTTCCTTAGGGAAAGGGCTGTAGTTCCCTTTTTTCAGCCCTCTGCTGCAATGGTCGATCCCACCTCCTGAGAAATAGAATCCAAATGAAGATTGCTGCCAGACAAAAGGTGCCACCACAGAAAGGTCTTGCTACCCAACAAGTGCTTACGCTGCCCCAAGAACTACACCTGAAGCCAAAGGTTCCAGACTTTTTTTCCTGGTGGAAAGAGCTGCTGTTCCCATTTTTCAGCCCTGCGCTGCAATGGCCGGTTCGACCTCCTGAAAAATTGAATCCAAATAAGATTGCTGCCAGACAAAAGTACCACCACAGAAAGGTCTTGCTGCCCAAGAAGTGCCCAGGCTACCCCAACAACTGGACCTCCAAGCCAAAGTTTCCAAACTGTTTTTCCTGGTGGAAAGAGCTGCTGTTCCCTTTTTTCAGCCCTGCGCTGCAATGGCCGGTCCCACGTCTTTAAAAATTTACTCCAAATGAAGATTCCTGCCAGAGAAAAGTTGTCACCAGAGAAAGGTCTTGCTGCCCAACAAGTGCTCAGGCTGCCCCAAAACTGCACGTGAAGCCAAAGGATCCAGACTATTTTTCCTGGTGGAAAGGGCTGCTGTTCCCTTTTTTCAGCCCTGCGCTGCAATGGCCGGTCCCACCTCCTGAAAAATAGAATCCAAATGAAGATTCCTGCCAGAGAAAAGGTGCCACCACGGAAAGGTCTTTGCTGCCCAAGAAGTGCCAGGGCTGCCCCAACAACTGCACGTGATGCCAAAGCTTCAGACTTTTTTTCCTTAGGGAAAGGGCTGCTGTTCCCTTTTTTCAGCCCTCTGCTGCAATGGTCGATCCCACCTCCTGAGAAATAGAATCCAAATGAAGATTGCTGCCAGACAAAAGGTGCTACCACAGAAAGGTCTTGCTGCCCAACAAGTCCTTAGACTGCCTCAACAACTCTACCTGAAGCCAAAGGTTCCAAACTGTTTTTCCTGGTGGAAAGAGCTGCTGTTCCCATTTTTCAGCCCTGCGCTGCAATGGCCGGTTCCACCTCCTGAAAAATTCAATGCAAATGAAGATTCGTGCCAAACAAAAGGTGCCACCACAGAAAGGTCTTGCTGCCCAAGGAGTGCCCAGGCTACCCAAACAACTACACCTCCAAGTCAAAGCTTCCAGACTTTTTTTCCTTAGGGAAAGAGCTGCTCTTCCCTTTTTTCAGCCCTGTGCTGTAATGGCCGGTCCCACCTCCTGAAAAATTGAATCCAAATGAAGATTGCTGCCAGAGAAAAGGTAACACCACAGAAATCTCTTGGTGCACAACAAGTGCCCACGCTGCCCTAAGAACTACACCTGAAGCCAAAGGTTCCAGACTGATTATCCTGGTGGAAAGAGCTGCTGTTCCCTTTTTTCTGCCCTGCGCTGCAATGGTCGGTCCCACGTCCTGAAATTTGAATGCAAATGAAGATTCCTGCCAGACAAAAGGTGCCACCACAGAAAGCTCTTTGCTGCCCAAGAAGTGTCCAGGGTCCCCCACCAACTGCACCTCAAAGCCAAAGCTTCAGACTTTTTTTCCTTAGGGAAAGAACTGCTGTTCCATTTTTTCAGCCCTGCGCTGCAATGACCGGTTCCACCTCCTGAAAAATTGAATCCAAATAAGATTGCTGCCAGACAAAAGGTGCCACCACGGAAAGCTCTTTACTGTCCAAGAAGTGCCAGGGCTGCCCCAACAACTGCACGTGATGCCAAAGCTTCAGACTTTTTTTCCTGGTGGAAAGAGCTGCTGTTCCCTTTTTTCAGCCCTGCGCTGCCATTGCCCGTCCCACCTCCTGAAAAATTGAATCCAAATAAGATTGCTGCCAGACAAAAGTACCACCAAAGAAAGGTCTTTGCTGCCCAAGAAGTGCCCAGGCTTCTCCACCAACTGCACCTCAAAGCCAAAACTTCCAGACTTTTTTTCCTGGTGGAAAGAGCTGCTGTTCAATTTCAGCCCTGCGATGCAATGGCCGGTCCCACGTCTTTAAAAATTTACTCCAAATGAAGATTCCTGCCAGAGAAAAGTTGCCACCAGAGAAAGGTCTTGCTGCCCAAGAAGTGCTCTGGCTACCTCAAAACTGCACGTGAAGCCAAAGGATCCAGACTTTTTTTCCTGGTGGAAAGAGCTGCTGTTCCCTTTTTTCAACTCTGCTCTGCAATGGCCTGTCCCACCTCCTGAAAAATAGAATACAAATGAAGAGTGCTGCCAGACAAAAGGTGCCACCACAGGAAACTGCTGGTTGCCCAAGAAGTGCCCAGGCTGCCCCACCAACTGTACTTCCAAGTCGAAGCATCCCGACTTTTTTTCCTGGTGGAAAGGGCTGCTGTTCCCTTTTTTCAGCCGTGCACTGCAATGGCCGGTCCCACATCCTGAATAATAGAATCCAAATGAAGATTCCTGCCAGACAAAAGTTGCCACCACAGAAAGGTCTTGCTGCCCAAGAAGTGCCAGGGCTGCCCCAACAACTGCACGTGATGCCAAAGCTTCAGACTTTTTTTCCTTAGGGAAAGGGCTGCTGTTCCCTTCTTTCAGCCCTCTGCTGCAATGTCCGGTCCCACCTCCTGAGAAATAGAATTCAAATGAAGATTTGTGCTAAACAAAAGGTGCCACCAAAGAAAGGTCTTGCTGCCCAAGCAGTGCCCAGGCTGCCCCAACAACTACACCTCCAAGTCAAAGCTTCCAGACTTTTTTTCCTTAGGGAAAGAGCTGCTCTTCCCTTTTTTCAACCCTGTGCTGCAATGGCCGGTCCCACGTCCTGAAAAATTGAATCCAAATGAAGCCAACGCTTCCAGACTGTTTTTGCTGGTGGAAAGAGCTGCTGTTCCCTTTTTTCAGCCCTGCGCTTCCATGGTCGGATCTACCTCCTGAAATTTGAATGCAAATGAAGATTCCTGCCAGACAAAAGGTGCCACCAAAGAAAGCTCTTGCTACCCAAGGAGTGCCCAGGCTGCCCCAACAACTGCACCTCAAAGGAAAACTTCCAGACCTTTTTTCCTTACGGAAAGAGATGCTGATCCCCTTTTTCAACCTTGCGCTGCAATTGTCGGTCTCAACTTCTGGAGAAGTGAATGGAAATGAAGATTCCTGCCTGACAAAGGTACCACCACAGAAAGGACTTGCTGTTCAAGGACTGCCCAGGGTGCCCCTACATCTGCACTTCAAATCCAAGGCTTTCAGACTGTTTTTCCTGGTGGAAAGGGCTGCTGTTCCCTCTTTTCAGCCCTGCGCTGCAATTGCTGGTCCCACCTCCTGAGAAATAGAATTCAATTGATGATTCCTGCCAGAAAAAAGTTGCCACCACAGAAATGTCTTGGTGCACATCAAGTGCTTCAGGTGCCCCTACAACTGCACCTGAAGCCAAAACTTCCAGACTTTTTTTCCTGGTGGAAAGAGCTGCTGTTCCCTTTTTTCAGCCCTGCGCTGCCATTGCCGGTCCCACCTCCTGAAAAATTGAATCCAAATGAAAATTCCTGCCAGACAAAAGTACCACCACAGAAAGGTCTTTGCTGCCCAAGAAGTGCCCAGGCTTCTCCACCAACTGCACCTCAAAGCCAAAACTTCCAGACTTTTTTTCCTGGTGGAAAGAGCTGCTGTTCCCTTTTTTCAGCTCTGCGTTTCAATGGCCTGTCCTACCTTTTTAAAAATTGAAAGTAAATGAAGATTCGTGCCAGACAAAAACTGCCAGCACAGAAATCTCTTGCTGCCCAAGAAGTGCCCAGGCTGCCCCACCAACTGCACCTGAAGCCAAAGGATCAGCAGGGGGAATGAACCCAACTCAAAGGAGAGATTATAAGTCAGAATAACAATTTATTAAAATAATACAGTAAGTACAATAATACAAACAAACAATTGGTCTCAACCCACAAAAACCCAAATGTGTAACCCAGTACCCTGGGGCCTGAACAAAGTGGTGTTCCTTGGGCCCTGTTTGAGTCCAAAGTAAAGGGAGAGGGGAAGAACCTGCTGGTGGGAGAGCTGCTGCAGTCTGGCCAGAACCGGTGATCGCAGTCCAGTGGTGGTCTAAGTCTGGTTGAGAGCGATGAGATGCAGCCGTCCTCTGGATCCCACGAGTGGGTTGAAAAATGTTCCAAAACTCCAAGATTATATATCCTCCAGTTCAGGCAGGAATGCTTGGTACTCCCCTCAGGGTGGGGAGTTTCACAAAGGGTGTGAGGACAGAAACATCCTCCTATCTCACAGGCCTCTTAACACCTAGTTTATAGCCCAAACTGAGCACGAGGGGGCTGGGGAGTGGGAGAGGGGGGAAAAAGTGGGGGTTGAGACCCCAAAAGTGATCCTGGGCAGGCTAGGGATTGAGTGGACTGTGGAAAAGTGGAAGGAACAAGGAGAAGGATGGAAAGGGGAAAGTGGTCTGGAAGGCCTGACAGTCCCATGGGGATCTTTGGGCACCAGGTTTTGGGAAACAGGGGTGACCCCCCCGAGTTCCCAACTTCCTATAGGGTGCGGGGGCCACTGGATCCAATCTCAGCCTTGGATTATGCCAACAGTTGCAGTTTAGAGGAATTACAGAGCTGTGACTGAACCACTTTTGACCCCCAGGTTTTAATGACGGCAAATCAGATCTATTGATAGAAATGAATTATTTTGGGTTACAAATGATCAGACAAAAGATCTTCATCAGAATTATTTACAGCACAATAGAAACACTAAAACAACCAGGAGTACAGGATAAGATAGGACAGTGCTCTACACTAAAGCAATTGTTGAAGCAATTCTACTAAAGCTGGCACAAAAGCAATAATTCTTAATTGGAGATGGATGGAACTCCCCCAGACCAACGCTCGTGGGGAGATCTCTCCTCTCAACCATGGGGGGGTCCCCAGCCAAGGCAGCAATCTCCAAAGACCTCCCAGGAAGGGTTCTCTTGGAAGAAGCTGCCCCTGTGAAAGGGGATGGGCCCTTTCTGGTCCAAAGGGATGGACTGACAGTTACTGGGCCCCAGGGGTTGCCTCACCATTGGGGGGGTTCATTTGGGGTGGAAGCAGTGGTGGAAGCTCTTCCTGCAGTTGGGCCACTCCTAGAGCTTACCTTACTGGTGAGCCTGTTGCTGTAAGGTCAAGGCAGAACTCCTGGACAAGCTCTTTCCACAATTGCAGGGCCTCATCGCAGTGTAGATGCACCGGTGCTTGAAGAGATTGGAGTTCTGCTTGAAGCCCTTCCCGCAGTCAGTGCCTTTCCCCTGTGTCTGTCTGCTCATGGCTGAGGAGATCTGAGCTGGTCTGAAACCTCTCCCCACATCCCCTACACGTGTAGGGCCGTTCCCCAGTGTGTATGCGCTGGTGTTGGATCAGGTGGGAGTTCCGGTTGAAGCTCATCCCACACTCCCCACACGTGTAGGGCCGTTCCCCAGTGTGTATGCGCTGGTGTCGGATCAGGTGGGATTTCCGGTTGAACCTCATCCCACACTCCCCACACCTGTAGGGCCGTTCCCCAGTGTGTATGCGCTGGTGTCGGATCAGGTGGGAGTTCTGGTGGAAGCTCATCCCACACTCCCCACACGTGTAGGGCCGTTCCCCAGTGTGGATGCGCTGGTGTCGGATCAGGTGGGCGTTCTGGTTGAAGCAGCAGGGGGAATGAACCCAACTCAAAGGAGAGATTATAAGTCAGAATAACAATTTATTAAAATAATACAGTAAGTACAATAATACAAACAAACAATTGGTCTCAACCCACAAAAACCCAAATGTGTAACCCAGTACCCTGGGGCCTGAACAAAGTGGTGTTCCTTGGGCCCTGTTTGAGTCCAAAGTAAAGGGAGAGGGGAAGAACCTGCTGGTGGGAGAGCTGCTGCAGTCTGGCCAGAACCGGTGATCGCAGTCCAGTGGTGGTCTAAGTCTGGTTGAGAGCGATGAGATGCAGCCGTCCTCTGGATCCCACGAGTGGGTTGAAAAATGTTCCAAAACTCCAAGATTATATATCCTCCAGTTCAGGCAGGAATGCTTGGTACTCCCCTCAGGGTGGGGAGTTTCACAAAGGGTGTGAGGACAGAAACATCCTCCTATCTCACAGGCCTCTTAACACCTAGTTTATAGCCCAAACTGAGCACGAGGGGGCTGGGGAGTGGGAGAGGGGGGAAAAAGTGGGGGTTGAGACCCCAAAAGTGATCCTGGGCAGGCTAGGGATTGAGTGGACTGTGGAAAAGTGGAAGGAACAAGGAGAAGGATGGAAAGGGGAAAGTGGTCTGGAAGGCCTGACAGTCCCATGGGGATCTTTGGGCACCAGGTTTTGGGAAACAGGGGTGACCCCCCCGAGTTCCCAACTTCCTATAGGGTGCGGGGGCCACTGGATCCAATCTCAGCCTTGGATTATGCCAACAGTTGCAGTTTAGAGGAATTACAGAGCTGTGACTGAACCACTTTTGACCCCCAGGTTTTAATGACGGCAAATCAGATCTATTGATAGAAATGAATTATTTTGGGTTACAAATGATCAGACAAAAGATCTTCATCAGAATTATTTACAGCACAATAGAAACACTAAAACAACCAGGAGTACAGGATAAGATAGGACAGTGCTCTACACTAAAGCAATTGTTGAAGCAATTCTACTAAAGCTGGCACAAAAGCAATAATTCTTAATTGGAGATGGATGGAACTCCCCCAGACCAACGCTCGTGGGGAGATCTCTCCTCTCAACCATGGGGGGGTCCCCAGCCAAGGCAGCAATCTCCAAAGACCTCCCAGGAAGGGTTCTCTTGGAAGAAGCTGCCCCTGTGAAAGGGGATGGGCCCTTTCTGGTCCAAAGGGATGGACTGACAGTTACTGGGCCCCAGGGGTTGCCTCATCATTGGGGGGGTTCATTTGGGGTGGAAGCAGTGGTGGAAGCTCTTCCTGCAGTTGGGCCACTCCTAGAGCTTACCTTACTGGTGAGCCTGTTGCTGTAAGGTCAAGGCAGAACTCCTGGACAAGCTCTTTCCACAATTGCAGGGCCTCATCGCAGTGTAGATGCACCGGTGCTTGAAGAGATTGGAGTTCTGCTTGAAGCCCTTCCCGCAGTCAGTGCCTTTCCCCTGTGTCTGTCTGCTCATGGCTGAGGAGATCTGAGCTGGTCTGAAACCTCTCCCCACATCCCCTACACGTGTAGGGCCGTTCCCCAGTGTGTATGCGCTGGTGTTGGATCAGGTGGGAGTTCCGGTTGAAGCTCATCCCACACTCCCCACACGTGTAGGGCCGTTCCCCAGTGTGTATGCGCTGGTGTCGGATCAGGTGGGAGTTCCGGTTGAACCTCATCCCACACTCCCCACACCTGTAGGGCCGTTCCCCAGTGTGTATGCGCTGGTGTCGGATCAGGTGGGAGTTCTGGTGGAAGCTCATCCCACACTCCCCACACGTGTAGGGCCGTTCCCCAGTGTGGATGCGCTGGTGTCGGATCAGGTGGGCGTTCTGGTTGAAGCAGCAGGGGGAATGAACCCAACTCAAAGGAGAGATTATAAGTCAGAATAACAATTTATTAAAATAATACAGTAAGTACAATAATACAAACAAACAATTGGTCTCAACCCACAAAAACCCAAATGTGTAACCCAGTACCCTGGGGCCTGAACAAAGTGGTGTTCCTTGGGCCCTGTTTGAGTCCAAAGTAAAGGGAGAGGGGAAGAACCTGCTGGTGGGAGAGCTGCTGCAGTCTGGCCAGAACCGGTGATCGCAGTCCAGTGGTGGTCTAAGTCTGGTTGAGAGCGATGAGATGCAGCCGTCCTCTGGATCCCACGAGTGGGTTGAAAAATGTTCCAAAACTCCAAGATTATATATCCTCCAGTTCAGGCAGGAATGCTTGGTACTCCCCTCAGGGTGGGGAGTTTCACAAAGGGTGTGAGGACAGAAACATCCTCCTATCTCACAGGCCTCTTAACACCTAGTTTATAGCCCAAACTGAGCACGAGGGGGCTGGGGAGTGGGAGAGGGGGGAAAAAGTGGGGGTTGAGACCCCAAAAGTGATCCTGGGCAGGCTAGGGATTGAGTGGACTGTGGAAAAGTGGAAGGAACAAGGAGAAGGATGGAAAGGGGAAAGTGGTCTGGAAGGCCTGACAGTCCCATGGGGATCTTTGGGCACCAGGTTTTGGGAAACAGGGGTGACCCCCCCGAGTTCCCAACTTCCTATAGGGTGCGGGGGCCACTGGATCCAATCTCAGCCTTGGATTATGCCAACAGTTGCAGTTTAGAGGAATTACAGAGCTGTGACTGAACCACTTTTGACCCCCAGGTTTTAATGACGGCAAATCAGATCTATTGATAGAAATGAATTATTTTGGGTTACAAATGATCAGACAAAAGATCTTCATCAGAATTATTTACAGCACAATAGAAACACTAAAACAACCAGGAGTACAGGATAAGATAGGACAGTGCTCTACACTAAAGCAATTGTTGAAGCAATTCTACTAAAGCTGGCACAAAAGCAATAATTCTTAATTGGAGATGGATGGAACTCCCCCAGACCAACGCTCGTGGGGAGATCTCTCCTCTCAACCATGGGGGGGTCCCCAGCCAAGGCAGCAGTCTCCAAAGACCTCCCAGGAAGGGTTCTCTTGGAAGAAGCTGCCCCTGTGAAAGGGGATGGGCCCTTTCTGGTCCAAAGGGATGGACTGACAGTTACTGGGCCCCAGGGGTTGCCTCATCATTGGGGGGGTTCATTTGGGGTGGAAGCAGTGGTGGAAGCTCTTCCTGCAGTTGGGCCACTCCTAGAGCTTACCTTACTGGTGAGCCTGTTGCTGTAAGGTCAAGGCAGAACTCCTGGACAAGCTCTTTCCACAATTGCAGGGCCTCATCGCAGTGTAGATGCACCGGTGCTTGAAGAGATTGGAGTTCTGCTTGAAGCCCTTCCCGCAGTCAGTGCCTTTCCCCTGTGTCTGTCTGCTCATGGCTGAGGAGATCTGAGCTGGTCTGAAACCTCTCCCCACATCCCCTACACGTGTAGGGCCGTTCCCCAGTGTGTATGCGCTGGTGTTGGATCAGGTGGGAGTTCCGGTTGAAGCTCATCCCACACTCCCCACACGTGTAGGGCCGTTCCCCAGTGTGTATGCGCTGGTGTCGGATCAGGTGGGAGTTCCGGTTGAACCTCATCCCACACTCCCCACACCTGTAGGGCCGTTCCCCAGTGTGTATGCGCTGGTGTCGGATCAGGTGGGAGTTCTGGTGGAAGCTCATCCCACACTCCCCACACGTGTAGGGCCGTTCCCCAGTGTGGATGCGCTGGTGTCGGATCAGGTGGGCGTTCTGGTTGAAGCAGCAGGGGGAATGAACCCAACTCAAAGGAGAGATTATAAGTCAGAATAACAATTTATTAAAATAATACAGTAAGTACAATAATACAAACAAACAATTGGTCTCAACCCACAAAAACCCAAATGTGTAACCCAGTACCCTGGGGCCTGAACAAAGTGGTGTTCCTTGGGCCCTGTTTGAGTCCAAAGTAAAGGGAGAGGGGAAGAACCTGCTGGTGGGAGAGCTGCTGCAGTCTGGCCAGAACCGGTGATCGCAGTCCAGTGGTGGTCTAAGTCTGGTTGAGAGCGATGAGATGCAGCCGTCTTCTGGATCCCACGAGTGGGTTGAAAAATGTTCCAAAACTCCAAGATTATATATCCTCCAGTTCAGGCAGGAATGCTTGGTACTCCCCTCAGGGTGGGGAGTTTCACAAAGGGTGTGAGGACAGAAACATCCTCCTATCTCACAGGCCTCTTAACACCTAGTTTATAGCCTGAGGAGTCAGGCTCTATGGGCAGAAGGTGCGAATAGTCTATTGACAACAATAGTCTAGTTTCTGGGAAATGACATGGAAGGCTATAGAATACAGTTTTGGGTTACACCCACCATGCTCTATGGGCAGAGGGTGCGAATAGTCTATTGACAACAATAGTCTAGTTTCTGGGAAATGACATGGAAGGCTATAGAATACAGTTTTGGGTTACACCCACCATGATGAACTGATCTCAGCTGTCCTAACTAGGACATTATCCACCCCTTATTCTATGCCATCCATGTCATGCCCAAATTAACCCCCTTTAAAAACTATATCCCTTTAAAACTATATACATCTATCTATCTATCTATCTATCTATATATATACAATGAAACATTACAGACCATTCTCACTCAAAATTAGGTCCCCTTGTGGTACACAACGTGTCTCCCCATCTTTTTGCATTACCCACCAGGTGGAACCAGGTCCCTGAGCAAAAACAATCCCTCGGATGGGTTTGCCTTTGCTTGAGGTGGGACTAATCCAAACAGTCTTCCCTAACATTCCTCTCATATGTACCACGGGGACTTTATCTCCATCTACAGTATGCAAAAGTTCTGATTGGGCAGGGCCAGCTCGATTGATGGAACCTCGGGTGTTGACCAACCAGGTGGCCTTTGCTAAATGCAGCTCCCAGTGTTTGAGAGTCTCCCCACACAGTGCCTTCAGAGTGGTTTTCAGCAGTCCGTTGCACCGCTCAACTTTTCCAGCAGCTGGTGCATGGTAGGGGATATGATACACCCACTCAATGCCATGCTCTTTGGCCCAGGTGTCTACGAGGCCATTCTTGAAATGGGTCCCATTATCAGACTCAATTCTCTCCGGGGTGCCGTGTCGCCACAGGACTTGTTTTTCAAGGCCCAGGATGGTATTCCGGGCAGTGGCATGAGGCACGGGGTATGTCTCCAACCATCCAGTGCTTCCTTCTACCATGGTCAGTACGTAGTGCTTACCCTGGCGGGTTTTGGGGAGCGTGATGTAGTCAACTTGCCAGGCTTCCCCATACCTGTACTTTGACCACCGTCCACCATACCATAGAGGCTTCACCCGCTTGGCCTGCTTGATGGCAGCACATGTCTCACAGTCATGGATGACCTGTGAGACAATGTCCTTGGTTAAGTCCACCCCTCGGTCACGAGCCCATCTGTATGTTGCATCTCTCCCCTGGTGACCGGAGGCGTCATGGGCCCATCGAGCCAGAAATAATTCTCCTTTGTGCTGCCAATCCAGATCTACCTGAGAGACTTTAATCCTGGCAGCTCGGTCCGCCTGCTCGTTGTTATGATGCTCCTCATTAGCCCGTTTCTTGCCTACATGAGCGTCTACGTGACGGACCTTCACACTCAGCTTCTCTACCCGGCCAGCGATGTCCTGCCACATCTCCGCCGCCCAGATGGGTTTCCCTTGGCGCTGCCAGTTGGCCTTTTTCCATCGCTTCAGCCATCCCCACAGAGCATTGGCCACCATCCATGAGTCAGTGTAGAGATAGAGTCTTGGCCACTTCTCTCGTTCAGCTATATCCAAAGCCAACTGAACGGCTTTAAGCTCTGCAAACTGACTTGACCCACCTTGTCCTTCGGTCGCTTCTGCAACTCGCCGTGTGGGACTCCATACAGCTGCCTTCCATTTTCGGTTTGTCCCTACAATGCGGCAGGAGCCATCCGTGAAGAGCACATATCACCTTTCATCTACTGGTAGCTTGTCATATGGTGGGGCCTCCTCAGCACGTGTCACCTTCTCCTCCTCTTCTTCAGAGGATAGTCCGAAACTCTCACCTTCGGGCCAATTGGTGATAATTTCCAGAATCCCAGGGCGATTAGGATTCCCTATCCGGGTTCGCTGCGTGATCAGAGCCATCCACTTACTCCATGTGGCATCGGTGGCATGATGTGTGGAAGGAACTCTTCCCTTGAACATCCAGCCCAGCACTGGTAGTCGGGGTGCCAGGAGGAGCTGCGCTTCGGTGCCGATTACTTCTGAGGCAGCTCGAACTCCTTCATAGGCAGCCAGGATCTCTTTCTCAGTTGGTGTATAGCTGGCTTCAGATCCTTTGTATCCCCGACTCCAGAATCCCAGCGGTCGTCCTCGGGTCTCCCCAGGCACTTTCTGCCAGAGGCTCCAAGAAGGGCCATTCTCCCCGGCTGCGGTGTAGAGCACGTTCTTCACGTCCTGTCCTGTCCTTACTGGCCCAAGGGCTACTGCATGGGCAATCTCCTGTTTAATTTGTTCAAAGGCTTGTTGTTGTTCGGGGCCCCACTGGAAATCATTTTTCTTCCGTGTCACAAGGTAGAGAGGGCTTACAATCTGACTATACTCGGGGATATGCATCCTCCAAAAGCCCACAGCGCCTAGGAAAGCCTGTGTTTCCTTCTTGCTGGTTGGTGGGGACATGGCTGCTATTTTGTTAATCACCTCCATTGGAATTAGACGGCGTCCATCTTGCCACTTCACTCCTAGGAACTGAATTTCCTGAGCAGGTCCCTTGACCTTACTCCGTTTAATGGCAAAACCGGCTCTTAGGAGAATCTGGATTATCTTCTCTCCTTTCTCGAAGACTTCGCCCGCTGTGTTCCCCCATACAATGATGTCATCAATGTACTGTAGGTGCTCTGGAGCCTCACCCTTTTCCAGTGCAGTCTGGATCAGTCCATGGCAAATGCTGGGACTGTGTTTCCACCCCTGAGGCAGTCGATTCCAGGTGTACTGCACACCTCTCCAAGTGAAAGCAAATTGTGGCCTGCACTCCGCTGCCAAAGGAATGGAGAAAAAGGCATTGGCTATGTCAATGGTGGCATACCACTTGGCTTCCTTGGACTCCAGCTCGTACTGGAGCTCCAGCATGTCCGGCACAGCAGCACTCAGGGGTGGTGTGACTTCATTGAGTCCACGGTAATCCACCGTCAGCCTCCACTCTCCGCTGGACTTACGCACTGGCCATATAGGGCTATTAAAGGGTGAGCGAGTCTTGCTGACCACCCCCTGGGTCTCCAGTTCACGGATCATCTTTTGTATAGGGGTCACAGAGTCTCGGTCGGTGCGGTATTGCCGACGGTGCACTGTTGCTGTGGCTATCGGTACCAATTGTTCTTCAACCTTCAGCAGTCCCACAGCAGAGGGGTTCTCTGAGAGACCAGGCAAGGTGTTCAACTGTCTAATTTCCTCCATCTCCACAGCAGCTATGCCAAAAGCCCAACGAAGTCCTTTTGGGTCTTTGAAATACCCACTCCTCAGGTAATCTATACCAAGGATACACGGGGCCTCTGGACCAGTCACGATGGGGTGTCTGTGCCATTCCTTCCCAGTCAGGCTCACTTCAGCTTCCAGTACAGTCAGCTGTTGGGATCCCCCTGTCACCCCAGAAATGGAGATGGATTCTGCCCCTACGTATCTTGATGGCATTAAAGTGCATTGTGCGCCAGTGTCCACTAAAGCCTTATATCTTTGTGGCTCTGATGTGCCAGGCCACCGAATCCACACAGTCCAATAGACTCGATTGTCCCTCTCCTCTACCTGGCTAGAGGCAGGGCACCCCTAGTCCTGGTCATGGTACTCACTGTGCTCTTCTTGTGGGTATGACCTGGAGGTCCCTTCAAGAGGATCATTCCTGTACCGTCTGGAGTCTTGCCCATGAGAGACTGGAGCAACGTTTACCCTTGAAGAGTTCTTTATGGTATTTGTTCCTCTTTTCAGTTCACGTACCCGGGCTGCTAAGGAAGAGGTGGGTTTCCCATCCCACTTCCTCATATCTTCTCCATGCTCACGGAGGTAAAACCATAGATCGCTACGTGGAGTGTACCTTCTCTCCTTAGCTGGGGGACGCTGGCTCCTGATAGCAGAGGCTCTTGTTTGTCCTGGCGAGATATGGAAAATCCCTTCCTTAATTTCTTCTCTTAGCTTCTGGTGTCCCTCTTCAATTTTCTCTTCCAGGTTTTGGACGTGTTCAGCCAGTTTGGTTTCCACAGTTGAGACGTGGGCTCGTAATGGGGCAGTGACAGTGTCTTCATAAATCCTGAGTTTGCTAACCAATGCTCCCACCTTGTCCTCTCCCTCCCTCCATTGCAGCGTTGCTAAGTAGCGGGAATACATTTCTGGCCCAAGTCGTGCAAACTTTAACCACATTTGGGAGGTGCACTGTACAGCATCTGGACTCTTAGGGAATCTTTCATCCTCTGAAAAGATTATCTCCAGTACAGCTAACTCCCTTAAGCACCGGATACCTTGTTCCATCGTGTTCCACTGTCCTTGCTGTACGTGGAGGTCCTCCTTGCAAAGGTATCTCTCCCTCACACTGGACAACAGTCGCCGCCAGAGGCTGAGAGTTTCCTGCCTCCTTCCAATCCCCTGATCAATGACTACATCTCGAGACAGGGATCCCAGCTGTCTGGCTTCACTCCCATCTAGGATCGTATCGTTAGCTGCGGCATCCCAGATTCGGAGCAGCCAGGTCAGAATGGACTCGTTCGCCTGTCGTGTGAACTCTCTCCGGAGCTCATGTAGCTCACCCAGGGAGCCCTGAGCCGCCTTCTGCCGAGGGGGCTGCTGGAAAGGAGCCTGCGCTGGGAGGAGCGGGGCACGTGGCCCGAGGCTGAGGCAGGGGAGCTTCGGGTCAGCTCCTGGAGAAAGGTTTCTCGCTGTGTTTTTCGGGGGGGCTCGGGCACTGCAATGGGTTGCCCAGGCGGAGCCAGCAGCCCGGCAGGTGTTTCAGAGGCGCCTGCATCTGGCCATGGCTGACACGGTTTGGTGCTTTGGGGGTTGCTGGGGTAGTGCTGGGCTGACGGTTGACTTGATGGAATCATGGAAGGTGCTGAGTTGGGAGGGTCCCACCGGCACCGTGGAGTCCAGCTCCTGAGTTTTAGGCACCCCTAAAAGGAACCGAATCTGCATCGAGCTGTTTGGCTCCAAAAACTCTTCTGCCCCTAGTCTACACTGCAAAGTAAAAGAAAACAGACCGTGCAAAATAGAGGCCTGTGTTCCCCCCAAGGGAAGGCAGGCAGGTACAAACCAGGACAGTAAATCAAAGCTCAGAACATACGTTCTTGGTCCCCCCAGTTGTATGACACATCACACCAGTCCTCTGTTCATTACCTGTGTAGAACTCTCATCAGGAACCCCAAACTTTCTTGTGTGTATTTGTATAGATATGTATAGATATGTATAGGTAGATAGATATACATACATAGATATGTATAGGTATACATTTGTGTGTATCTCTATAAGATTCTGTATCTTTGGATGTGATATTGGCATGCTATTGTTGTGTGGCAACAAGTGGACTTAAAAGGTTACAACACTTTAGGAGAGCACCTTTCTAATTATGGATTCTATTTTTTAAAGAAGGTAACAGGAAAACAACTCTTTAGCCAAATATAAGTTAAGACATTAATCAGAGCAAATGTTTGGATTTTTATTTCCAATTGTACAACAAGTCAACCATCCCTTATCTTCATGGTTGAGAATCTGGACCTGTAAATATTCACAATTAGATGGTTCATTGGGGAGGACAAGTCCTCCAAGAGCAGGTGGTGTACAATGTGGGGGTCCCCACTGCACCCGTAAGTACCTATCTGGTTTCTCCGGCCTCCAAGCAGTAGCTATTGTTTCACAGCCCCAATACCCGCAATGATAATGTCCTGGGTAATTACAAAAAGACTTCCCTGGGTTAGAGGTCGGGCACCAATATGTAGCTCCTTTGTTAACTGTCACTGAGGGCTTCCTTCCTCCCTGTCCACATTCCTGGGGTATATTGGCCATTAGTAGATCACAAACGGTTACATTGAACCTAGGACTTATAGCAGTTATCATTTTCCTTACAACCTTAGAATCTCTTGACCTCATTATGGTCCATTCAAATGGTTGGTGGGCATATCCCAGAAAGCTCATAAAAACTATTACTCCAATGATTATTGCCAATTTTCGCTCCATTTTGTTGTTTTTGAGTCCCATCCCTGTATTATCAGTGATTCTTATTTCCCACACTCTTACCTCTCTGCCTTCCTTCGTCTGTTCCTGTGCAGGGAACAACGAGGTTCTAGCTCTTCTTGGCAGCAGAGGTATTCTTCAGGGAATACTGATTAAATTGCTCTATCGCCTTTCACTGATTCAGGCTGGGACTCTTCTATTTCGAGTTTTTGAATTTTGTCAAGTAACCCCAATAAGTCAATATATCTCTTTTGACTTGTTTTTTCCAATTTCCATGAGAATCTAGTACGGCACAGTTCTATTAATACTCTATTCCAATTATGTTCATACACTTCCCAAGTTTCTGGGACTAACCACTCCCAACCACAAAATGCCTTTATTATTTCAGCTTTAGCTAATTGTTCGCTTATAGATTCAGTAGAACTTGTTCTACACCTCATACAATAAGGTTGCCCTCTTAGTGAAACACAGCGCCACTGTTTGCCGCACTTCTTACACTTACATCCTACCCAGCTGTAATGAGTAGACCCGGGATGTTTTATGCAGGATATTCCATGTGGATCGCGTCCGCCTGGTATGTCTGTTTCCACCTCGCAGCAAAAAGGCAAAACCGTTTGAGTTCCAACTATTCTATATAGTCCTGAACCTCCAGTTTGTTCAGGTATTCCTTCTAAATTCCATGGAACATAATACGCTCTCCTTAGAGTCTGTCCTTGTGGTATCTGAAAAAAAGAATACAGGCTGGGCCTTACACCTTCTTCTTCAAAGTTCATCTGTGGGCCGCACTCTCTTTATTTTCATCTGTAAGTTCCCAGGATTCGAAGTCACCCTCCACTCCAAATTCTTTATCGGTCCTTTCACTCGTGAGGCATGAGTCCACCCTCGCTCAGCTGTCCTTACTGAGGTATCTGTAGTGAGAAGAACGACAAATGGCCCCTCCCACTGTGGAGTTAGTGATGTTTCTCTCCAGGTTTTAATTAATACCTGATCACCAGGTTGAATTTTATGGATAGCTAAGTCCAAAGGAGGTCTTTGAGTTACCAATCCTTTCTTTCTTAACTCTTGTCTTCTCCTCATTAATTCAATAATATACTCTCTTAAACGTATGTCCTCAACTTTAGGGTGATCTACTGGGGTCCCAAATTCATAAGGCATACCATATAGCATCTCAAATGGTGAAATACCTGTATCTGTCCGAGGTTGGGTTCTGATGTATAGTAATGTCAAAGGAAGACACTTTACCCAATTCATTTTAGTCTCTAACATCAATTTAGTTAAATGTTTCTTAATTTCCCCATTCATTCGTTCTACTCTTCCCGAACTCTAAGGGTGCCAAGGGGCATGGTATTCCCACTTGATGCCTAGCAGCTCTGTTACTTCTTTAATTACCTTTGAAGTAAAGTGAGTTCCCCTGTCTGAATCTATTGTAGTGACAACACCATACCTAGGTACAATCTCTTCTAATAGGATTTTAGATACCACTTTAGCTGTACACCGAGCAGTGGGAAAAGCTTCCACAAAGTGTGTCAGATGATCCACTAACACCAACAAATACTGATACCTTCCCACTCTTGGCAATTCGGTAAAATCAACTTGAATGCTCTCCAACGGCCTTTTAGCTAATTCTCTTCCTCCTTTGACTTTATCTCTCAAATACCCTCTCTTCACCTTTTTACAAGTCAGACATCCTTCCAAGGCTTTCTTAGCTATATCATACACTCCGACACATACATATCTATTCTCAAAATGATCTACCAAGGCCTGGGTACTCCAATGAGTCTGTTCATGCAGTCTACCCATAATTTTACAGGCAAGGCCTTTGGGAATTACTTCTCTGCCATCTGACAACAACCACTTTCCCTGTTCTTCTCTTGCACCTACTTGCAACAATTTTTCCTTTTCTCGATTGCTAAAAGACTTAGGGATCTGTTCACTTCCTAGCTCTTGTTCACTCACCACTAACAGAGCTGCTTTCTTTGCCTCAGCGTCAGCTAGATTGTTTCCTCTGGCTGTTACTTTCAATCCCTTCTGATGACCTTTTACATGCACTACGGCAATCTGTTTTGGGCCTCTTAGAGCTCTCAACACCTCTCGAATCAGATTCTCATGAACTAGCCCTTTTCCTTTTGCATTTGCTAGCCCTCTTTCTTCCCATATCTTTCCAAAAGTGTGTACTACTCCAAAAGCATATTTTGAATCTGTGAATATAGTTCCTACCTTCCCTTCTAACAGCTGAAGAGATCTTAGCAAAGCATAAAGTTCACATACTTGAGCTGACCAAGTACTACACAAAGATCCAGATTCCCTGACTTGAAAGGTAACTCCATCCACTATAGCATAGCCTGATCTCCTTTTTCCATCTACTACTCCAGACGAACCATCAATATAAAGTTTTTCACCTGTATCTAATTCCTCTTCTTCTAGATCTTCTCTAATTTTTGTCTGGAGACTTATGACTTGGATGCAATCATGTACTATATTTCCTTGAGGTTCACCATACAGAAACTGAGCTGGATTCCGTAAATGAGTTACTTCCAGTTCCAACTTAGGAGTATTCAACAAAATACTCTCATATTTCAACAACCTGCTATCAGTCAACCATTTCTCTGCCCTTTGTTTCAGTACTCCTCTGATGTCGTGAGGAGTATATACCTTTAAATCCCCACCAAAAGTAATTTTTACAGCTTCTTCCACCAAAAGCGCAGTAGCCACTATAGCTTGTAAACAAGTGGGCCAACCTCTACTGACTGGATCCAGGATTTTTGAATAGTATCCTACAGGTTTCTTATGTTCCGCCCATTTCTGAGTTAATACACCATAAGCTGATCCATTTTCCACGTTTACAAACAGATAAAAGGGCTTCCTAGTGTCTGGAAGACTAAGCACCGGAGAATTTATCAAATCCTCTTTTAATGCTTCTAACTTACTCTCATCCTCATCATTCCACTTTACTAATTTCTCCTTGGCCAGTTTTTCATATAGAAACTTTACTTTGTTGCTATAGTTCTCTATCCATTGCCTACAGTATCCCAAAAGTCCTAGTATCTGTCTGATTTGCCTTTTGCTCTTAGGTGCAGATAGGGACAGTATTCCTTCTACTCTTTCAGGGTCTAACCCTTTACATCCTTTACTTAACCAATGTCCCAGGTACTTTACTCTCTCTTCAGTAAACTGCAACTTGGATTTAGACACCTTTAGGCCCTTATCACCCAAAAAATTCAGGAGCCTAATGCTTTCATCTCTTACAGATTCAGCATCTTTCCCCGCTATCAGCAGATCATCAACATATTGCACTAACACTGTACCCTCTCTCGGATCGAAGGACTCTAGCAACTGTTCCAGAGCTTGCCCGAACAAATTTGGCGACTCTGTAAACCCCTGGGGCAAGACTGTCCCTCTCAACTGCTGTTTCCTATGTGTATCAGGGTCCTCCCATTCGAATGCAAAATAATTTCTACTCTCCTCCTTAAGAGGGCACGTCCAAAAGGCATCTTTCAAATCTATTACGCTATACCATTGGTACTCTGGGGATACTTGACTTAATAAAGTGTATGGATTAGCAACTACAGGAAATCTTGCCACTGTTTGTTTATTCACTTCCCTTAGGTCTTGCACCAACCGATAAGTCCCATCAGGCTTTTTCACCGGCAAAATGGGCGTGTTATGAGGGGACATACAAGGTTCTAATAGTCCTTTTGCCAACAGTCTTTCTATGATAGGCTTAAGGCCCACTTTCCCTTCATTAGGAATTGGATACTGTTTTACTCTGATTGGTTTATCTGGATCTTTTATAGATATTTCAAATGGTTCAATATCTAGTTTCCCTACAGTGTCAGGAGTATACCACACCTCTGGGCTAATTTTGGTTTCATCTTCTGCCGTAAGGGCATAAATTTTTACTTTCAACTGTTGCTCTGAGACCTCTAAGTTAACTCCTAACTCAACCATCAAATCTCTTCCTAATAAATTATATTCTGCCTCTGGGACTAACAAAAAGGTTCCCAAGACAAACTTATTAGAAGCTTCTATTTCAACATCTTTAATCATAGGTACCTTAAAAGGCTCCCCTTTTGCTCCAATCACTTGGACTTCGTCGGATGATATTACGCATCCTTGAGGTAGTTGTTGTACAGTTGATCTTTCTGCTCCCGAGTCCACAAGGAACTCTATAACTTGTTGCTGAGGACCCACTTTCAATTTTATCAAGGGCTCTGTGTTCTTCGGGGTCCCCAGCAGATAGAGCCCCTGACCGCTCTAATCTTCTAAAAAGATCTGCTCATCTTTCTGCTTCTTTCTGCAATTTCTCTGAATATGTCCCTTCTGGCCACAATAATGACACTCAACTTCTCTGAAATTTACCCTCCTACTTCTACTTGGTTGTGCCTTGTCATTAAGCCTAAAGGACTCTTTTCTCTCCTTTTCCCTGTTACTATTTTGCTCTCCTCTGATGGCTGCTACCAAAACCCTTGTCTGTTTCTTCTGCATGTCTTCCTTTTCCTTTTGCTTTTCTTCTTCTCTTACCTCATCTCTCCTAACATACACCTCCTGAGCTTCTCTCAACAACAAATCCAAGCCTTTTGTTTGCCAGTCTCTAGTCTTTTCTAACTTTTTCCTAATATCTTCCCAGGATCCTTGGACAAACCTAAGCTTGAGTACTGCTTGTCCCATAACATCATCCTCAGGATTCATCCCTGAATACAATTGGAAACTCTTCCTCAATCTCTCCAACCAATCTGTGGGTGACTCATCCTTCTTTTGATATTCCTTAAATGCTCTATCTATATTTTGTCCTCTAGGGACAGACTCCCGTATTCCCTGAACGATCATACTCCTTAGATCATCCATTAGGGCCCTATCTTCGGGTCTCTGATTATTCCAATTAGGCTTTTCAAGGGGCCACTTAGTCTCAGCAGCTGGACCTTGCTGATGCCTTCTATCCCAGTTTCTCATGCCAGCTGCCCTAATCATTCCCCTTTCTTCCACTGTAAATAAAATGCCTAATATAGCTTGCATCTCATCCCAAGTATAGGTGTTAGGCCCTAAGAATTGATCAAACCTTTCGGAAAGCCCTATGGGGTCCTCTAAAAGATTCCCCATTTCCTTTTTAAAAGCTCGGACATCTCCGGAGCTAAGGGGCACCGATACAAATCCTATACCTCCCTGCCTCCCCGTTAACGCTGTCTCACGCAGGGGATATAACTGTGACTGTAGAGGGGGGTGTTCAGTTTTTGTGTGAGTCCTTGTCAAGTCAGTGGTTAAAAATGACTCACTAGCCCTATCGGCTGATAGGGGTGTAGAGGTGGACAACAAAATGGAGGGCTTCCGCCCTTGTGCAGACAAAATGGCGGATTCCCGCCTTTGTTCAGATAAAATGGCGGATTCCCGCCCTGTTGGACACAAAATGGTGGGTTCCCGCCCTGACTCAGGTAAAATGGCGGACTCTAACACTGTTGGAGCACTAGGTATCACTTTACTATCCTCACTATATGGAGGAATATAAGGTGGAGGTGAACTCCACAATTCAGAATTCTTATTAGGGTCCACTTGCTTCCCTTTTTCTTTTAGAGGAAACAACCGAGTAGGTGTACTAGCTCCCAGCCAGATAACAGCATATTGGCTTTCCTCTAGACAATAAGGTCTTTTATCATTAACATGGTAATTCAAGATCTCACAAATCCAACCTTCTAAAGTACCATAAATAGGCCAGTATATACCATTTCCTATCTGCCTACCTCCCCACACTTCAATGCAATAATAGATCATCTTGCTTTTCGACTTCCCGAGAGCATGTGGATTATTATTCCAATTCCTCAACACTATTCCTAGTGGGCTATTTGATGGAATGCCCAGCGACCTAGCCTCAAAGCCGCTTCTCTCAAATCTTCTCCCCTCCAGAGAGTCTGTTTTAGTTTTACTCTCAATATCACTTCCCTTCTCAGTAAGTAAATCCCTAACACGGTTCCTTTCACTCTGGGAGCTGCAGCTGCCTAGTACAGACTGTCTATTCTCCCGAGGGCACTTCTTCGCCAAATAGATTTTACTCCCTAGTCCTTTCCCTCCCCGGGAGCCACCAGACTTCAGGAGCTGCTCCTCATCAGAGGTCCTACTAGGCTGCTCTACCGTACAGCCACCCATGGGCGGGGAAGCCTTGCTCTTCCCCGATCCCATCTTCTGGAGTGCCTTCTCTCACACACGCAATCACTCAAATCACAAACGCTTCCCTCTGGTCGTGGTCTGCTCCCTCGCGGGCTACAGAAACCGCACTACTGAGAGGTCCACAATCGCTTCGTCCTCAGAGGACGTCTCAAACAGGCACACTCCAGAACCCCCTCCCAACCGCCAAGGGGTACGCTATACTCACCTCTCCGTGGATGAGTCTTCGCTCGTTCTGGCAGTGCTGCTCAGAGCACTGGAGCGGCCCTTCCCCAACCAGACAACCCACAGTCGCCTCGCCTGTAATCGACTGCTGCTCTCAAACAGAGCTCACCATCAGTTCCTAGCTGCCCTTGAGCTAGGTGTTGTCTGGATCCGCATGCGAAAATTACGGAGATCTGCAGAAACCTACTTCCTTTTACTTGTTTGCCTTAAGAAACTAGTCGGTATGGAGAGGCTGAATGACAGAATCTCCCAGGGCTGTCGAAAAATGGGACGGGGGCACCCCCCCCAAAGAGTGTTTCTGTCACTCAGGGGTCTCCATCCGAGTCACGGCACCAATTGTTATCAAGAAAAACGAGGCTATAATTTTGATTGCAAGGAAAAAAAGGTTTATTAAGGCTAACAAGCAAAAGCGGCTAGCCGGGCAACCGGGGGAAACCCTTGCTCCACCACAGTCAGCAAAATGGGGAACGGAAAAGTAACAATTACACCCTTGGTTGACACCACCCCCCTGAGTCATGTCAGTAGTTCACTGGTTGGGGTTTCACAAGCTGCTCCCTGTTTGGTTCCTCTTTCGCGTGCAGTTCTGTGGTTGGTGTCTCTAATTGTGGGCGTCCTTGCTGAGGGGTTTCCACTAATGATGTTAGAGTCATTAATCTCTATGAGGTCGTGGTTCTGGACTTAAAATTCAGAGGAGCTGACTGCCACCAATGTACAGGGTGCTCAACATCACATAATATCAGGCTCCTGGTTTCTTTACAGTAGGACTAGTAGTGCCTATTTATTTTACAAGGGCTGTTTCAGAGCTGTTCATATTCATATTTTCTTCTCTTCTTCCTAAACTGTATTTGCAGATTCTGTTATTCAAATGCACTTTCATGAAGGTGAAAGATAACAAATAGAGCCAGACATGTGGTACTTCACAGGACAGAAATACAATTCCCCTCACTATAAGAGGACTGCAATAGCATTAGAAATGCCCCATTTGCAGAGTCAGCAAAACTGTAGCTCTAAAGAAAAATTTAAAAAGGAGCACTTAACCCACTCACCTCACAACAGTGTTACTTGACAGAAGTAATGGAAATAAATGGAAAATAAAAACGCTGCCCATAATGTATTGCACTGGTGCTCTCCCTATGCACATCTCTGATCTTCATTGAGCTCAGAACTCAGTAATATATTCCAACAACCAAACTGGGTTTTAGACCTGCCACAATGCTTTTTGTAGAGGCTGTGGCAGGGGTGGAATAAAGGACACTATGAGTACAGAGAAGAGCAGGGGGAAAAGCAACTGTGGTATCTTTTATTTCTGACCCAAGCTGCTCTAGACAATCCTACAGCACTACCTAAAAATCTGGGACTGCAACAGTTCAGAATCCCTCCCCTTTTTTTTTTTCCCCTAGGTGGAAAATGATAAATAAACATACAGAGACTTGAAAAAAAAAAAATCACAGGTAACACACTAACATACTTGTCTGTCTCCCACTGTGAAAGAATAAATTTCAAGATTAACATGCAATAAGTAGGAAGGAAATGTTGAAGGCTCCACCTCAGCCAACTGGAACTAACCTTGACTTTTGCATTTTCCCAGAAATTAATGAGGACCGATAGGAGGTGATAAGGAACACCATATCTTCCATAATGCACAGAGCTTTTTCTACCAGTCTACGAAGAAATAATTTACCATCCAAGATTTAACATCCATACTTGCCTTTTCCTTGCTAACATGCCCTTTTTCCCTTAATACAATCATTACCAGTGTGACCTTTCCCAGTGGTGACTGCGATTGTTCTAATTCTTTAGCTAATTAATTCCCAAAATTGTGGGAATATTTTTGAACCCTTAAGGTAACACTGTCCAAATGAGCTGAGTTTTCCTTCCTGTGGTGGGATTTTCCCACTTGAAGGCAAATATCTTTTGACTTTCCTGTGTTAAGGGAAGGCAGAAAAAGGCATCTCTTAAGTCTAATACTGTGAACCAAATTACACTTTCTTTTAATATTGTTAATAAGGTATTTAGGTTTGCAACAGCTGCATGTATGTTTTAGCTATTTTATTTACTGCTCTTAAATCCTGAGCCAACCTATGTGTTCCATTTGTCTTTTGACTGGTAAAATTGGGGTGTTGCAATCTGATTCACACTCTACAAAACCTTAATTTCAAAAAGTTGTCTATTATTGGCTCAATCCCTCTTCTATCTTCCAGCTTCAGTGCATATTGCTTCCTAACTACTGGTTTTGCTCCTGTCTGTAATTCTATTTCAGTGGGAGCTGCTCTTTTGACTTTCCTGGTGTTTCAGTAGCCCAAACTCCTGGGTATACCTGATCTAAAATTTGATTGACATTTGAATTACCCTGGCTTGGCTCCACATAGCTCATTGCTAAACTCAGAGCTGCTATTAATTGTTCTTCCTTTACCTTAAGTTCAAATTTACCTTGTTTGAATTCTATTACAGCTCCCAGATTTTCTAGAAGGTCTCTGCCCAATATGAGTTTGGATAAATTTGGTAAATACAAAAACTGATGCACTCCCATTTGTTTTCCAATTTTGAACTTTAGGGGTTTCAAAAGAAAGCTTTTCTGATTGGCCAGTGGCACCCACGACTTAAACATATTTATCACTTTTAGGTATTAATTCAAAACAGAAAATGTAGCCCTGGTATCAATTAGAAAATCTAATTCTTCTTTTTCTTCCCCTAGCTTAATTTTTACCAGACGGTCCCCTAGCACTGGCCTGCCGCCCCCCCCCTTCACTCAATACTCTGTAAGCAACAACAACCTCTCCTGTGCCTGTATTTCCACCTGTTAATTCAGGGCATTCTTGCTTCCAGTGTCCCTCTTTTCTGCAATGTGCACACTGGTTCTGACCCAGCCTTGTCTGTCGGGGAGGCAAACCTTACATCTGTTACACAAGGCTCATACATATAACTAACAGTTGCAAAACTGACAAATCTTAATTCTAGGTCTTATCCAAAGTGATGTGCTTATAGTTAACTCTTCAGCACTACCTCTCATATAGCAACTCTTAGCATGATAATACCTTTAACTATGTGCTCCTGGATGTTTCATGGTAAGCAAGATATATCAGGTACACAATAACAATACTTGGCTGAATACAAACAAAACCAGACCAGACCAGACTAGAGGGGATATTCCCCTGGGAGAGCGTCCTCTCCCGTGTTCCCTGCGAGACGGCGTCCCGCCTCGACTCACGGGTACCCAGAACCAGAATAAACAAAACCAGAAACCAGATACAAATCCCTTTTATCAATAGGCAGTGTTCTTGTCCAGCCCCCGCAAGAAGCCACCGAAGAAGGGAGCCCCTTCAGGTAAAAAGACTTACCCGAGGGCGCCCAAGGGGGTCCCGTCCTCCGGGGGATTCCGCAGCCGGGTGGAGAAGGTGTGCTGCCGCGGTCGCCAAATGAATCCGAAAAATCGGTCCAAGAAACTGCTCAGAGACCTTTTTATCTTTAAGCAGCAAGGTATTTGTTTATTCAACGTTGGGAGCAAGCCAGCTCGCGCTGGACAAACTTGCTCACCGGCTCCTCAGAAAATCAGCACTTTTATAGAATTTTCAGATGCGATTAAATGCATATTCAAACGATTACAACATCTATCAATACATATTAAAAAATAGGCGGAGTATCGGCGGAGCTTGGGGCGGTGCTTCTCTTGGTACCCCATTTCGAGGGGTCGTTCCTATCTTCATCCATAGGGCAGGGGTCTCTAACTCATCTTCCTCAGCTTGACCCTTCTTCTTTTCCATTGTTCTTGACCCGCTCACTGAAGCTTGGCAAAGGCCCTGGCTCCCAGTCTATTTCTTCTATTCAAATGTCTACCTGATCCTGCTGTATCTCTAATTTATTGCTTCTAGGTCTATTACGTGTTCTTGTACTATACTCTTAAGCTTTGGTCCAGTAAGTAGAACAGAATGAGCACAGATCGTTTTGGATGTTGGCAGCTTGTTAGCAGGCCCAAATTTCTTAGTTAACTCTTTTGGGCCTAGCCTCCTGTTTCACTGCAATGGCCGGTCCGACCTCCTGAAAAATCAAATCCAAAAGAAGATTGCTGCCAGACAAAAGGTGCCACCACGGAAAGCTCTTTGATGCCCAAGAAGTGCCCAGGCTGTCCCAACAACTGCACCTCAAATCCTAAGCTTCCAGAGTTTTTTTCCTTAGGGAAAGGGCTGCTGTTCCCTTTTTTCAGCCCTCTGGTGCAATGGCCTATCCCACCTCCTGAAAATTAGAATCCAAATAAAGATTCCTGCCAGACAAAAGGTGCGACTACAGAAAGATCTTTGCTGGCCAAAAAATACCCAGGCTGCCCCAAGAACTGCACCTCAAAGCTAAAGCTTCCAGACTTTTTTTCCTTAGGAGAGGCCTGCTGTTCCCTTTTTTCTGCCCTGCGCTGCAATGACCTGTCCCACCTTCTGAAAAATTTACTCCAAATGAAGATTCCTTCCAGACAAAAAATGCCACCACAGAATGATCTTTACTGCCCAAGAAGTGCCCAGGTTCCCCACCAACTGCACCTGAAGCCAAAGCTTCCAGACTGTTTTTACTGGTGGAAAGAGCTGCTGTTCCTTTTTTCAGCCCTGCGCTACAATGTCCGGACCCACCTTTTAAGAAATTGAATCCAAATAAGATTGCTGCCAGAAAAAAGGTGCCACCACGGAAAGCTCTTCCTGCCCAAGAAAGACCCAGGCTGCTACACCAACTGCACCTCAAAGCCAAAGCTTCCAGGCTTTTTTTCCTGGTGGAAAGAGCTGCTGTTCCCTTTTTCCAGCGCTGCTCTGCAATGACCTGTCCCATCTCCTGAAAAATTGAATCCAAATAAGATTCCTGCCAGACAAAAGGTGCCACCACAGAAAACTCTTCCTGCCCGAGAAGTGCCCAGGCTGCCCCACCAACTGCACCTCAAAGACAAAGCTTGCAGACTGTTTTTTCTGGTGGAAAGAGCTGCTTTTGCCATTTTTCAGCCCTGCACTGCAATGGCCTGTCCCACCTTCTGAAAAATTTACAGGAAATGAAGATTCCTGCTAGACAAAAGGTTCAACCACAGAAAACTCTTGCTGCCCAAGAAGTGCCCAAGCTGCCCCAACAACTGTAGCAGAAGCGAAAGGATCCAGACTTTTTTTCCTGGTGGAAAGAGCTGCTGTTCCCTTTTTTCAGCCCTTCGCTTAACTGGCCGGTCCCACCTCCTGGAAATAGAATCCAAATTAAGATTCCTGCGAGACAAAATGTGCAACCACAGAAAACTCTTCCTACCCAAGAAGTGCCCAGGCTCCCCACGAACTGCACCTCTGAACCACGTTTTCTAGATTTTTTTTCCAGGAGAAAGAGCTGCTGTTCCCTATTTTCAGCCCTGCGATGCACTGGCCGGTCCGACCTTTTTAAAAATTGAATCAAATGAAGATTCCTGCCAGACAAAAGGTGCCACCACAGAAAGGTCTTACTGCCCAAGAAGTGCCCAGGGTGCCCCAACAACTACACCTCCAAGCCAAAGCTTCCAGACTTTTTTTCCTTAGGGAAAGAGCTGCTGTTCGCTTTTTTCAACCCTGTGCTGCAATGGCCGGACCTACCTTTTAAAAAATTGAATCCAAATGAAGAGTCCTGCCAGACAAAAGGTACCACCATGGCAAGCTCTTCCTGCCCAAGAAGTGCCCAGGCTGCCCCACCAACTGCACCTCAAAGCCAAAGCTTCCAGACTTTTTTTCCTTAGGGAAAGGGCTGTAGTTCCCTTTTTTCAGCCCTCTGCTGCAATGGTCGATCCCACCTCCTCAGAAATAGAATCCAAATGAAGATTGCTGCCAGACAAAAGGTGCCAACACAGAAAGGTCTTGGTGCACAACATGTGCCCATGCTGCCCCAAGAACTACACCTGAAGCCAAAGGTTCCAGACTGATTTTCCTGGTGGAAAGAGCTGCTGTTCCCTTTTTTCAGCCCTGCGCTGCAATGGCCGGTCCCACGTCTTTAAAAATTTACTCCAAATGAAGATTCCTGCCAGAGAAAAGTTGCCACCAGAGAAAGGTCTTGCTGCCCAAGAAGTGCTCAGGCTGCCCCAAAACTGCACGTGAAGCCAAAGCTTCCAGACTATTTTTCCTGGTGGAAAGGGCTGCTGTTCCCTTTTTTCAGCCCTGCGCTGCAATGGCCTGTCCCACCTCCTGAAAAATAGAATCCAAATGAAGATTCCTGCCAGAAAAAAGGTGCCACCACGGAAAGGTCTTTGCTGCCCAAGAAGTGCCAGGGCTGCCCCAACAACTGCACGTGATGCCAAAGCTTCAGACTTTTTTTCCTTAGGGAAAGGGCTGCTGTTCCCTTTTTTCAGCCCTCTGCTGCAATGGCCGGTCCCACCTCCTGAGAAATAGAATTCAAATGAAGATTCCTGCCAGACAAAAGGTACCACCACAGAAAGGTCTTGCTGCACAACAAGTGCCCACGCTGCCCCAAGAACTACACCTGAAGCCAAAGGTTCCAGACTTTTTTTCCTGGTGGAAAGTGCTGCTGTTCCCTTTTTTCAGCCATGCGCTGCAATGGCCAGTTCCACCTCCTGAAAAATTGAATCCAAATAAGATTGCTGCCAGACAAAAGTACCACCACAGAAAGGTCTTTGCTGCCAAAGAAGTGCCCAGGCTTCTCCACCAACTGCACCTCAAAGCCAAAGCTTCCAGACTTTTTTCCTGGTGGAAAGGGCTGCTGTTCCCTTTTTTCAGCCCTTCGCTGCAATGGCCGGTCCCACCTCCTGAAAAAATGAATGCAAATGAAGATTCGTGCCAAACAAAAGGTGCCCCCAAAGAAAGCTCTTGCTGCCCAAGAAGTGCCCAGGCTACCCCAACAACTACACCTCCAAGTCAAAGCTTCCAGACTTTTTTTCCTTAGGGAAAGAGCTGCTCTTCCCTTTTTTCAGCCCTGTGCTGCAATGGCCGGTCCCATCTCCTGAGAAATAGAATTCAAATGAACATTCCTGCCAGACAAAAGGTAACACCACAGAAAGGTCTTGGTGCACAACAAGTGCCCACACTGCCCCAAGAACTACACCTGAAGCCAAAGGTTCCAGACTGTTTTTCCTGGTGGAAAGAGCTGCTGTTCCCTTTTTTCTGCCCTGCACTGCAATGGTCGGTCCCACGTCCTGAAATTTGAATGCAAATGAAGATTCCTGCCAAAGAAAAGGCGCAACCACAGAAAGATCTTGCTGCCCGAGAAGTGCCCAGGCTGCCCCAACAACTGCACCTCCAAGCCAAAGCTTCCAGACCGTTTTTCCTGGTGGAAAGAACTGCTGTTCCCTTTTTTTCAGCCCTGCGCTGCAATGGCCGGTCCCACGTCTTTAAAAATTTACTCCAAATGAAGATTCCTGCCAGAGAAAAGTTGCCACCAGAGAAAGGTCTTGCTGCCCAAGAAGTGCTCAGGCTGCCCCAAAACTGCACGTGAAGCCAAAGGATCCAGACTATTTTTCCTGGTGGAAAGGGCTGCTGTTCCCTTTTTTCAGCCCTGCGCTGCAATGGCCTGTCCCACCTCCTGAAAAATAGAATCCAAATGAAGATTCCTGCCAGAAAAAGGGTGCCACCACGGAAAGGTCTTTGCTGCCCAAGAAGTGTCCAGGCTGCCCCAACAACTGCACGTGATGCCAAAGCTTCAGACTTTTTTTCCTTAGGGAAAGGGCTGCTGTTCCCTTTTTTCAGCCCTCTGCTGCACTGGCCGGTCCCACCTCCTGAGAAATAGAATTCAAATGAAGATTCCTGCCAGACAAAAGGTGCCACCACAGAAAGGTCTTGGTGCACAACAAGTGCCCACGCTGCCCCAAGAACTACACCTGAAGCCAAAGGTTCCAGACTGATTTTCCTGGTGGAAAGAGCTGCTGTTCCCTTTTTTCAGCCCTGCGCTGCAATGGTCGGTCCCACGTCCTGAAATTTGAATGCAAATGAAGATTCCTGCCAGAGAAAAGGTGCAACCACAGAAAGGTCTTGCTGCCCAAGAAGTGCCCAGGCTGCCCCAACAACTGCACCTCCAAGCCAAAGCTTCCAGACTGTTTTCCTGGTGGAAAGAGCTGCTGTTCCCTTTTTTCCGCCCTGCGCTGCAATAGCCGGACCCACCTTTTGAAAAATAGAATCCAAATGAAGATTCCTGCCAGACAAAAAGTGCCACCACAGAAAGTTCTTTGCTGCCCAAGAAGTGTCCCGGGTCCCCCACCAACTGCACCTCAAAGCCAAAGCTTCCAGACTTTTTTTCCTTAGGGAAAGGGCTGCTGTTCCCTTTTTTCAGCCCTCTGCTGCAATGGCCGGTCCCACCTCCTGAGAAATAGAATTCAAATGAAGATTCCTGCCAGACAAAAGGTACCACCACAGAAAGGTCTTGCTGCACAACAAGTGCCCACGCTGCCCCAAGAACTACACCTGAAGCCAAAGGTTCCAGACTTTTTTTCCTGGTGGAAAGTGCTGCTGTTCCCTTTTTTCAGCCATGCGCTGCAATGGCCAGTTCCACCTCCTGAAAAATTGAATCCAAATAAGATTGCTGCCAGACAAAAGTACCACCACAGAAAGGTCTTTGCTGCCAAAGAAGTGCCCAGGCTTCTCCACCAACTGCACCTCAAAGCCAAAGCTTCCAGACTTTTTTCCTGGTGGAAAGGGCTGCTGTTCCCTTTTTTCAGCCCTTCGCTGCAATGGCCGGTCCCACCTCCTGAAAAAATGAATGCAAATGAAGATTCGTGCCAAACAAAAGGTGCCCCTAAAGAAAGCTCTTGCTGCCCAAGAAGTGCCCAGGCTACCCCAACAACTACATTTCCAAGTCAAAGCTTCCAGACTTTTTTTCCTTAGGGAAAGAGCTGCTCTTCCCTTTTTTCAGCCCTGTGCTGCAATGGCCGGTCCCATCTCCTGAGAAATAGAATTCAAATGAACATTCCTGCCAGACAAAAGGTAACACCACAGAAAGGTCTTGGTGCACAACAAGTGCCCACACTGCCCCAAGAACTACACCTGAAGCCAAAGGTTCCAGACTGTTTTTCCTGGTGGAAAGAGCTGCTGTTCCCTTTTTATTGCCCTGCACTGCAATGGTCGGTCCCACGTCCTGAAATTTGAATGCAAATGAAGATTCCTGCCAAAGAAAAGGTGCAACCACAGAAAGATCTTGCTGCCCGAGAAGTGCCCAGGCTGCCCCAACAACTGCACCTCCAAGCCAAAGCTTCCAGACCGTTTTTCCTGGTGGAAAGAACTGCTGTTCCCTTTTTTTCAGCCCTGCGCTGCAATGGCCGGTCCCACGTCTTTAAAAATTTACTCCAAATGAAGATTCCTGCCAGAGAAAAGTTGCCACCAGAGAAAGGTCTTGCTGCCCAAGAAGTGCTCAGGCTGCCCCAAAACTGCACGTGAAGCCAAAGGATCCAGACTATTTTTCCTGGTGGAAAGGGCTGCTGTTCCCTTTTTTCAGCCCTGCGCTGCAATGGCCTGTCCCACCTCCTGAAAAATAGAATCCAAATGAAGATTCCTGCCAGAAAAAGGGTGCCACCACGGAAAGGTCTTTGCTGCCCAAGAAGTGCCCAGGCTGCCCCAACAACTGCACGTGATGCCAAAGCTTCAGACTTTTTTTCCTTAGGGAAAGGGCTGCTGTTCCCTTTTTTCAGCCCTCTGCTGCACTGGCCGGTCCCACCTCCTGAGAAATAGAATTCAAATGAAGATTCCTGCCAGACAAAAGGTGCCACCACAGAAAGGTCTTGGTGCACAACAAGTGCCCACGCTGCCCCAAGAACTACACCTGAAGCCAAAGGTTCCAGACTGATTTTCCTGGTGGAAAGAGCTGCTGTTCCCTTTTTTCTGCCCTGCGCTGCAATGGTCGGTCCCACGTCCTGAAATTTGAATGCAAATGAAGATTCCTGCCAGAGAAAAGGTGCAACCACAGAAAGGTCTTGCTGCCCAAGAAGTGCCCAGGCTGCCCCAACAACTGCACCTCCAAGCCAAAGCTTCCAGACTGTTTTCCTGGTGGAAAGAGCTGCTGTTCCCTTTTTTCCGCCCTGCGCTGCAATAGCCGGACCCACCTTTTGAAAAATAGAATCCAAATGAAGATTCCTGCCAGACAAAAAGTGCCACCACAGAAAGCTCTTTGCTGCCCAAGAAGTGTCCCGGGTCCCCCACCAACTGCACCTCAAAGCCAAAGCTTCCAGACTTTTTTTCCTTAGGGAAAGGGCTGCTGTTCCCTTTTTTCAGCCCTCTGCTGCAATGGTCGATCCCACCTCCTGAGAAATAGAATCCAAATGAAGATTGCTGCCAGACAAAAGGTGCCACCACAGAAAGGTCTTGCTGCCCAACAAGTGCTTAGGCTGCCCCAAGAACTACACCTGAAGCCAAAGGTTCCAGACTTTTTTTCCTGGTGGAAAGAGCTGCTGTTCCATTTTTTCAGCCCTGCGCTGCAATGGCCGGTTCCACCTCCTGAAAAATTGAATCCAAATAAGATTGCTGCCAGACAAAAGTACCACCACAGAAAGGTCTTGCTGCCCAAGAAGTGCCCAGGCTACCCCAACAACTACACCTCCAAGTCAAAGCTTCCAGACTTTTTTTCCTTAGGGAAAGAGCTGCTCTTCCCTTTTTTCCGCCCTGTGCTGCAATGGCCGGTCCCACCTCCTGAAAAATTGAATCCAAATGAAGATTCCTGCCAGACAAAAGGTGTCAACAACAGAAAACTCTTCCTGCCCGAGAAGTTCCCAGGCTGCCCTAACAACTGCATCTCAAAGCCAAAGCTTCCAGACTGTTTTTCCTGAGAGAAAAGACCTGCTGTTCCCTGTTTTCAACCCTGCTCTGCAATGACCAGTCCAGCCTCCTGGAAAATTCAATCCAAAGGAAGATTCCTGCCAGACAAAAGGTGCCACCACAGAAAGCTCTTTGCTGCCCAAGAAGTGCCCAGGGTGCCCCAACAACTGCACCTCCAAGCCAAAGCTTCCAGACTGTTTTTCCTGCTGGAAAGAGCTGCTGTTCCCTTTTTTCAGCCCTGCGCTGCAATGGCCGGTCCCACGTCTTTAAAAATTTACTCCAAATGAAGATTCCTGCCAGAGAAAAGTTGCCACCAGAGAAAGGTCTTGCTGCCCAAGAAGTGCTCAGGCTGCCCCAAAACTGCACGTGAAGCCAAAGGATCCAGACTATTTTTCCTGGTGGAAAGGGCTGCTGTTCCCATTTTTCAGCCCTGCGCTGCAATGGCCGGTCCCACCTCCTGAAAAATAGAATCCAAATGAAGATTGCTGCCAGAAAAAAGGTGCAACCACGGAAAGGTCTTTGCTGCCCAAGAAGTGCCAGGGCTGCCCCAACAACTGCACGTGATGCCAAAGCTTCAGACTTTTTTTCCTTAGGGAAAGGGCTGCTGTTCCCTTTTTTCAGCCCTCTGCTGCAATGGCCGGTCCCACCTCCTGAGAAACAGAATTCAAATGAAGATTCCTGCCAGACAAAAGGTGCCACCACAGAAAGGTCTTGGTGCACAACAAGTGCCCACGCTGCCCCAAGAAGTACACCTGAAGCCAAAGGTTCCAGACTGATTTTCCTGGTGGAAAGAGCTGTTGTTCCCTTTTTTCTGCCCTGCGCTGCAATGGTCGGTCCCACGTCCTGAAATTTGAATGCAAATGAAGATTCCTGCCAGAGAAAAGGTGCAACCACAGAAAGGTCTTGCTGCCCAAGAAGTGCCCAGGCTGCCCCAACAACTGCACCTCCAAGCCAAAGCTTCCAGACTGTTTTCCTGGTGGAAAGAGCTGCTGTTCCCTTTTTTCCGCCCTGCGCTGCAATAGCCGGACCCACCTTTTGAAAAATAGAATCCAAATGAAGATTCCTGCCAGACAAAAAGTGCCACCACAGAAAGCTCTTTGCTGCCCAAGAAGTGTCCCGGGTCCCCCACCAACTGCACCTCAAAGCCAAAGCTTCCAGACTTTTTTTCCTTAGGGAAAGGGCTGCTGTTCCCTTTTTTCAGCCCTCTGCTGCAATGGCCGGTCCCACCTCCTGAGAAACAGAATTCAAATGAAGATTCCTGCCAGACAAAAGGTGCCAACACAGAAAGGTCTTGGTGCACAACATGTGCCCACGCTGCCCCAAGAACTACACCTGAAGCCAAAGGTTCCAGACTGATTTTCCTGGTGGAAAGAGCTGCTGTTCCCTTTTTTCAGCCCTGCGCTGCAATGGCCGGTCCCACGTCTTTAAAAATTTACTCCAAATGAAGATTCCTGCCAGAGAAAAGTTGCCACCAGAGAAAGGTCTTGCTGCCTAACAAGTGCTTAGGCTGCCCCAAGAACTACACCTGAAGCCAAAGGTTCCAGACTTTTTTTCCTGGTGGAAATGGCTGCTGTTCCCTTTTTTCCGCCCTGCGCTGCAATAGCCGGACCCACCTTTTGAAAAATAGAATCCAAATGAAGATTCCTCCCAGAGAAAAGGTGCCACCACAGAAAGCTCTTTGCTGCCCGAGAAGTGTCCAGGGTGCCCCAACAACCGCACCTCAAAGCCAAAGCTTCCAGACTTTTTTTCCTTAGGGAAAGGGCTGCTGTTCCCTTTTTTCAGCCCTACGCTGCAATGGCCGGTTCCACCTCCTGAAAAATTGAATCCAGATAAGATTGCTGCCAGACAAAAGTACCACCACAGAAAGGTCTTGCTGCCCAAGAAGTGCCCAGGCTACCCCAACAACTGCACCTCCAAGTCAAAGCTTCCAGACTTTTTTTCCTTAGGGAAAGAGCTGCTCTTCCCTTTTTTCCGCCCTGTGCTGCAATGGCCGGTCCCACCTCCTGAAAAATTGAATCCAAATGAAGATTCCTGCCAGACAAAAGGTGCCAACAACAGAAAACTCTTCCTGCCCGAGAAGTTCCCAGGCTGCCCTAACAAC
The DNA here is from genome assembly GCF_025592945.1 of Manacus candei. NCBI lineage: Eukaryota > Metazoa > Chordata > Aves > Passeriformes > Pipridae > Manacus > Manacus candei. The sequence continues at coordinate 820,365 of NW_026138220.1, read as the reverse complement.
TGCATCTCAAAGCCAAAGCTTCCAGACTGTTTTTCCTGAGAGAAAAGACCTGCTGTTCCCTTTTTTCAACCCTGCTCTGCAATGACCAGTCCAGCCTCCTGGAAAATTCAATCCAAATGAAGATTCCTGCCAGACAAAAGGTGCCACCACAGAAAGCTCTTTGCTGCCCAAGAAGTGCCCAGGGTGCCCCAACAACTGCACCTCCAAGCCAAAGCTTCCAGACTGTTTTTCCTGGTGGAAAGAGCTGCTGTTCCCTTTTTTCAGCCCTGCGCTGCAATGGCCGGTCCCACGTCTTTAAAAATTTACTCCAAATGAAGATTCCTGCCAGAGAAAAGTTGCCAACAGAGAAAGGTCTTGCTGCCCAAGAAGTGCTCAGGCTACCCCAAAACTGCACGTGAAGCCAAAGGATCCAGACTATTTTTCCTGGTGGAAAGGGCTGCTGTTCCCTTTTTTCATCTCTGCGCTGCAATGGCCTGTCCCACCTCCTGAAAAATAGAATCCAAATGAAGATTCCCGCCAGAAAAAAGGTGCCACCACGGAAAGGTCTTTGCTGCCCAAGAAGTGCCAGGGCTGCCCCAACAACTGCACGTGATGCCAAAGCTTCAGACTTTTTTTCCTTAGGGAAAGGGCTGCTGTTCCCTTTTTTCAGCCCTCTGCTGCAATGGCCGGTCCCACCTCCTGAGAAATAGAATTCAAATGAACATTCCTGCCAGACAAAAGGTACCACCACAGAAAGGTCTTGGTGCACAACAAGTGCCCACGCTGCCCCAAGAAGTACACCTGAAGCCAAAGGTTCCAGACTGTTTTTCCTGGTGGAAAGAGCTGCTGTTCCCTTTTTTCTGCCCTGCGCTGCAATGGTCGGTCCCACGTCCTGAAATTTGAATGCAAATGAAGATTCCTGCCAGAGAAAAGGTGCAACCACAGAAAGGTCTTGCTGCCCAAGAAGTGCCCAGGCTGCCCCAACAACTGCACCTCCAAGTCAAAGCTTCCAGACTGTTTTCCTGGTGGAAAGGGCTGCTGTTCCCTTTTTTCCGCCCTGCGCTGCAATAGCCGGACCCACCTTTTGAAAAATAGAATCGAAATGAAGATTCCTGCCAGACAAAAGGTGCCACCACAGAAAGCTCTTTGCTGCCCGAGAAGTGTCCAGGGTGCCCCACCAACTGCACCTCAAAGCCAAAGCTTCCAGACTTTTTTTCCTTAGGGAAAGGGCTGCTGTTCCCTTTTTTCAGCCCTCTGCTGCAATGGTCGATCCCACCTTCTGAGAAATAGAATCCAAATGAAGATTGCTGCCAGACAAAAGGTGCCACCACAGAAAGGTCTTGCTGCCCAACGAGTGCTTAGGCTGCCCCAAGAACTACACCTGAAGCCAAAGGTTCCAAACTTTTTTTCCTGGTGGAAATGGCTGCTGTTCCCTTTTTTCCGCCCTGCGCTGCAATGGCCGGTCCCACCTCCTGAAAAATTGAATCCAGATAAGATTGCTGCCAGACAAAAGTACCACCACAGAAAGGTCTTGCTGCCCAAGAAGTGCCCAGGCTACCCCAACAACTACACCTCCAAGTCAAAGCTTCCAGACTTTTTTTCCTTAGGGAAAGAGCTGCTCTTCCCTTTTTTCCGCCTTTTGCTGCAATGGCCGGTCCCACCTCCTGAAAAATGGAATCCAAATGAAGATTCCTGCCAGACAAAAGGTGTCAACAACAGAAAACTCTTCCTGCCCGAGAAGTTCCCAGGCTGCCCTAACAACTGCATCTCAAAGCCAAAGCTTCCAGACTGTTTTTCCTGAGAGAAAAGACCTGCTGTTCCCTTTTTTCAACCCTGCTCTGCAATGACCAGTCCCATCTCCTGGAAAATTCAATCCAAATGAAGATTCCTGCCAGACAAAAGGTGCCACCACAGAAAGCTCTTTGCTGCCCAAGAAGTGCCCAGGGTGCCCCAACAACTGCACCTCCAAGCCAAAGCTTCCAGACTGTTTTTCCTGGTGGAAAGAGCTGCTGTTCCCTTTTTTCAGCCCTGCGCTGCAATGGCCGGTCCCACGTCTTTAAAAATTTACTCCAAATGAAGATTCCTGCCAGAGAAAAGTTGCCACCAGAGAAAGGTCTTGCTGCCCAAGAAGTGCTCAGGCTGCCCCAAAACTGCACGTGAAGCCAAAGGATCCAGACTATTTTTCCTGGTGGAAAGGGCTGCTGTTCCCTTTTTTCATCTCTGCGCTGCAATGGCCAGTCCCACCTCCTGAAAAATAGAATCCAAATGAAGATTCCCGCCAGAAAAAAGGTGCCACCACGGAAAGGTCTTTGCTGCCCAAGAAGTGCCAGGGCTGCCCCAACAACTGCACGTGATGCCAAAGCTTCAGACTTTTTTTCCTTAGGGAAAGGGCTGCTGTTCCCTTTTTTCAGCCCTCTGCTGCAATGGCCGGTCCCACCTCCTGAGAAATAGAATTCAAATGAACATTCCTGCCAGACAAAAGGTACCACCACAGAAAGGTCTTGGTGCACAACAAGTGCCCACGCTGCCCCAAGAAGTACACCTGAAGCCAAAGGTTCCAGACTGATTTTCCTGGTGGAAAGAGCTGCTGTTCCCTTTTTTCTGCCCTGCGCTGCAATGGTCGGTCCCACGTCCTGAAATTTGAATGCAATTGAAGATTCCTGCCAGAGAAAAGGTGCAACCACAGAAAGTTCTTGCTGCCCAAGAAGTGCCCAGGGTGCCCCACCAACTGCACCTCAAAGCCAAAGCTTCCAGACTTTTTTTTCATTAGGGAAAGTGCTGTACTTCCCTTTTTTCAGCCCTCTGCTGCAATGGTCGATCCCACCTCCTGAGAAATAGAATCCAAATGAAGATTGCTGCCAGACAAAAGGTGCCACCACAGAAAGGTCTTGCTGCCCAACAAGTGCTTAGACTGCCCCAAGAACTACACCTGAAGCCAAAGGTTCCAGACTTTTTTTCCTTAGGGAAAGGGGTGCTGTTCCCTCTTTTCCGCCCTGCGCTACAATAGCCGGACCCACCTTTTGAAAAATAGAATCCAAATCAAGATTCCTGCCAAACAAAAGGTGCCACCACAGAAAGCTCTTTGCTGCCCAAGAAGTGTCCAGGGTGCCCCACCAACTGCACCTCAAAACCAAAGCTTCCAGACTTTTTTTTCCTTAGGGAAAGGGCTGTAGTTCCCTTTTTTCAGCCCTACGCTGCAATGGCCGGTTCCACCTCCTGAAAAATTGAATCCAGATAAGATTGCTGCCAGACAAAAGGTGCCACCACAGAAAGGTCTTGCTGCCCAACAAGTGCTTAGGCTGCCCCAAGAACTACACCTGAAGCCAAAGGTTCCAGACTGTTTTTCCTGGTGGAAAGAGCTGCTGTTCCCTTTTTTCCGCCCTGCGCTGCAATGGCCGGTCCCACGTCTTTAAAAATTTACTCCAAATGAAGATTCCTGCCAGAGAAAAGTTGCCACCAGAGAAAGGTCTTGCTGCCCAAGAAGTGCTCAGGCTGCCCCAAAACTGCACGTGAAGCCAAAGGATCCAGACTATTTTTCCTGGTGGAAAGGGCTGCTGTTCCCTTTTTTCAGCCCTGCGCTGCAATGGCCTGTCCCACCTCCTGAAAAATAGAATCCAAATGAAGATTCCTGCCAGACAAAAGGTGCCACCACGGAAAGGTCTTTGCTGCCCAAGAAGTGCCAGGGCTGCCCCAACAACTGCCCGTGATGCCAAAGCTTCAGACTTTTTTTCCTTAGGGAAAGGGCTGCTGTTCCCTTTTTTCAGCCCTCTGCTGCAATGGTCGATCCCACCTCCTGAGAAATAGAATCCAAATGAAGATTGCTGCCAGACAAAAGGTGCCACCAGAGAAAGGTCTTGCTGCCCAACAAGTGCTTAGGCTGCCCCAAGAACTACACCTGAAGCCAAAGGTTCCAGACTTTTTTTCCTGGTGGAAAGAGCTGCTGTTCCCTTTTTTCAGCCCTGCGCTGCAATGGCCTCTTCCACCTCCTGAAAAACTGAATCCAAATAATATTGCTGCCAGACAAAAGTACCACCACAGAAAGGTCTTGCTGCCCAAGAAGTGCCCAGGCTACCCCAACAACTACACCTCCAAGTCAAAGCTTCCAGACTTTTTTTCCTTAGGGAAAGAGCTGCTCTTCCCTTTTTTCAGCCCTGTGCTGCAATGGCCGGTCCCACCTCCTGAAAAATTGAATCCAAATGAAGATTCCTGCCAGACAAAAGGTGCCAACAACAGAAAACTCTTCCTGCCCGAGAAGTTCCCAGGCTGCCCTAACAACTGCATCTCAAAGCCAAAGCTTCCAGACTGTTTTTCCTGAGAGAAAAGACCTGCTGTTCCCTTTTTTCAACCCTGCTCTGCAATGACCAGTCCCACCTCCTTGAAAATTCAATGCTAAGGAAGATTCCTACCAGACAAAAGGTGCCACCACAGAAAGCTCTTTGCTGCCCAAGAAGTGCCCAGGGTGTCCCAACAACTGCACCTCCAAGCCAAAGCTTCCAGACTGTTTTTCCTGGTGGAAAGAGCTGCTGTTCCCTTTTTTCAGCCCTGCGCTGCAATGGCCGGTCCCACGTCTTTAAAAATTTACTCCAAATGAAGATTCCTGCCAGAGAAAAGTTGCCACCAGAAAAAGGTCTTGCTGCCCAAGAAGTGCTCAGGCTGCCCCAAAACTGCACGTGATGCCAAAGCTTCAGACTTTTTTTCCTTAGGGAAAGGGCTGCTGTTCCCTTTTTTTAGCCCTCTACTGCAATGGCCGGTCCCAGCTCCTGAGAAATAGAATTCAGATTAAGATTCCTGCCCGACAAAAGGTCCCACCACAGAAAGGTCTTGGTGCACAACAAGTGCCCACGCTGCCCCAAGAACTACACCTGAAGCCAAAGGTTCCAGACTGATTTTCCTGGTGGAAAGAGCTGCTGTTCCCTTTTTTCTGCCCTGCGCTGCAATGGTCGGTCCCACGTCCTGAAATTTGAATGCAAATGAAGATTCCTGCCAGAGAAAAGGTGCAACCACAGAAAGGTCTTGCTGCCCAAGAAGTGCCCAGGCTACCCCAACAACTGCACCTCAAAGCCAAAGCTTCCAGACTGTTTTCCTGGTGGAAAGAGCTGCTGTTCCCTTTTTTCAGCCCTGCGCTGCAATGGCCGGTCCCACCTCCTGAAAAATTCAATGGAAATGAAGATTGCTGCCAGACAAAAGGTGCCACCACAGAAAGGTCTTGCTGCCCAACAAGTGCTTAGGCTGCCCCAACAACTACGCCTGAAGCCAAAGCTTCCAGACTTTTTCCTTAGGGAAAGGGCTGCTGTTCCCTTTTTTCAGCCCTGCGCTGCAATGGCCTGTCCCACCTCCTGAAAAGAAGAATGCAAATAAGATTCCTGCCAGACAAAAGGTGCCACCACAGAAAACTCTTGCTGCCCAAGAAGTGCCCAGGCTACCCCAACAACTGCACCTCAAAGCCAAAGCTTCCAGACTGTTTTCCTGGTGGAAAGAGCTGCTGTTCCCTTTTTTCAGCCCTGTGCTGCAATGGCCGGTCCCACCTCCTGAAAAATTGAATCCAAATGAAGATTCCTGCCAGACAAAAGGTGCCACCACGGAAAAGTCTTTGCTGCGAAAGAAATGCCAGGGCTGCCCAAAGAACTGCACCTGATGCCAAAGCTTCAGACTTTTTTTCCTTAGGGAAAGGGCTGCTCTTCCCTTTTTTCAGCCCTCTGCTGCACTGGCCGGTCCCACCTCCTGAGAAATAGAATTCAAATGAAGATTCCTGCCAGACAAAAGGTGCCACCACAGAAAGGTCTTGGTGCACAACAAGTGCCTACGCTGCCCCAAAAACTACACCTGAAGCCAAAGGTTCCAGACTGATTTTCCTGGTGGAAAGAGCTGCTGTTCCCTTTTTTCTGCCCTGCGCTGCAATGGTCGGTCCCACGTCCTGAAATTTGTATGCAAATGAAGATTCCTGCCAGAGAAAAGGTGCAACCACAGAAAGGTCTTGCTGCCCAAGAAGTGCCCAGGCTGCCCCAACAACTGCACCTCAAAGCCAAAGCTTCCAGACTGTTTTCCTGGTGGAAAGAGCTGCTGTTCCCTTTTTTCAGCCCTCCGCTGCAATAGTCGGACCCACCTTTTGAAAAATTGAATCCAAATGAAGATCCCTGCCAGACAAAAGGTGCCACCATGGAAAGGTCTTTGCTGCCCAAGAAATGCCAGGGCTGCCCCAACGACTGCACCTGAAGCCAAAGCTTCCAGACTTTTTTTCCTTAGGGAAAGGGCTGCTGTTCCCTTTTTTCTACCCTCTGCTGCAATGGCCGGTCCCACCATTTGAAAAATAGAATCCAAATGAAGATTGCTGCCAGACAAAAGGTAACACCACAGAAATCTCTTGGTGCACAACAAGTGCCCACGCTACCCTAAGAACTACACCTGAAGCCAAAGGTTCCAGACTATTTTCCTGGTGGAAAGAGCTGCTGTTCCCTGTTTTCCACCCTGCGCTGCAATAGCCGGACCCACCTTTTGAAAAATAGAATCCAAATGAAGATTCCTGCCAGACAAAAGGTGCCACCACAGAAAGCTCTTTGCTGCCCAAGAAGTGTCCAGGGTGCCCCACCAACTGCACCTCAAAGTCAAAGCTTCCAGACTTTTTTTCCTTAGGGAAAGGGCTGTAGTTCCCTTTTTTCAGCCCTCTGCTGCAATGGTCGTTCCCACCTCCTGAGAAATAGAATCCAAATGAAGATTGCTGCCAGACAAAAGTACCACCACAGAAAGGTCTTTGCTGCCCAAGAAGTGCCCAGGCTTCTCCAACAACTGCACCTCCAAGCTAAAGCTTCCAGACTTTTTTCGTGGTGGAAAGAGCTGCTGTTCCCTTTTTTCAGCCCTGCGCTGCACTGGCCGGTCCCACGTCTTTAAAAATTTACTCCAAATGAAGATTCCTGCCAGAGAAAAGTTGCCACCAGAGAAAGGTCTTGCTGCCCAAGAAGTGCTCAGGCTGCCCCAAAAGTGCACGTGAAGCCAAAGGATCCAGACTATTTTTCCTGGTGGAAAGGGCTGCTGTTCCCTTTTTTCAGCCCTGCGCTGCAATGGCCGGTCCCACCTCCTGAAAAATAGAATCCAAATGAAGATTCCTGTCAGACAAAAGGTGCCAACAACAGAAAACTCTTCCTGCCCGAGAAGTTCCCAGGCTGCCCTAACAACTGCATCTCAAAGCCAAAGCTTCCAGACTGTTTTTCCTGAGAGAAAAGACCTGCTGTTCCCTTTTTTCAACCCTGCTCTGAAATGACCAGTCCCACCTCCTGGAAAATTCAATCCAAATGAAGATTGCTGCCAGACAAAAGGTGCCACCACAGAAAGCTCTTTGCTGCCCAAGTAGTGTCCAGGGTGCCCCACCAACTGCACCTCAAAGCCAAAGCTTCCAGACTTTTTTTCCTTAGGGAAAGGGCTGTAGTTCCCTTTTTTCAGCCCTCTGCTGCAATGGTCGATCCCACCTCCTGAGAAATAGAATCCAAATGAAGATTCGTGCCAGACAAAAGTTGCCACCACAGAAAGGTCTTGCTGCCCAACAAGTGCTTAGGCTGCCCAAGAACTACACCTGAAGCCAAAGGTTCCAGACTTTTTTTCCTGGTGGAAAGAGCTGCTGTTCCCTTTTTTCAGCCCTGCGCTGCAATGGCCAGTTCCACCTCCTGAAAAGAAGAATCCAAATAAGATTGCTGCCAGACAAAAGTACCACCACAGAAAGGTCTTTGCTGCCCAAGAAGTGCCCAGGCTACCCCAACAACTGCACCTCCAAGTCAAAGCTTCCAGACTTTTTTTCCTTAGGGAAAGAGCTGCTCTTCCCTTTTTTCAGCGCTGCTCTGCAATGGCCGGTCCCACCTCCTGAAAAAATGAATGCAAATGAAGATTAGTGTCAAACAAAAGGTGCCCCAAAAGAAAGCTCTTGCTGCCCAAGAAGTGCCCAGGCTACCCCAACAACTACACCTTCAAGTCAAAGCTTCCAGACTTTTTTTCCTTAGGGAAAGAGCTGCTGTTCCCTTTTTTCAGCCCTCTGCTGCAATGGCCGGACCCACCTCCTGAGTAATCAAATTCAAATGAAGAATCCTGCCAGAGAAAAGGTGCAACCACAGAAAGGTCTTGGTGCACAAGAAGTGCCCACACTGCCCCAACAACTGCACCTCAAAGCCAAAGCTTCCAGACTTTTTTTCCTTAGGGAAAGGGCTGTAGTTCCCTTTTTTCAGCCCTCTGCTGCAATGGCCGGTCCCACCTCCTGAGTAATCGAATTCAAATGAAGATTCCTGCCAGACAAAAGGTGCCACCACAGAAAGGTCTTTGCTGCCCAAGAAATGCCAGGGCTGCCCCAACAACTACACCTCCAAGTCAAAGCTTCCAGACTTTTTTTCCTTAGGGAAAGAGCTGCTGTTCCCTTTTTTCAGCCCTCTGCTGCAATGGTCGATCCCACCTCCTGAGAAATAGAATCCAAATGAAGATTGCTACCAGACAAAAGGTGCCACCACAGAAAGCTCTTTGCTGCCCAAGAAGTGCCCAGGCTTCCCCACTAACTGCGCCTCAAAGCCAAAGCTTCCAGACTTTTTTCCTGGTGGAAAGAGCTGCTGTTCCCTTTTTTCAGCCCTGCGCTGCAATGGCCGGTCCCACCTCCTGAAAAATTGAATCCAAATAAGATTGCTGCCAGACAAAAGGTGCCACCACAGAAAGGTCTTGCTGCCCAAGAAGTGCCCAGGCTACCCCAACAACTACACCTCCAAGTCAAAGCTTCCAGACTTTTTTTCCTTAGGGAAAGAGCTGCTCTTCCCTTTTTTCAGCCCTGTACTGCAATGGCCGGTCCCACCTCCTGAAAAATTGAATCCAAATGAAGATTCCTGCCAGACAAAAGGTGCCAACAACAGAAAACTCTTCCTGCCCGAGAAGTTCCCAGGCTGCCCTAACAACTGCACCTCCAAGCCAAAGCTTCCAGACTGTTTTTCCTGGTGGAAAGAGCTGCTGTTCCCTTTTTTCAGCCCTGCGATGCAATGGCCGGTCCCACGTCTTTAAAAATTTACTCCAAATGAAGATTCCTGCCAGAGAAAAGTTGCCACCAGAGAAAGGTCTTGCTGCCCAAGAAGTGCTCAGGCTGCCCCAACAACTGCACGTGAAGCCAAAGGATTCAGACTTTTTTTCCTTAGGGAAAGGGCTGTTGTTCCCTTTTTTCATCTCTGTTCTGCAATGGCCTGTCCCACCTCCTGAGAAATAGAATCCAAATGAAGATTCCTGCCAGACAAAAGGTGCCAGCACAGAAAGCTGCTGGTTGCCCAAGAAGTGTCCAGGCTGCCCCACCAACTGTACTTCCAAGCCGAAGCATCCAGACTTTTTTTCCTGGTGGAAAGAGCTGCTGTTCCCTTTTTTCAGCCCTGCGCTGCCATTGCCTGTCCCACCTTCCTGAAAACCTGAATCCAAATAAGATTGCTGCCAGACAAAAGTACCACCACAGAAAGCTCTTTGCTGCCCAAGAAGTGCCCAGGCTTCTCCACCAACTGCACCGCAAAGCCAAAACTTCCAGACTTTTTTTCCTGGTGGAAAGAGCTGCTGTTCCCTTTTTTCAGCTCTGCGTTTCAATGGCCTGTCCTACCTTTTGAAAAATTGAAAGTAAATGAAGATTCGTGCCAGACAAAAGCTGCCAGCACAGAAATCTCTTGCTGCCCAAGAAGTGCCCAGGCTGCCCCACCAAGTGCACCTGAAGCCAAAGGATCCCGATCTTCTTGCCTGGAGGAAAGGGCTGCTTTTCCTTTTTTTTGCTGGCCTGCACTGCAATGGCCAAAGTAGATCCAAAAATTGAATGCAAATGAAGATTGTTACCAGATAAAAGGTGCCACCACAGAAGCTCTTGCTGCCCAAGAAGTGCCCAGGCTGTCCCACCAACTGCCCCTCAAAGGGATAGCATTTGGGCTTTCTTTTTTGGGAGAAAGGCTGTTGTTTGTTTCTTTTCGGAACCCTGCACTCGTCTCCCATAATTGAAGACAAACGACACTTTATCCCAAATATGAGGTGCCCAATCCCTGCGTCCCTTGATGCTCTCCCAGTGCCACATCAGGATCCTGTGCGGGAACACGTGCTGCGTTGTCTCCTATGGCAAAAGCAGGTGTTCCCGACTCCAGGGCTCTTCCCCGATCCAGTATGTGAAGAGCAGGGGACGGAGTATCTCGGCACCTCAGTTACTTCTGGCAAGAGACTCCATCCCTCCCAGAGCCTTTGGGAGACCTGCCGGAGTCACACACAGGAGCCCCTCTGGCCAGGTCTCCCTGCTGCCGGGGAGGGGCGGGGAAGAGCAGAGCCCGCTCCTCGCCAAGGATGCACATGGCAGCAAAAGGCTGCAGGTAGGAGTGGGAGCCCAGGCCATTGCAGTCTAAGATTCCCAGGAGCAGGTGGCCCAGCAGCTCCTGTTCCCAAGACACCGGTTCTCAATCCACGGCTCCCGGGAAGCTGCGGCTTTGCCGGAGGAGAAGATCCTTTCTGTGGTGCTGGACAAGATCGTCCAGTGACGAAGGCAAGTGTTTCCAACTCCAGGGCTGTCTCTTGAGGCGCTTCTAGAGTAGAATATCAGGGAATATCTCCGCATCTCTGTTCCTTCCTGTGATAGCCTCCATCCCTTCCCCAAGCTCTGGCAGTCCTGGTGGACTGCAGACAGATTAGCCTCTGCCTAAGGGACAAAATCCAGCCTATACGGCAAGGACTTCAAGTAGTTCAGTTTTGAGCCAGTAGGGCACTGCAGGACTGTTGTGTAAACACTAAATAAGGAGAAGGGGAAGGAAGAAAATAGAAACTTTTTTTTTTTGGTTGCAAATAGGTTTTTTTCACGGGGGTTTAGGGTGGATATTTGGGAAAGGTTCTTCCCTCTGAGGGTGGTTGGCACTGGACCAGGCTCCCCAGGGCAGTGGTCGCAAAGCAAGGCTGGCAGAGTTCAGGCGCACGGTGTGACTCTTGGGGTCGGTCCTGTGCCGGGCAAAGGCTTGCACTGGACGCTCCTCGTGGGTCCCTTCCAACTGAGCATGTTCTGTGATGGTGCGATGAGTTCCCTCTCTTTGAACACTTTTGTTCTTTTTAGGACTCCTCGCTGGCCGGGGGCCGAAGCGCACCTTCCTTGCGCCTGCTTCCCTGGCCGTTGCGGCGGCCGCAGCCGGGCGCTGAGTGGCCGCTCCCCGCGCGGGCAGGGCCGCTGCTCCAGGAGTGGGGGGGCAGCGCCGGCGCCTCGAGGATTCCCGGGATTCCCTGGCCGGTTTCCAGGCAACGCTCCCCGCGCGCTCCTCGCTCCAGGGCCGAAGGTGCGCAGCCAATGGGAGGCGGCGGAGTGGGCGGGGCGATGCGGGGATTGGGCGGGGCGGGGGCGGGGCCGAGAAGGGCGGTTGGTGGGGTTTGGGTGAGGGTGGGAGCGGGCGGGGCCGGGAGCGGGAGCGCTGCCGCTGAGCGACCCCCGGGCAGCGGCCCCCGGGGGAGACCCCCGGCGAGTGGCCCCCGGTGCGCGGTCCCGAGGGAGAGACCCCCCGTGTGCGGCCCCCGGCGAGTGGCCGCTGGTGAGCGGCCCCCAGTAAATGACAGCCGGTGAGCGACCCGCGGTGAAGAAGCCCCGGTAAGTGAGCCCTGGGGAGGGACCCCGGTGAGCGACCCGCGGTGAACAACCCCTGGCAAGTGACCCCCGGGGAGGGACCCTCGGCAAGTGAGCCCCGGTGAGTGAGCCCCGGGGAGGGACCCCCAATGAGTGAGCCCCGGGGAGGGATCCCCGGTGCGCGGCCCCCGCGGGGTGTCGGGCCGGGGCTGGGCGCGTTCCTTCCCCGTGCAGAGCCGAGCGGGGCCGTGGCGGGAGCGGGGCCGGAGCGGAGCCGGCCGGGGGGGCAGAGGGGAGCCCTGAGCCGCATTCTGCCGAGGGGGCTGCTGGAAAGGAGCCTGCGCTGGGAGGAGCGGGGCACGTGGCCCGAGGCTGAGGCAGGGGAGCTTCAGGTCAGCTCCTGGAGAAAGGTTTCTCGCTGTGTTTTTCGGGGGGGCTCGGGCACTGCAATGGGTTGCCCAGGCGGAGCCAGCAGCCCGGCAGGTGTTTCAGAGGCGCCTGCATCTGGCCATGGCTGACACGGTTTGGTGCTTTGGGGGTTGCTGGGGTAGTGCTGGGCTGACGGTTGACTTGATGGAATCATGGAAGGTGCTGAGTTGGGAGGGTCCCACCGGCACCGTGGAGTCCAGCTCCTGAGTTTTAGGCACCCCTAAAGGACCTGAATCTGCATCGAGCTGTTTGGCTCCAAAAACTCTTCTGCCCCTAGTCTACACTGCAAAGTAAAAGAAAACAGACCGTGCAAAATAGAGGCCTGTGTTCCCCCCAAGGGAAGGCAGGCAGGTACAAACCAGGACAGTAAATCAAAGCTCAGAACATACGTTCTTGGTCCCCCCAGTTGTATGACACATCACACCAGTCCTCTGTTCATTACCTGTGTAGAACTCTCATCAGGAACCCCAAACTTTCTTGTGTGTATTTGTATAGATATGTATAGATATGTATAGGTAGATAGATATACATACATAGATATGTATAGGTATACATTTGTGTGTATCTCTATAAGATTCTGTATCTTTGGATGTGATATTGGCATGCTATTGTTGTGTGGCAACAAGTGGACTTAAAAGGTTACAACACTTTAGGAGAGCACCTTTCTAATTATGGATTCTATTTTTTAAAGAAGGTAACAGGAAAACAACTCTTTAGCCAAATATAAGTTAAGACATTAATCAGAGCAAATGTTTGGATTTTTATTTCCAATTGTACAACAAGTCAACCATCCCTTATCTTCATGGTTGAGAATCTGGACCTGTAAATATTCACAATTAGATGGTTCATTGGGGAGGACAAGTCCTCCAAGAGCAGGTGGTGTACAATGTGGGGGTCCCCACTGCACCCGTAAGTACCTATCTGGTTTCTCCGGCCTCCAAGCAGTAGCTATTGTTTCACAGCCCCAATACCCGCAATGATAATGTCCTGGGTAATTACAAAAAGACTTCCCTGGGTTAGAGGTCGGGCACCAATATGTAGCTCCTTTGTTAACTGTCACTGAGGGCTTCCTTCCTCCCTGTCCACATTCCTGGGGTATATTGGCCATTAGTAGATCACAAACGGTTACATTGAACCTAGGACTTATAGCAGTTATCATTTTCCTTACAACCTTAGAATCTCTTGACCTCATTATGGTCCATTCAAATGGTTGGTGGGCATATCCCAGAAAGCTCATAAAAACTATTACTCCAATGATTATTGCCAATTTTCGCTCCATTTTGTTGTTTTTGAGTCCCATCCCTGTATTATCAGTGATTCTTATTTCCCACACTCTTACCTCTCTGCCTTCCTTCGTCTGTTCCTGTGCAGGGAACAACGAGGTTCTAGCTCTTCTTGGCAGCAGAGGTATTCTTCAGGGAATACTGATTAAATTGCTCTATCGCCTTTCACTGATTCAGGCTGGGACTCTTCTATTTCGAGTTTTTGAATTTTGTCAAGTAACCCCAATAAGTCAATATATCTCTTTTGACTTGTTTTTTCCAATTTCCATGAGAATCTAGTACGGCACAGTTCTATTAATACTCTATTCCAATTATGTTCATACACTTCCCAAGTTTCTGGGACTAACCACTCCCAACCACAAAATGCCTTTATTATTTCAGCTTTAGCTAATTGTTCGCTTATAGATTCAGTAGAACTTGTTCTACACCTCATACAATAAGGTTGCCCTCTTAGTGAAACACAGCGCCACTGTTTGCCGCACTTCTTACACTTACATCCTACCCAGCTGTAATGAGTAGACCCGGGATGTTTTATGCAGGATATTCCATGTGGATCGCGTCCGCCTGGTATGTCTGTTTCCACCTCGCAGCAAAAAGGCAAAACCGTTTGAGTTCCAACTATTCTATATAGTCCTGAACCTCCAGTTTGTTCAGGTATTCCTTCTAAATTCCATGGAACATAATACGCTCTCCTTAGAGTCTGTCCTTGTGGTATCTGAAAAAAAGAATACAGGCTGGGCCTTACACCTTCTTCTTCAAAGTTCATCTGTGGGCCGCACTCTCTTTATTTTCATCTGTAAGTTCCCAGGATTCGAAGTCACCCTCCACTCCAAATTCTTTATCGGTCCTTTCACTCGTGAGGCATGAGTCCACCCTCGCTCAGCTGTCCTTACTGAGGTATCTGTAGTGAGAAGAACGACAAATGGCCCCTCCCACTGTGGAGTTAGTGATGTTTCTCTCCAGGTTTTAATTAATACCTGATCACCAGGTTGAATTTTATGGATAGCTAAGTCCAAAGGAGGTCTTTGAGTTACCAATCCTTTCTTTCTTAACTCTTGTCTTCTCCTCATTAATTCAATAATATACTCTCTTAAACGTATGTCCTCAACTTTAGGGTGATCTACTGGGGTCCCAAATTCATAAGGCATACCATATAGCATCTCAAATGGTGAAATACCTGTATCTGTCCGAGGTTGGGTTCTGATGTATAGTAATGTCAAAGGAAGACACTTTACCCAATTCATTTTAGTCTCTAACATCAATTTAGTTAAATGTTTCTTAATTTCCCCATTCATTCGTTCTACTCTTCCCGAACTCTAAGGGTGCCAAGGGGCATGGTATTCCCACTTGATGCCTAGCAGCTCTGTTACTTCTTTAATTACCTTTGAAGTAAAGTGAGTTCCCCTGTCTGAATCTATTGTAGTGACAACACCATACCTAGGTACAATCTCTTCTAATAGGATTTTAGATACCACTTTAGCTGTACACCGAGCAGTGGGAAAAGCTTCCACAAAGTGTGTCAGATGATCCACTAACACCAACAAATACTGATACCTTCCCACTCTTGGCAATTCGGTAAAATCAACTTGAATGCTCTCCAACGGCCTTTTAGCTAATTCTCTTCCTCCTTTGACTTTATCTCTGAAATACCCTCTCTTCACCTTTTTACAAGTCAGACATCCTTCCAAGGCTTTCTTAGCTATATCATACACTCCGACACATCCATATCTATTCTCAAAATGATCTACCAAGGCCTGGGTACTCCAATGAGTCTGTTCATGCAGTCTACCCATAATTTTACAGGCAAGGCCTTTGGGAATTACTTCTCTGCCATCTGACAACAACCACTTTCCCTGTTCTTCTCTTGCACCTACTTGCAACAATTTTTCCTTTTCTCGATTGCTAAAAGACTTAGGGATCTGTTCACTTCCTAGCTCTTGTTCACTCACCACTAACAGAGCTGCTTTCTTTGCCTCAGCGTCAGCTAGATTGTTTCCTCTGGCTGTTACTTTCAATCCCTTCTGATGACCTTTTACATGCACTACGGCAATCTGTTTTGGGCCTCTTAGAGCTCTCAACACCTCTCGAATCAGATTCTCATGAACTAGCCCTTTTCCTTTTGCATTTGCTAGCCCTCTTTCTTCCCATATCTTTCCAAAAGTGTGTACTACTCCAAAAGCATATTTTGAATCTGTGAATATAGTTCCTACCTTCCCTTCTAACAGCTGAAGAGATCTTAGCAAAGCATAAAGTTCACATACTTGAGCTGACCAAGTACTACACAAAGATCCAGATTCCCTGACTTGAAAGGTAACTCCATCCACTATAGCATAGCCTGATCTCCTTTTTCCATCTACTACTCCAGACGAACCATCAATATAAAGTTTTTCACCTGTATCTAATTCCTCTTCTTCTAGATCTTCTCTAATTTTTGTCTGGAGACTTATGACTTGGATGCAATCATGTACTATATTTCCTTGAGGTTCACCATACAGAAACTGAGCTGGATTCCGTAAATGAGTTACTTCCAGTTCCAACTTAGGAGTATTCAACAAAATACTCTCATATTTCAACAACCTGCTATCAGTCAACCATTTCTCTGCCCTTTGTTTCAGTACTCCTCTGATGTCGTGAGGAGTATATACCTTTAAATCCCCACCAAAAGTAATTTTTACAGCTTCTTCCACCAAAAGCGCAGTAGCCACTATAGCTTGTAAACAAGTGGGCCAACCTCTACTGACTGGATCCAGGATTTTTGAATAGTATCCTACAGGTTTCTTATGTTCCGCCCATTTCTGAGTTAATACACCATAAGCTGATCCATTTTCCACGTTTACAAACAGATAAAAGGGCTTCCTAGTGTCTGGAAGACTAAGCACCGGAGAATTTATCAAATCCTCTTTTAATGCTTCTAACTTACTCTCATCCTCATCATTCCACTTTACTAATTTCTCCTTGGCCAGTTTTTCATATAGAAACTTTACTTTGTTGCTATAGTTCTCTATCCATTGCCTACAGTATCCCAAAAGTCCTAGTATCTGTCTGATTTGCCTTTTGCTCTTAGGTGCAGATAGGGACAGTATTCCTTCTACTCTTTCAGGGTCTAACCCTTTACATCCTTTACTTAACCAATGTCCCAGGTACTTTACTCTCTCTTCAGTAAACTGCAACTTGGATTTAGACACCTTTAGGCCCTTATCACCCAAAAAATTCAGGAGCCTAATGCTTTCATCTCTTACAGATTCAGCATCTTTCCCCGCTATCAGCAGATCATCAACATATTGCACTAACACTGTACCCTCTCTCGGATCGAAGGACTCTAGCAACTGTTCCAGAGCTTGCCCGAACAAATTTGGCGACTCTGTAAACCCCTGGGGCAAGACTGTCCCTCTCAACTGCTGTTTCCTATGTGTATCAGGGTCCTCCCATTCGAATGCAAAATAATTTCTACTCTCCTCCTTAAGAGGGCACGTCCAAAAGGCATCTTTCAAATCTATTACGCTATACCATTGGTACTCTGGGGATACTTGACTTAATAAAGTGTATGGATTAGCAACTACAGGAAATCTTGCCACTGTTTGTTTATTCACTTCCCTTAGGTCTTGCACCAACCGATAAGTCCCATCAGGCTTTTTCACCGGCAAAATGGGCGTGTTATGAGGGGACATACAAGGTTCTAATAGTCCTTTTGCCAACAGTCTTTCTATGATAGGCTTAAGGCCCACTTTCCCTTCATTAGGAATTGGATACTGTTTTACTCTGATTGGTTTATCTGGATCTTTTATAGATATTTCAAATGGTTCAATATCTAGTTTCCCTACAGTGTCAGGAGTATACCACACCTCTGGGCTAATTTTGGTTTCATCTTCTGCCGTAAGGGCATAAATTTTTACTTTCAACTGTTGCTCTGAGACCTCTAAGTTAACTCCTAACTCAACCATCAAATCTCTTCCTAATAAATTATATTCTGCCTCTGGGACTAACAAAAAGGTTCCCAAGACAAACTTATTAGAAGCTTCTATTTCAACATCTTTAATCATAGGTACCTTAAAAGGCTCCCCTTTTGCTCCAATCACTTGGACTTCGTCGGATGATATTACGCATCCTTGAGGTAGTTGTTGTACAGTTGATCTTTCTGCTCCCGAGTCCACAAGGAACTCTATAACTTGTTGCTGAGGACCCACTTTCAATTTTATCAAGGGCTCTGTGTTCTTCGGGGTCCCCAGCAGATAGAGCCCCTGACCGCTCTAATCTTCTAAAAAGATCTGCTCATCTTTCTGCTTCTTTCTGCAATTTCTCTGAATATGTCCCTTCTGGCCACAATAATGACACTCAACTTCTCTGAAATTTACCCTCCTACTTCTACTTGGTTGTGCCTTGTCATTAAGCCTAAAGGACTCTTTTCTCTCCTTTTCCCTGTTACTATTTTGCTCTCCTCTGATGGCTGCTACCAAAACCCTTGTCTGTTTCTTCTGCATGTCTTCCTTTTCCTTTTGCTTTTCTTCTTCTCTTACCTCATCTCTCCTAACATACACCTCCTGAGCTTCTCTCAACAACAAATCCAAGCCTTTTGTTTGCCAGTCTCTAGTCTTTTCTAACTTTTTCCTAATATCTTCCCAGGATCCTTGGACAAACCTAAGCTTGAGTACTGCTTGTCCCATAACATCATCCTCAGGATTCATCCCTGAATACAATTGGAAACTCTTCCTCAATCTCTCCAACCAATCTGTGGGTGACTCATCCTTCTTTTGATATTCCTTAAATGCTCTATCTATATTTTGTCCTCTAGGGACAGACTCCCGTATTCCCTGAACGATCATACTCCTTAGATCATCCATTAGGGCCCTATCTTCGGGTCTCTGATTATTCCAATTAGGCTTTTCAAGGGGCCACTTAGTCTCAGCAGCTGGACCTTGCTGATGCCTTCTATCCCAGTTTCTCATGCCAGCTGCCCTAATCATTCCCCTTTCTTCCACTGTAAATAAAATGCCTAATATAGCTTGCATCTCATCCCAAGTATAGGTGTTAGGCCCTAAGAATTGATCAAACCTTTCGGAAAGCCCTATGGGGTCCTCTAAAAGATTCCCCATTTCCTTTTTAAAAGCTCGGACATCTCCGGAGCTAAGGGGCACCGATACAAATCCTATACCTCCCTGCCTCCCCGTTAACGCTGTCTCACGCAGGGGATATAACTGTGACTGTAGAGGGGGGTGTTCAGTTTTTGTGTGAGTCCTTGTCAAGTCAGTGGTTAAAAATGACTCACTAGCCCTATCGGCTGATAGGGGTGTAGAGGTGGACAACAAAATGGAGGGCTTCCGCCCTTGTGCAGACAAAATGGCGGATTCCCGCCTTTGTTCAGATAAAATGGCGGATTCCCGCCCTGTTGGACACAAAATGGTGGGTTCCCGCCCTGACTCAGGTAAAATGGCGGACTCTAACACTGTTGGAGCACTAGGTATCACTTTACTATCCTCACTATATGGAGGAATATAAGGTGGAGGTGAACTCCACAATTCAGAATTCTTATTAGGGTCCACTTGCTTCCCTTTTTCTTTTAGAGGAAACAACCGAGTAGGTGTACTAGCTCCCAGCCAGATAACAGCATATTGGCTTTCCTCTAGACAATAAGGTCTTTTATCATTAACATGGTAATTCAAGATCTCACAAATCCAACCTTCTAAAGTACCATAAATAGGCCAGTATATACCATTTCCTATCTGCCTACCTCCCCACACTTCAATGCAATAATAGATCATCTTGCTTTTCGACTTCCCGAGAGCATGTGGATTATTATTCCAATTCCTCAACACTATTCCTAGTGGGCTATTTGATGGAATGCCCAGCGACCTAGCCTCAAAGCCGCTTCTCTCAAATCTTCTCCCCTCCAGAGAGTCTGTTTTAGTTTTACTCTCAATATCACTTCCCTTCTCAGTAAGTAAATCCCTAACACGGTTCCTTTCACTCTGGGAGCTGCAGCTGCCTAGTACAGACTGTCTATTCTCCCGAGGGCACTTCTTCGCCAAATAGATTTTACTCCCTAGTCCTTTCCCTCCCCGGGAGCCACCAGACTTCAGGAGCTGCTCCTCATCAGAGGTCCTACTAGGCTGCTCTACCGTACAGCCACCCATGGGCGGGGAAGCCTTGCTCTTCCCCGATCCCATCTTCTGGAGTGCCTTCTCTCACACACGCAATCACTCAAATCACAAACGCTTCCCTCTGGTCGTGGTCTGCTCCCTCGCGGGCTACAGAAACCGCACTACTGAGAGGTCCACAATCGCTTCGTCCTCAGAGGACGTCTCAAACAGGCACACTCCAGAACCCCCTCCCAACCGCCAAGGGGTACGCTATACTCACCTCTCCGTGGATGAGTCTTCGCTCGTTCTGGCAGTGCTGCTCAGAGCACTGGAGCGGCCCTTCCCCAACCAGACAACCCACAGTCGCCTCGCCTGTAATCGACTGCTGCTCTCAAACAGAGCTCACCATCAGTTCCTAGCTGCCCTTGAGCTAGGTGTTGTCTGGATCCGCATGCGAAAATTACGGAGATCTGCAGAAACCTACTTCCTTTTACTTGTTTGCCTTAAGAAACTAGTCGGTATGGAGAGGCTGAATGACAGAATCTCCCAGGGCTGTCGAAAAATGGGACGGGGGCACCCCCCCCAAAGAGTGTTTCTGTCACTCAGGGGTCTCCATCCGAGTCACGGCACCAATTGTTATCAAGAAAAACGAGGCTATAATTTTGATTGCAAGGAAAAAAAGGTTTATTAAGGCTAACAAGCAAAAGCGGCTAGCCGGGCAACCGGGGGAAACCCTTGCTCCACCACAGTCAGCAAAATGGGGAACGGAAAAGTAACAATTACACCCTTGGTTGACACCACCCCCCTGAGTCATGTCAGTAGTTCACTGGTTGGGGTTTCACAAGCTGCTCCCTGTTTGGTTCCTCTTTCGCGTGCAGTTCTGTGGTTGGTGTCTCTAATTGTGGGCGTCCTTGCTGAGGGGTTTCCACTAATGATGTTAGAGTCATTAATCTCTATGAGGTCGTGGTTCTGGACTTAAAATTCAGAGGAGCTGACTGCCACCAATGTACAGGGTGCTCAACATCACATAATATCAGGCTCCTGGTTTCTTTACAGTAGGACTAGTAGTGCCTATTTATTTTACAAGGGCTGTTTCAGAGCTGTTCATATTCATATTTTCTTCTCTTCTTCCTAAACTGTATTTGCAGATTCTGTTATTCAAATGCACTTTCATGAAGGTGAAAGATAACAAATAGAGCCAGACATGTGGTACTTCACAGGACAGAAATACAATTCCCCTCACTATAAGAGGACTGCAATAGCATTAGAAATGCCCCATTTGCAGAGTCAGCAAAACTGTAGCTCTAAAGAAAAATTTAAAAAGGAGCACTTAACCCACTCACCTCACAACAGTGTTACTTGACAGAAGTAATGGAAATAAATGGAAAATAAAAACGCTGCCCATAATGTATTGCACTGGTGCTCTCCCTATGCACATCTCTGATCTTCATTGAGCTCAGAACTCAGTAATATATTCCAACAACCAAACTGGGTTTTAGACCTGCCACAATGCTTTTTGTAGAGGCTGTGGCAGGGGTGGAATAAAGGACACTATGAGTACAGAGAAGAGCAGGGGGAAAAGCAACTGTGGTATCTTTTATTTCTGACCCAAGCTGCTCTAGACAATCCTACAGCACTACCTAAAAATCTGGGACTGCAACAGTTCAGAATCCCTCCCCTTTTTTTTTTTCCCCTAGGTGGAAAATGATAAATAAACATACAGAGACTTGAAAAAAAAAAAATCACAGGTAACACACTAACATACTTGTCTGTCTCCCACTGTGAAAGAATAAATTTCAAGATTAACATGCAATAAGTAGGAAGGAAATGTTGAAGGCTCCACCTCAGCCAACTGGAACTAACCTTGACTTTTGCATTTTCCCAGAAATTAATGAGGACCGATAGGAGGTGATAAGGAACACCATATCTTCCATAATGCACAGAGCTTTTTCTACCAGTCTACGAAGAAATAATTTACCATCCAAGATTTAACATCCATACTTGCCTTTTCCTTGCTAACATGCCCTTTTTCCCTTAATACAATCATTACCAGTGTGACCTTTCCCAGTGGTGACTGCGATTGTTCTAATTCTTTAGCTAATTAATTCCCAAAATTGTGGGAATATTTTTGAACCCTTAAGGTAACACTGTCCAAATGAGCTGAGTTTTCCTTCCTGTGGTGGGATTTTCCCACTTGAAGGCAAATATCTTTTGACTTTCCTGTGTTAAGGGAAGGCAGAAAAAGGCATCTCTTAAGTCTAATACTGTGAACCAAATTACACTTTCTTTTAATATTGTTAATAAGGTATTTAGGTTTGCAACAGCTGCATGTATGTTTTAGCTATTTTATTTACTGCTCTTAAATCCTGAACCAACCTATGTGTTCCATTTGTCTTTTGACTGGTAAAATTGGGGTGTTGCAATCTGATTCACACTCTACAAAACCTTAATTTCAAAAAGTTGTCTATTATTGGCTCAATCCCTCTTCTATCTTCCAGCTTCAGTGCATATTGCTTCCTAACTACTGGTTTTGCTCCTGTCTGTAATTCTATTTCAGTGGGAGCTGCTCTTTTGACTTTCCTGGTGTTTCAGTAGCCCAAACTCCTGGGTATACCTGATCTAAAATTTGATTGACATTTGAATTACCCTGGCTTGGCTCCACATAGCTCATTGCTAAACTCAGAGCTGCTATTAATTGTTCTTCCTTTACCTTAAGTTCAAATTTACCTTGTTTGAATTCTATTACAGCTCCCAGATTTTCTAGAAGGTCTCTGCCCAATATGAGTTTGGATAAATTTGGTAAATACAAAAACTGATGCACTCCCATTTGTTTTCCAATTTTGAACTTTAGGGGTTTCAAAAGAAAGCTTTTCTGATTGGCCAGTGGCACCCACGACTTAAACATATTTATCACTTTTAGGTATTAATTCAAAACAGAAAATGTAGCCCTGGTATCAATTAGAAAATCTAATTCTTCTTTTTCTTCCCCTAGCTTAATTTTTACCAGACGGTCCCCTAGCACTGGCCTGCCGCCCCCCCCCTTCACTCAATACTCTGTAAGCAACAACAACCTCTCCTGTGCCTGTATTTCCACCTGTTAATTCAGGGCATTCTTGCTTCCAGTGTCCCTCTTTTCTGCAATGTGCACACTGGTTCTGACCCAGCCTTGTCTGTCGGGGAGGCAAACCTTACATCTGTTACACAAGGCTCATACATATAACTAACAGTTGCAAAACTGACAAATCTTAATTCTAGGTCTTATCCAAAGTGATGTGCTTATAGTTAACTCTTCAGCACTACCTCTCATATAGCAACTCTTAGCATGATAATACCTTTAACTATGTGCTCCTGGATGTTTCATGGTAAGCAAGATATATCAGGTACACAATAACAATACTTGGCCGAATACAAACAAAACCAGACCAGACCAGACTAGAGGGGATATTCCCCTGGGAGAGCGTCCTCTCCCGTGTTCCCTGCGAGACGGCGTCCCGCCTCGACTCACGGGTACCCAGAACCAGAATAAACAAAACCAGAAACCAGATACAAATCCCTTTTATCAATAGGCAGTGTTCTTGTCCAGCCCCCGCAAGAAGCCACCGAAGAAGGGAGCCCCTTCAGGTAAAAAGACTTACCCGAGGGCGCCCAAGGGGGTCCCGTCCTCCGGGGGATTCCGCAGCCGGGTGGAGAAGGTGTGCTGCCGCGGTCGCCAAATGAATCCGAAAAATCGGTCCAAGAAACTGCTCAGAGACCTTTTTATCTTTAAGCAGCAAGGTATTTGTTTATTCAACGTTGGGAGCAAGCCAGCTCGCGCTGGACAAACTTGCTCACCGGCTCCTCAGAAAATCAGCACTTTTATAGAATTTTCAGATGCGATTAAATGCATATTCAAACGATTACAACATCTATCAATACATATTAAAAAATAGGCGGAGTATCGGCGGAGCTTGGGGCGGTGCTTCTCTTGGTACCCCATTTCGAGGGGTCGTTCCTATCTTCATCCATAGGGCAGGGGTCTCTAACTCATCTTCCTCAGCTTGACCCTTCTTCTTTTCCATTGTTCTTGACCCGCTCACTGAAGCTTGGCAAAGGCCCTGGCTCCCAGTCTATTTCTTCTATTCAAATGTCTACCTGATCCTGCTGTATCTCTAATTTATTGCTTCTAGGTCTATTACGTGTTCTTGTACTATACTCTTAAGCTTTGGTCCAGTAAGTAGAACAGAATGAGCACAGATCGTTTTGGATGTTGGCAGCTTGTTAGCAGGCCCAAATTTCTTAGTTAACTCTTTTGGGCCTAGCCTCCTGTTTCACTGCAATGGCCGGTCCGACCTCCTGAAAAATCAAATCCAAAAGAAGATTGCTGCCAGACAAAAGGTGCCACCACGGAAAGCTCTTTGATGCCCAAGAAGTGCCCAGGCTGTCCCAACAACTGCACCTCAAATCCTAAGCTTCCAGAGTTTTTTTCCTTAGGGAAAGGGCTGCTGTTCCCTTTTTTCAGCCCTCTGGTGCAATGGCCTATCCCACCTCCTGAAAATTAGAATCCAAATAAAGATTCCTGCCAGACAAAAGGTGCGACTACAGAAAGATCTTTGCTGGCCAAAAAATACCCAGGCTGCCCCAAGAACTGCACCTCAAAGCTAAAGCTTCCAGACTTTTTTTCCTTAGGAGAGGCCTGCTGTTCCCTTTTTTCTGCCCTGCGCTGCAATGACCTGTCCCACCTTCTGAAAAATTTACTCCAAATGAAGATTCCTTCCAGACAAAAAATGCCACCACAGAATGATCTTTACTGCCCAAGAAGTGCCCAGGTTCCCCACCAACTGCACCTGAAGCCAAAGCTTCCAGACTGTTTTTACTGGTGGAAAGAGCTGCTGTTCCTTTTTTCAGCCCTGCGCTACAATGTCCGGACCCACCTTTTAAGAAATTGAATCCAAATAAGATTGCTGCCAGAAAAAAGGTGCCACCACGGAAAGCTCTTCCTGCCCAAGAAAGACCCAGGCTGCTACACCAACTGCACCTCAAAGCCAAAGCTTCCAGGCTTTTTTTCCTGGTGGAAAGAGCTGCTGTTCCCTTTTTCCAACGCTGCTCTGCAATGACCTGTCCCATCTCCTGAAAAATTGAATCCAAATAAGATTCCTGCCAGACAAAAGGTGCCACCACAGAAAGCTCTTCCTGCCCGAGAAGTGCCCAGGCTGCCCCACCAACTGCACCTCAAAGACAAAGCTTGCAGACTGTTTTTTCTGGTGGAAAGAGCTGCTTTTGCCATTTTTCAGCCCTGCACTGCAATGGCCTGTCCCACCTTCTGAAAAATTTACAGGAAATGAAGATTCCTGCTAGACAAGAGGTTCAACCACAGAAAACTCTTGCTGCCCAAGAAGTGCCCAAGCTGCCCCAACAACTGTAGCAGAAGCGAAAGGATCCAGACTTTTTTTCCTGGTGGAAAGAGCTGCTGTTCCCTTTTTTCAGCCCTTCGCTTAACTGGCCGGTCCCACCTCCTGGAAATAGAATCCAAATTAAGATTCCTGCGAGACAAAATGTGCAACCACAGAAAACTCTTCCTACCCAAGAAGTGCCCAGGCTCCCCACGAACTGCACCTCTGAACCACGTTTTCTAGATTTTTTTTCCAGGAGAAAGAGCTGCTGTTCCCTATTTTCAGCCCTGCGATGCACTGGCCGGTCGGACCTTTTTAAAAATTGAATCAAATGAAGATTCCTGCCAGACAAAAGGTGCCACCACAGAAAGGTCTTGGTGCACAACAAGTGCTTACGCTGCCCCAAGAACTACACCTGAAACCAAAGGTTCCAGACTGATTTTCCTGGTGGAAAGAGCTGCTGTTCCCTTTTTTCTGCCCTGCGCTGCAATGGTCGGTCCCACGTCCTGAAATTTGAATGCAAATGAAGATTCCTGCCAGAGAAAAGGTGCAACCACAGAAAGGTCTTGCTGCCCAAGAAGTGCCCAGGCTGCCCCAACAACTGCACCTCAAAGCCAAAGCTTCCAGACCGTTTTTCCTGGTGGAAAGAACTGCTGTTCCCTTTTTTCCGCCCTGCGCTGCAATAGCCGGACCCACCTTTTGAAAAATAGAATCCAAATGAAGATTCCTGCCAGAGAAAAGTTGCCACCAGAGAAAGGTCTGGCTGCCCAAGAAGTGCTCAGGCTGCCCCAAAACTGCACGTGAAGCCAAAGCTTCCAGACTATTTTTCCTTAGGGAAAGGGCTGCTGTTCCCTTTTTTCAGCCCTGCGCTGCAATGGCCTGTCCCACCTCCTGAAAAATAGAATCCAAATGAAGATTCCTGCCAGAAAAAAGGTGCCACCACGGAAAGGTCTTTGCTGCCCAAGAAGTGCCAGGGCTGCCCCAACAACTACACGTGATGCCAAAGCTTCAGACTTTTTTTCCTTAGGGAAAGGGCTGCTGTTCCCTTTTTTCAGCCCTCTGCTGCAATGGTCGATCCCACCTCCTGAGAAATAGAATCCAAATGAAGATTGCTGCCAGACAAAAGGTGCCACCACAGAAAGGTCTTGCTGCCCAACAAGTGCTTAGGCTGCCCCAAGAACTACACCTGAAGCCAAAGGTTCCAGACTTTTTTTCCTGGTGGAAAGAGCTGCTGTTCCATTTTTTCAGCCCTGCGCTGCAATGGCCGGTTCCACCTCCTGAAAAATTGAATCCAAATAAGATTGCTGCCAGACAAAAGTACCACCACAGAAAGGTCTTGCTGCCCAAGAAGTGCCCAGGCTACCCCAACAACTACACCTCCAAGTCAAAGCTTCCAGACTTTTTTTCCTTAGGGAAAGAGCTGCTCTTCCCTTTTTTCCGCCCTGTGCTGCAATGGCCGGTCCCACCTCCTGAAAAATTGAATCCAAATGAAGATTCCTGCCAGACAAAAGGTGCCAACAACAGAAAACTCTTCCTGCCCGAGAAGTTCCCAGGCTGCCCTAACAACTGCATCTCAAAGCCAAAGCTTCCAGACTGTTTTTCCTGAGAGAAAAGACCTGCTGTTCCCTTTTTTCAACCCTGCTCTGCAATGACCAGTCCCACCTCCTGGAAAATTCAATCCAAAGGAAGATTCCTGCCAGACAAAAGGTGCCACCACAGAAAGCTCTTTGCTGCCCAAGAAGTGCCCAGGGTGCCCCAACAACTGCACCTCCAAACCAAAGCTTCCAGACTGTTTTTCCTGGTGGAAAGAGCTGCTGTTCCCTTTTTTCAGCCCTGCGTTGCAATGGCCGGTCCCACGTCTTTAAAAATTTACTCCAAATGAAGATTCCTGCCAGAGAAAAGTTGCCACCAGAGAAAGGTCTTGCTGCCCAAGAAGTGCTCAGGCTGCCCCAAAACTGCACGTGAAGCCAAAGGATCCAGACTATTTTTCCTGGTGGAAAGGGCTGCTGTTCCCTTTTTTCATCTCTGCGCTGCAATGGCCAGTCCCACCTCCTGAAAAATAGAATCCAAATGAAGATTCCCGCCAGAAAAAAGGTGCCACCATGGAAAGGTCTTTGCTGCCCAAGAAGTGCCAGGGCTGCCCCAACAACTGCACGTTATGCCAAAGCTTCAGACTTTTTTTCCTTAGGGAAAGGGCTGCTGTTCCCTTTTTTCAGCCCTCTGCTGCAATGGTCGATCCCACCTCCTGAGAAATAGAATCCAAATGAAGATTGCTGCCAGACAAAAGGTGCCACCACAGAAAGGTCTTGCTGCCCAACAAGTGCTTAGGCTGCCCCAAGAACTACACCTGAAGCCAAAGGTTCCAGACTGTTTTTCCTGGTGGAAAGAGCTGCTGTTCCATTTTTCCGCCCTGCGCTGCAATGGCCGGCCCCACCTCCTGAAAAATAGAATCCAAATGAAGATTCCTGCCAGACAAAAGGTGCCACCACGGAAAGGTCTTTGCTGCCCAAGAAGTGCCCAGGGTGCCCCAACAACTGCACCTCAAAGCCAAAGCTTCCAGACTGTTTTCCTGGTGGAAAGAGCTGCTGTTCCCTTTTTTCCGCCCTGCGCTGCAATGGCCGGTCCCACCTCCTGAAAAATTCAATGGAAATGAAGATTGCTGCCAGACAAAAGGTGCCACCACAGAAAGGTCTTGCTGCCCAACAAGTGCTTAGGCTGCCCCAACAACTACGCCTGAAGCCAAAGCTTCCAGACTTTTTCCTTAGGGAAAGGGCTGCTGTTCCCTTTTTTCAGCCCTGCGCTGCAATGGCCTGTCCCACCTCCTGAAAAGAAGAATGCAAATAAGATTCCTGCCAGACAAAAGGTGCCACCACAGAAAACTCTTGCTGCCCAAGAAGTGCCCAGGCTGTCCCAACAACTACACCTCCAAGTCAAAGCTTCCAGACATTTTTCCTTAGGGAAAGAGCTGCTCTTCCCTTTTTTCAGCCCTGTGCTGCAATGGCCGGTCCCACCTCCTGAAAAATTGAATCCAAATGAAGATTCCTGCCAGACAAAAGGTAACACCACAGAAAGGTCTTGGTGCACAACAAGTGCCCACACTGCCCCAAGAACTACACCTGAAGCCAAAGGTTCCAGACTGTTTTTCCTGGTGGAAAGAGCTGCTGTTCCCTTTTTTCTGCCCTGCACTGCAATGGTCGGTCCCACGTCCTGAAATTTGAATGCAAATGAACATTCCTGCCAAAGAAAAGGTGCAACCACAGAAAGATCTTGCTGCCCGAGAAGTGCCCAGGCTGCCCCAACAACTGCACCTCCAAGCCAAAGCTTCCAGACCGTTTTTCCTGGTGGAAAGAACTGCTGTTCCCTTTTTTTCAGCCCTGCGCTGCAATGGCCGGTCCCACGTCTTTAAAAATTTACTCCAAATGAAGATTCCTGCCAGAGAAAAGTTGCCACCAGAGAAAGGTCTGGCTGCCCAAGAAGTGCTCAGGCTGCCCCAAAACTGCACGTGAAGCCAAAGGATCCAGACTATTTTTCCTGGTGGAAAGGGCTGCTGTTCCCTTTTTTCAGCCCTGCGCTGCAATGGCCTGTCCCACCTCCTGAAAAATAGAATCCAAATGAAGATTCCTGCCAGAAAAAGGGTGCCACCACGGAAAGGTCTTTGCTGCCCAAGAAGTGCCCAGGCTGCCCCAACAACTGCCCGTGATGCCAAAGCTTCAGACTTTTTTTCCTTAGGGAAAGGGCTGCTGTTCCCTTTTTTCAGCCCTCTGCTGCACTGGCCGGTCCCACCTCCTGAGAAATAGAATTCAAATGAAGATTCCTGCCAGACAAAAGGTGCAACCACAGAAAGGTCTTGGTGCACAACAAGTGCCCACGCTGCCCCAAGAACTACACCTGAAGCCAAAGGTTCCAGACTGTTTTTCCTGGTGGAAAGAGCTGCTGTTCCCTTTTTTCTGCCCTGCGCTGCAATGGTCGGTCCCACGTCCTGAAATTTGAATGCAAATGAAGATTCCTGCCAGAGAAAAGGTGCAACCACAGAAAGGTCTTGCTGCCCAAGAAGTGCCCAGGCTGCCCCAACAACTGCACCTCAAAGCCAAAGCTTCCAGACTGTTTTCCTGGTGGAAAGAGCTGCTGTTCCCTTTTTTCCGCCCTGCGCTGCAATAGCCGGACCCACCTTTTGAAAAATAGAATCCAAATGAAGATTCCTGCCAGACAAAAAGTGCCACCACAGAAAGCTCTTTGCTGCCCAAGAAGTGTCCCGGGTCCCCCACCAACTGCACCTCAAAGCCAAAGCTTCCAGACTTTTTTTCCTTAGGGAAAGGGCTGCTGTTCCCTTTTTTCAGCCCTCTGCTGCAATGGTCGATCCCACCTCCTGAGAAATAGAATCCAAATGAAGATTGCTGCCAGACAAAAGGTGCCACCACAGAAAGGTCTTGCTGCCCAACAAGTGCTTAGGCTGCCCCAAGAACTACACCTGAAGCCAAAGGTTCCAGACTTTTTTTCCTGGTGGAAAGAGCTGCTGTTCCATTTTTTCAGCCCTGCGCTGCAATGGCCGGTTCCACCTCCTGAAAAATTGAATCCAAATAAGATTGCTGCCAGACAAAAGTACCACCACAGAAAGGTCTTGCTGCCCAAGAAGTGCCCAGGCTACCCCAACAACTACACCTCCAAGTCAAAGCTTCCAGACTTTTTTTCCTTAGGGAAAGAGCTGCTCTTCCCTTTTTTCCGCCCTGTGCTGCAATGGCCGGTCCCACCTCCTGAAAAATTGAATCCAAATGAAGATTCCTGCCAGACAAAAGGTGCCAACAACAGAAAACTCTTCCTGCCCGAGAAGTTCCCAGGCTGCCCTAACAACTGCATCTCAAAGCCAAAGCTTCCAGACTGTTTTTCC
Source organism: Manacus candei (assembly GCF_025592945.1). Taxonomy (NCBI): domain Eukaryota; kingdom Metazoa; phylum Chordata; class Aves; order Passeriformes; family Pipridae; genus Manacus; species Manacus candei. Next base: position 790,783 of record NW_026138220.1, on the reverse strand, counting down.
TGAGAGAAAAGACCTGCTGTTCCCTTTTTTCAACCCTGCTCTGCAATGACCAGTCCCACCTCCTGGAAAATTCAATCCAAAGGAAGATTACTGCAAGACAAAAGGTGCCACCACAGAAAGCTCTTTGCTGCCCAAGAAGTGCCCAGGGTGCCCCAACAACTGCACCTCCAAGCCAAAGCTTCCAGACTGTTTTTCCTGGTGGAAAGAGCTGTTGTTCCCTTTTTTCAGCCCTGCGTTGCAATGGCCGGTCCCACGTCTTTAAAAATTTACTCCAAATGAAGATTCCTGCCAGAGAAAAGTTGCCACCAGAGAAAGGTCTTGCTGCCCAAGAAGTGCTCAGGCTGCCCCAAAACTGCACGTGAAGCCAAAGGATCCAGACTATTTTTCCTGGTGGAAAGGGCTGCTGTTCCCTTTTTTCATCTCTGCGCTGCAATGGCCAGTCCCACCTCCTGAAAAATAGAATCCAAATGAAGATTCCCGCCAGAAAAAAGGTGCCACCATGGAAAGGTCTTTGCTGCCCAAGAAGTGCCAGGGCTGCCCCAACAACTGCACGTGATGCCAAAGCTTCAGACTTTTTTTCCTTAGGGAAAGGGCTGCTGTTCCCTTTTTTCAGCCCTCTGCTGCAATGGTCGATCCCACCTCCTGAGAAATAGAATCCAAATGAAGATTCCTGCCAGACAAAAGGTGCCACCACAGAAAGGTCTTGCTGCCCAACAAGTGCTTAGGCTGCCCCAAGAACTACACCTGAAGCCAAAGGTTCCAGACTGATTTTCCTGGTGGAAAGAGCTGCTGTTCCATTTTTCCGCCCTGCGCTGCAATGGCCGGCCCCACCTCCTGAAAAATAGAATCCAAATGAAGATTCCTGCCAGACAAAAGGTGCCACCACGGAAAGGTCTTTGCTGCCCAAGAAGTGCCCAGGGTGCCCCAACAACTGCACCTCAAAGCCAAAGCTTCCAGACTGTTTTCCTGGTGGAAAGAGCTGCTGTTCCCTTTTTTCCGCCCTGCGCTGCAATGGCCGGTCCCACCTCCTGAAAAGAAGAATGCAAATAAGATTCCTGCCAGACAAAAGGTGCCACCACAGAAAACTCTTGCTGCCCAAGAAGTGCCCAGGCTGTCCCAACAACTACACCTCCAAGTCAAAGCTTCCAGACATTTTTCCTTAGGGAAAGAGCTGCTCTTCCCTTTTTTCAGCCCTGTGCTGCAATGGCCGGTCCCACCTCCTGAAAAATTGAATCCAAATGAAGATTGCTGCCAGACAAAAGGTGCCACCACAGAAAACTCTTCCTGCCCGAGAAGTTCCCAGGCTGCCCTAACAACTGCATCTCAAAGCCAAAGCTTCCAGACTGTTTTTCCTTAGAGAAAAGACCTGCTGTTCAATTTTTTTCAACCCTGCTCTGCAATGACCAGTCCCACCTCCTGGAAAATTCAATCCAAATGAAGATTCCTGCCAGACAAAAGGTGCCACCACAGAAAGGTCTTTGCTGCCCAAGAAGTGCCCAGGGTGCCCCAACAACTGCACCTCCAAGCCAAAGCTTCCAGACTGTTTTTGCTGGTGGAAATAACTGCTGTTCCCTTTTTTCAGCCCTGCGCTGCAATGGTCCATCCCACCTTTTGAAAAATTGAATGTAAATGAAGATTTGTGCTAAACAAAAGGTGCCACCAAAGAAAGCTCTTGCTTCCCAAGAACTGCCCAGGCTTCTCCACCAACTGCACCTCAAATCCAAAGCTTCCAGACTTTTTTCCTGGTGGAAAGAGCTGCTGTTCCCTTTTTTCAGCCCTGCGCTGCAATGGGCGGTCCCACGTCCTGAAAAATTGAATCCAAATGAAGATTCGTGCCAAACAGAAGTTGCCACCAAAGAAAGCTCTTGCTGCCCAAGAAGTGCCCAGGCTGCCCCAACAACTACACCTCCAAGTCAAAGCTTCCAGACTTTTTTTCCTTAGGGAAAGAGCTGCTCTTCCCTTTTTTCAGCCCTGTGCTGCAATGGCCGGTCCCACCTCCTGAAAAATTGAATCCAAATGAAGATTCCTGCCAGACAAAAGGTGCCACCACGGAAAAGTCTTTGCTGCGAAAGAAATACCAGGGCTGCCCAAAGAACTGCACCTGATGCCAAAGCTTCAGACTTTTTTTCCTTAGGGAAAGGGCTGCTCTTCCCTTTTTTCAGCCCTCTGCTGCAATGGCCGGTCCCACCTCCTGAGAAATAGAATTCAAATGAAGATTCCTGCCAGAGAAAAGGTGCAACCACAGAAAGGTCTTGGTGCACAACAAGTGCCCACGCTGCCCCAAGAACTACACCTGAAGCCAAAGGTTCCAGACTGTTTTTCCTGGTGGAAAGAGCTGCTGTTCCCTTTTTTCTGCCCTGCGCTGCAATGGTCGGTCCCACGTCCTGAAATTTGAATGCAAATGAAGATTCCTGCCAGAGAAAAGGTGCCACCACCGAAAGGTCTTTGCTGCCCAAGAAATGCCAGGGCTGCCCCAACGACTGCACCTGAAGCCAAAGCTTCCAGACTGTTTTCCTGGTGGAAAGGACTGCTGTTCCCTTTTTTCTGCCCTCTGCTGCAATCGCCGGTCCCACTTTTTGAAAAATAGAATCCAAATGAAGATTGCTGCCAGACAAAAGGTAACACCACTGAAATCTCTTGGTACACAACAAGTGCCCACGCTGCCCTAAGAACTTCACCTGAAGCCGAAGGTTCGAGACTGTTTTCTGGTGGAAAGAGCTGCTGTTCGTTTTTTTCAGCCCTGCTCTGCAATGGTCGGTCCCACCTCCTGAAATCTGAATGCAAATGAAGATTCCTGCCAGAGAAAAGGTGCAACCACAGAAAGGTCTTGCTGCCCAAGAAGTACCCAGGCTGCCCCAACAACTGCACCTCCAAGCCAAAGCTTCCAGACTGTTTTCCTGGTGGAAAGAGCTGCTGTTCCCTTTTTTCCGCCCTGCGCTGCAATAGCCGGACCCATCTTTTGAAAAATTGAATCCAAATGAAGATCCCTGCCAGACAAAAGGTGCCACCATGGAAAGGTCTTTGCTGCCCAAGAAATGCCAGGGCTGCCCCAACGACTGCACCTGAAGCCAAAGCTTCCAGACTTTTTTTCCTTAGGGAAAGGGCTGCTGTTCCCTTTTTTCTACCCTCTGCTGCAATGGCCGGTCCCACCATTTGAAAAATAGAATCCAAATGAAGATTGCTGCCAGACAAAAGGTAACACCACAGAAATCTCTTGGTGTACAACAAGTGCCCACGCTACCCTAAGAACTACACCTGAAGCCAAAGGTTCCAGACTATTTTCCTGGTGGAAAGAGCTGCTGTTCCCTGTTTTCCACCCTGCGCTGCAATAGCCGGACCCACCTTTTGAAAAATAGAATCCAAATGAAGATTCCTGCCAGACAAAAGGTGCCACCACAGAAAGCTCTTTGCTGCCCAAGAAGTGTCCAGGGTGCCCCACCAACTGCACCTCAAAGTCAAAGCTTCCAGACTTTTTTTCCTTAGGGAAAGGGCTGTAGTTCCCTTTTTTCAGCCCTCTGCTGCAATGGTCGTTCCCACCTCCTGAGAAATAGAATCCAAATGAAGATTGCTGCCAGACAAAAGTACCACCACAGAAAGGTCTTTGCTACCCAAGAAGTGCCCAGGCTTCTCCAACAACTGCACCTCCAAGCTAAAGCTTCCAGACTTTTTTCGTGGTGGAAAGAGCTGCTGTTCCCTTTTTTCAGCCCTGCGCTGCACTGGCCGGTCCCACGTCTTTAAAAATTTACTCCAAATGAAGATTCCTGCCAGAGAAAAGTTGCCACCAGAGAAAGGTCTTGCTGCCCAAGAAGTGCTCAGGCTGCCCCAAAAGTGCACGTGAAGCCAAAGGATCCAGACTATTTTTCCTGGTGGAAAGGGCTGCTGTTCCCTTTTTTCAGCCCTGCGCTGCAATGGCCGGTCCCACCTCCTGAAAAATAGAATCCAAATGAAGATTCCTACCAGACAAAAGGTGCCACCACGGAAAGGTCTTTGCTGCCCAAGAAGTGCCAGGGCTGCCCCAACAACTGCACGTGATGCCAAAGCTTCAGACTTTTTTTCCTTAGGGAAAGGGCTGCTCTTCCATTTTTTATGCCCTGTGCCTCAATGGCCGGTCCCACCTCCTGAAAAATTGAATCCAAATGAAGATTCCTGCCAGACAAAAGGTGCCAACAACAGAAAACTCTTCCTGCCCGAGAAGTTCCCAGGCTGCCCTAACAACTGCATCTCAAAGCCAAAGCTTCCAGACTGTTTTTCCTGAGAGAAAAGACCTGCTGTTCCCTTTTTTCAACCCTGCTCTGCAATGACCAGTCCCACCTCCTGGAAAATTCAATCCAAATGAAGATTGCTGCCAGACAAAAGGTGCCACCACAGAAAGCTCTTTGCTGCCCAAGTAGTGTCCAGGGTGCCCCACCAACTGCACCTCAAAGCCAAAGCTTCCAGACTTTTTTTCCTTAGGGAAAGGGCTGTAGTTCCCTTTTTTCAGCCCTCTGCTGCAATGGTCGATCCCACCTCCTGAGAAATAGAATCCAAATGAAGATTCGTGCCAGACAAAAGTTGCCACCACAGAAAGGTCTTGCTGCCCAACAAGTGCTTAGGCTGCCCAAGAACTACACCTGAAGCCAAAGGTTCCAGACTTTTTTTCCTGGTGGAAAGAGCTGCTGTTCCCTTTTTTCCGCCCTGCTCTGCAATAGGTCGACCCACCTTTTGAAAAACAGAATCCAAATGAAGATTGCTGCCAGACAAAAGGTAACACCACAGAAATCTCTTGGTGCACAACTAGTGCCCACGCTGCCCTAAGAACTACACCTGAAGCCAAAGGTTCCAGACTGATTTTCCTGGTGGAAAGAGCTGCTGTTCCCTTTTTTCTGCCCTGCGCTGCAATGGTCGGTCCCACGTCCTGAAATTTGAATGCAAATGAAGATTCCTGCCAGAGAAAAGGTGCAACCACAGAAAGGTCTTGCTGCCCAAGAAGTGCCCAGGCTGCCCCAACAACTGCACCTCAAAGTCAAAGCTTCCAGACTGTTTTCCTGGTGGAAAGAGCTGCTGTTCCCTTTTTTCCGCCCTGCGCTGCAATAGCCGGACCCACCTTTTGAAAAATAGAATCCAAATGAAGATTCCTGCCAGAGAAAAGGTGCCACCAGAGGAAGGTCTTGCTGCCCAACAAGTGCTTAGGCTGCCCCAACAACTCTACCTGAAGCTAAAGGTTCCATACTTTTTTTCCTGGTGGAAAGAGCTGCTGTTCCCTTTTTTCAGCCCTGCGCTGCAATGGCCGGTCCCACCTCCTGAAAAATTGAATCCAAATAAGATTGCTGCCAGACAAAATGTGCCACCACAGAAAGGTCTTGCTGCCCAAGAAGTGCCCAGGCTACCCCAACAACTACACCTCCAAGTCAAAGCTTCCAGACTTTTTTTCCTTAGGGAAAGAGCTGTTCTTCCCTTTTTTCAGCCCTCTGCTGCAATGGCCGGTCCCACCTCCTGAAAAATTGAATCCAAATGAAGATTCCTGCCAGACAAAAGGTGCCAACAACAGAAAACTCTTCCTGCCCGAGAAGTTCCCAGGCTGCCCTAACAACTGCATCTCAAAGCCAAAGCTTCCAGACTGTTTTTCCTGGTGGAAAGAGCTGCTGTTCCCTTTTTTCAGCCCTGCGATGCAATGGCCGGTCCCACGTCTTTAAAAATTTACTCCAAATGAAGATTCCTGCCAGAGAAAATTGCCACCAGAGAAAGGTCTTGCTGCCCAAGAAGTGCTCAGGCTGCCCCAAAACTGCACGTGAAGCCAAAGGATCCAGACTATTTTTCCTGGTGGAAAGGGCTGCTGTTCCCTTTTTTCAGCCCTGCGCTGCAATGGCCTGTCCCACCTCCTGAAAAATAGAATCCAAATGAAGATTCCTGCCACACAAAAGGTGCCACCACGGAAAGGTCTTTGCTGCCCAAGAAATGCCAGGGCTGCCCCAACGACTGCACCTGAAGCCAAAGCTTCCAGACTTTTTTTCCTCAGGGAAAGGGCTGCTGTTCCCTTTTTTCTACCCTCTGCTGCAATAGCCGGTCCCACATTTTGAAAAATAGAATCCAAATGAAGATTGCTGCCAGACAAAAGGTAACACCACAGAAATCTCTTGGTGCACAACAAGTGCCCACGCTGCCCTAAGAACTACACTTGAAGCCAAAGGTTCCAGACTGTTTTTCTGGTGGAAAGAGCTGCTGTTCCCTTTTTTCCGCCCTGCGCTGCAATGGCCGGACCCACCTTTTAAAAAATAGAATCCAAATGAAGATTCCTGCCAGACAAAAGGTGCCACCACAGAAAGGTCTTTGCTGCCCAAGAAGTGCCCAGGCTTCTCCACCAACTGCACCTCAAAGCCAAAGCTTCCAGACTTTTTTCCTGGTGGAAAGAGCTGCTGTTCCCTTTTTTCAGCCCTGCGCTGCAATGGTCGGTCCCACCTCCTGAAAAATTCAATGCAAATGAAGATTCGTGCCAAACAAAAGGTGCCACCACAGAAAGGTCTTGCTGCCCAAGAAGTGCCCAGGCTACCCCAACAACTACACCTCCAAGTCAAAGCTTCCAGACTTTTTTTCCTTAGGGAAAGAACTGCTGTTCCCTTTTTTCAGCCCTGTGCTGCAATGGCCGGTCCCACCTCCTGAAAAATTGAATCCAAATGAAGATTCCTGCCAGACAAAAGGTGCCAACAACAGAAAACTCTTCCTGCCCGAGAAGTTCCCAGGCTGCCCTAACAACTGCATCTCAAAGCCAAAGCTTCCAGACTGTTTCTCCTGAGAGAAAAGACCTGCTGTTCCCTTTTTTCAACCCTGCTCTGCAATGACCAGTCCCACCTCCTGGAAAATTCAATCCAAAGGAAGATTCCTGCCAGACAAATATGCCACCACAGAAAGCTCTTTGCTGCCCAAGAAGTGCCCAGGGTGCCCCAACATCTGCACCTCCAAGCCAAAGCTTCCAGACTGTTTTTCCTGGTGGAAAGAGCTGCTGTTCCCTTTTTTCAGCCCTCTGCTGCAATGGTCGATCCCACCTCCTGAGAAATAGAATCCAAATGAAGATTGCTGCCAGACAAAAGGTGCCACCACAGAAAGCTCTTTGCTGCCCAAGAAGTGCCCAGGCTTCCCCACCAACTGCGCCTCAAAGCCAAAGCTTCCAGACTTTTTTCCTGGTGGAAAGAGCTGCTGTTCCCTTTTTTCAGCCCTGCAATGCAATGGCCGGTTCCACCTCCTGAAAAATTGAATCCAGATAAGATTGCTGCCAGACAAAAGTACCACCACAGAAAGGTCTTGCTGCCCAAGAAGTGCCCAGGCTACCCCAACAACTACACCTCCATGTCAAAGCTTCCAGACTTTTTTTCCTTAGGGAAAGAGCTGCCCTTCCCTTTTTTCAGCCCTGTGCTGCAATGGCCGGTCCCACCTCCTGAAAAATTGAATCCAAATGAAGATTCCTGCCAGACAAAAGGTGCCAACAACAGAAAACTCTTCCTGCCCGAGAAGTTCCCAGGCTGCCCTAACAACTGCATCTCAAAGCCAAAGCTTCCAGACTGTTTTTCCTGAGAGAAAAGACCTGCTGTTCCCTTTTTTCAACCCTGCTCTGCAATGACCAGTCCCACCTCCTGGAAAATTCAATCCAAAGGAAGATTCCTGCCAGACAAAAGGTGCCACCAGAGAAAGGTCCTTCTGTCCAAGAAGTGCTCAGGCTGCCCCAACAACTGCTCGTGAAGCCAAAGGATCCAGACTATTTTTCCTGGTGGAAAGAGCTGCTGTTCCCTTTTTTCAGCCCTGCGCTGCAATGGCCGGTCCCACCTCCTGAAAAATAGAATCCAAATGAAGATTCTTGCCAGACAAAAGGTGCCACCACGGGAAGGTCTTGCTGCCCAAGAAGTGCCAGGGCTGCCCCACCAACTGCACGTGATGCCAAAGCTTCAGACTTTTTTTCCTTAGGGAAAGGGCTGCTGTTCCCTTTTTTCAGCCCTCTGCTGCAATGGCCGGTCCCACCTCCTGAGAAATAGAATTCAAATGAAGATTCCTGCCAGAGAAAAGGTGCAACCACAGAAAGGTCTTGCTGCCCAAGAAGTGCCCAGGCTGCCCCAACAACTGCACCTCAAAGCCAAAGCTTCCAGACTGTTTTCCTGGTGGAAAGAGCTGCTGTTCCCTTTTTTCCGCCCTGCGCTGCAATAGCCGGACCCACCTTTTGAAAAACAGAATCCAAATGAAGATTGCTGCCAGACAAAAGGTAACACCACAGAAATCTCTTGGTGCACAACAAGTGTCCACGCTGCCCTAAGAACTACACCTGAAGCCAAATGTTCCAGACTGATTTTCCTGGTGGAAAGAGCTGCTGTTCCCTTTTTTCTGCCCTGCGCTGCAATGGTCGGTCCCACGTCCTGAAATTTGAATGCAAATGAAGATTCCTGCTAGAGAAAAGGTGCAACCACAGAAAGGTCTTGCTGCCCAAGAAGTGCCCAGGCTGCCCCAACAACTGCACCTCAAAGCCAAAGCTTCCAGACTGTTTTCCTGGTGGAAAGAGCTGCTGTTCCCTTTTTTCCGCCCTGCGCTGCAATAGCCGGACCCACCTTTTGAAAAACAGAATCCAAATGAAGATTGCTGCCAGACAAAAGGTAACACCACAGAAATCTCTTGGTGCACAACAAGTGCCCACGCTGCCCTAAGAACTACACCTGAAGCCAAAGGTTCCAGACTGATTTTCCTGGTGGAAAGAGCTGCTGTTCCCTTTTTTCTGCCCTGCGCTGCAATGGTCGGTCCCACGTCCTGAAATTTGAATGCAAATGAAGATTCCTGCCAGAGAAAAGGTGCAACCACAGAAAGGTCTTGCTGCCCAAGAAGTGCCCAGGCTGCCCCAACAACTGCACCTCAAAGCCAAAGCTTCCAGACTGTTTTCCTGGTGGAAAGAGCTGCTGTTCCCTTTTTTCCGCCCTGCGCTGCAATAGCCGGACCCACCTTTTGAAAAATAGAATCCAAATGAAGATTCCTGCCAGAGAAAAGGTGCCACCAGAGAAAGGTCTTGCTGCCCAACAAGTGCTTAGGCTGCCCCAACAACTCTACGTGAAGCTAAAGTTTCCATACTTTTTTTCCTGGTGGAAAGAGCTGCTGTTCCCTTTTTTCAGCCCTGCGCTGCAATGGCCGGTCCCACCTCCTGAAAAATTGAATCCAAATAAGATTGCTGCCAGACAAAAGGTGCCACCACAGAAATGTCTTGCTGCCGAAGAAGTGCCCAGGCTACCCCAACAACTACACCTCCAAGTCAAAGCTTCCAGACTTTTTTTCCTTAGGGAAAGAGCTGCTCTTCCCTTTTTTCAGCCCTCTGCTGCAATGGCCGGTCCCACCTCCTGAAAAATTGAATCCAAATGAAGATTCCTGCCAGACAAAAGGTGCCAACAACAGAAAACTCTTCCTGCCCGAGAAGTTCCCAGGCTGCCCTAACAACTGCATCTCAAAGCCAAAGCTTCCAGTCTGTTTTTCCTGGTGGAAAGAGCTGCTGTTCCCTTTTTTCAGCCCTGCGATGCAATGGCCGGTCCCACGTCTTTAAAAATTTACTCCAAATGAAGATTCCTGCCAGAGAAAAGTTGCCACCAGAGAAAGGTCTTGCTGCCCAAGAAGTGCTCAGGCTGCCCCAAAACTGCACGTGAAGCCAAAGGATCCAGACTATTTTTCCTGGTGGAAAGGGCTGCTGTTCCCTTTTTTCAGCCCTGCGCTGCAATGGCCTGTCCCACCTCCTGAAAAATAGAATCCAAATGAAGATTCCTGCCACACAAAAGGTGCCACCATGGAAAGGTCTTTGCTGCCCAAGAAATGCCAGGGCTGCCCCAACGACTGCACCTGAAGCCAAAGCTTCCAGACTTTTTTTCCTCAGGGAAAGGGCTGCTGTTCCCTTTTTTCTACCCTCTGCTGCAATAGCCGGTCCCACCTTTTGAAAAATAGAATCCAAATGAAGATTGCTGCCAGACAAAAGGTAACACCACAGAAATCTCTTGGTGCACAACAAGTGCCCACGCTGCCCTAAGAACTACACTTGAAGCCAAAGGTTCCAGACTGTTTTTCTGGTGGAAAGAGCTGCTGTTCCCTTTTTTCCGCCCTGCGGTGCAATGGCCGGACCCACCTTTTGAAAAATAGAATCCAAATGAAGATTTCTGCCAGACAAAAGGTGCCACCACAGAAAGGTCTTTGCTGCCCAAGAAGTGCCCAGGCTTCTCCACCAACTGCACCTCAAAGCCAAAGCTTCCAGACTTTTTTCCTGGTGGAAAGAGCTGCTCTTCCCTTTTTTCAGCTCTGCGCTGCAATGGTCGGTCCCACCTCCTGAAAAATTCAATGCAAATGAAGATTCGTGCCAAACAAAAGGTGCCACCACAGAAAGGTCTTGCTGCCCAAGAAGTGCCCAGGCTGCCCCAACAACTACCCCTCCAAGTCAAAGCTTCCAGACTTTTTTTCCTTCGGGAAAGAACTGCTGTTCCCTTTTTTCAGCCCTGTGCTGCAATGGCCGGTCCCACCTCCTGAAAAATTGAATCCAAATGAAGATTCCTGCCAGACAAAAGGTGCCAACAACAGAAAACTCTTCCTGCCCGAGAAGTTCCCAGGCTGCCCTAACAACTGCACCTCCAAGCCAAAGCTTCCAGACTGTTTTTCCTGAGAGAAAAGACCTGCTGTTCCCTTTTTTCAACCCTGCTCTGCAATGACCAGTCCCACCTCCTGGAAAATTCAATCCAAAGGAAGATTCCTGCCAGACAAATATGCCACCACAGAAAGCTCTTTGCTGCCCAAGAAGTGCCCAGGGTGCCCCAACATCTGCACCTCCAAGCCAAAGCTTCCAGACTGTTTTTCCTGGTGGAAAGAGCTGCTGTTCCCTTTTTTCAGCCCTCTGCTGCAATGGTTGATCCCACCTCCTGAGAAATAGAATCCAAATGAAGATTGCTGCCAGACAAAAGGTGCCACCACAGAAAGCTCTTTGCTGCCCAAGAAGTGCCCAGGCTTCCCCACTAACTGCACCTCAAAGCCAAAGCTTCCAGACTTTTTTCCTGGTGGAAAGAGCTGCTGTTCCCTTTTTTCAGCCCTGCGCTGCAATGGCCGGTCCCACCTCCTGAAAAATTGAATCCAAATAAGATTGCTGCCAGACAAAAGGTGCCACCACAGAAAGGTCTTGCTGCCCAAGAAGTGCCCAGGCTACCCCAACAACTACACCTCCAAGTCAAAACTTCCAGACTTTTTTTCCTTAGGGAAAGAGCTGCTCTTCCCTTTTTTCAGCCCTGTGCTGCAATGGCCGGTCCCACCTCCTGAAAAATTGAATCCAAATGAAGATTCCTGCCAGACAAAAGGTGCCAACAACAGAAAACTCTTCCTGCCCGAGAAGTTCCCAGGCTGCCCTAACAACTGCACCTCCAAGCCAAAGCTTCCAGACTGTTTTTCCTGGTGGAAAGAGCTGCTGTTCCCTTTTTTCAGCCCTGCGATGCAATGGCCGGTCCCACGTCTTTAAAAATTTACTCCAAATGAAGATTCCTGCCAGAGAAAAGTTGCCACCAGAGAAAGGTCTGGCTGCCCAAGAAGTGCTCAGGCTGCCCCAACGACTGCACGTGAAGCCAAAGGATCCAGACTATTTTTCCTGGTGGAAAGGGCTGCTGTTCCCTTTTTTCAGCCCTGCGCTGCAATGGCCTGTCCCACCTCCTGAAAAATAGAATCCAAATGAAGATTCCTGCCAGACAAAAGGTGCCACCACGGAAAGGTCTTTGCTGCCCAAGAAATGCCAGGGCTGCCCCAACGACTGCACCTGAAGCCAAAGCTTCCAGACTTTTTTTCCTTAGGGAAAGGGCTGCTGTTCCCTTTTTTCTACCCTCTGCTGCAATGGCCGGTCCCACCTTTTGAAAAATAGAATCCAAATGAAGATTGCTGCCAGACAAAAGGTAACACCACAGATATCTCTTGGTGCACAACAAGTGCCCACGCTGCCCTAAGAACTACACCTCAAAGTCAAAGGTTCCAGACTGTTTTTCTGGTGGAAAGAGCTGCTGTTCCCTTTTTTCCGCCCTGCGCTGCAATAGCCGGACCCACCTTTTGAAAAATAGAATCCAAATGAAGATTCCTGCCAGACAAAAGGTGCCACCACAGAAAACTCTTTGCGACCCAAGAAGCGTCCAGGGTGCCCCACCAACTGCACCTCAAAGCCAAAGCTTCCAGACTTTTTTTCCTTAGGGAAAGGGCTGTAGTTCCCTTTTTTCAGCCATACGCTGCAATGGCCGGTCCCACCTCCTGAAAAATTCAATGCAAATGAAGATTCGTGCCAAAGAAAAGGTGCCACCACAGAATGGTCTTGCTGCCCAAGAAGTGCCCAGGCTACCCCAACAACTACACCTCCAAGTCAAAGCTTCCAGACTTTTTTCCTTAGGGAAAGAGCTGCTCTTCCCTTTTTTCATCCCTCTGCTGCAATGGCCGGTCCCACCTCCTGAAAAATTGAATCCAAATGAAGATTCCTGCCAGACAAAAGGTGCCAACAACAGAAAACTCTTCCTGCCCGAGAAGTGCCCAGGCTGCCCTAACAACTGCATCTCAAAGCCAAAGCTTCCAGACTGTTTTTCCTGAGAGAAAAGACCTGCTGTTCCCTTTTTTCAACCCTGCTCTGCAATGACCAGTCCCACCTCCTGGAAAATTCAATGCAAATGAAGATTCCTGCCAGACAAAAGGTGCCACCACGGAAAGGTCTTTGCTGCCCAAGAAATGCCAGGGCTGCCCCAACGACTGCACCTGAAGCCAAAGCTTCCAGACTTTTTTTCCTCAGGGAAAGGGCTGCTGTTCCCTTTTTTCTACCCTCTGCTGCAATAGCCGGTCCCACCTTTTGAAAAATAGAATCCAAATGAAGATTCCTGTCAGACAAAAGGTGCCACCACGGAAAGGTCTTTGCTGCTCAAGAAGTACCAGGGCTGCCCCAACAACTGCCCGTGATACCAAAGCTTCAGACTTTTTTTCCTTAGGGAAAGGGCTGCTGTTCCCTTTTTTCAGCCCTCTGCTGCAATGGCCGGTCCCACCTCCTGAGAAATAGAATTGAAATGAAGATTCCTGCCAGACAAAAGGTGCCAACACAGAAAGGTCTTGGTGCACAACAAGTGCTTAGGCTGCCCCAAGAACTACACCTGAAGCCAAAGGTTCCAGACTGATTTTCCTGGTGGAAAGAGCTGCTGTTCCCTTTTTGCTGCCCTGCGCTGCAATGGTCGGTCCCACGTCCTGAAATTTGAATGCAAATGAAGATTCCTGCCAGAGAAAAGGTGCAACCACAGAAAGGTCTTGCTGCCCAAGAAGTGCCCAGGCTGCCCCAACAACTGCACCTCCAAGCCAAAGCTTCCAGACTGTTTTCCTGGTGGAAAGAGCTGCTGTTCCCTTTTTTACGCCCTGCGCTGCAATAGCCGGACCCACCTTTTGAAAAATAGAATCCAAATGAAGATTGCTGCCAGACAAAAGGTGCCACCACAGAAAGCTCTCTGCTGCCCAAGAAGTGTCCAGGGTGCCCCACCAACTGCACCTCAAAGCCAAAGCTTCCAGACTTTTTTTCCTTAGGGAAAGGGCTGCTGTTCCCTTTTTTCAGCCCTCTGCTGCAATGGTCGATCCCACCTCCTGAGAAATAGAATCCAAATGAAGATTGTTGCCAGACAAAAGGTGCCACCACAGAAAGGTCTTGCTGCCCAACAAGTGCTTAGGCTGCCCCAACAACTCTACCTGAAGCTAAAGGTTCCAAAGTTTTTTTCCTGGTGGAAAGAGCTGCTGTTCCCTTTTTTCAGCCCTGCGCTGCAATGGCCGGTCCCACCTCCTGAAAAATTGAATCCAAATAAGATTGCTGCCAGACAAAAGGTGCCACCACAGAAAGGTCTTGCTGCCCAAGAAGTGCCCAGGCTACCCCAACAACTACACCTCCAAGTCAAAGCTTCCAGACTTTTTTTCCTTAGGGAAAGAGCTGCTGTTCCCTTTTTTCAGCCCTGCGCTGCAATGGCCGGTCCCACCTCCTGAAAAATTGAATCCAAATGAAGATTCCTGCCAGACAAAAGGTGCCAACAACAGAAAACTCTTCCTGCCCGAGAAGTTCCCAGGCTGCCCTAACAACTGCACCTCCAAGCCAAAGCTTCCAGACTGTTTTTCCTGGTGGAAAGAGCTGCTGTTCCCTTTTTTCAGCCCTGCGATGCAATGGCCGGTCCCACGTCTTTAAAAATTTACTCCAAATGAAGATTCCTGCCAGAGAAAAGTTGCCACCAGAGAAAGGTCTTGCTGCCCAAGAAGTGCTCAGGCTGCCCCAAAACTGCACGTGAAGCCAAAGGATCCAGACTATTTTTCCTGGTGGAAAGGGCTGCTGTTCCCTTTTTTCAGCCCTGCGCTGCAATGGCCGGTCCCACCTCCTGAGAAATAGAATCCAAATGAAGATTCCTGCCAGACAAAAGGTGCCACCACGGAAAGGTCTTTGCTGCCCAAGAAATGCCAGGGCTGCCCCAACGACTGCACCTGAAGCCAAAGCTTCCAGACTTTTTTTCCTCAGGGAAATGGCTACTGTTCCCTTTTTTCTACCCTCTGCTGCAATAGCCGGTCCCACCTTTTGAAAAATAGAATCCAAATGAAGATTGCTGCCAGACAAAAGGTAACACCACAGAAATCTCTTGGTGCACAACAAGTGCCCACGCTGCCCTAAGAACTACACCTGAAGCCAAAGGTTCCAGACTGTTTTTCTGGTGGAAAGAGCTGCTGTTCCCTTTTTTCTGCCCTGCGCTGCAATGGCCAGTCCCACCTCCTGAGAAATAGAATCCAAATGAAGATTGCTGCCAGACAAAAGTACCACCACAGAAAGGTCTTTGCTGCCCAAGAAGTGCCCAGGCTTCTCCACCAACTGCACCTCTAAGCCAAAGCTTCCAGACTTTTTTCCTGGTGGAAAGAGCTGCTCTTCCCTTTTTTCAGCCCTGCGCTGCAATGGTCGGTCCCACCTCCTGAAAAATTCAATGCAAATGAAGATTCGTGCCAAACAAAAGGTGCCACCACAGAAAGGTCTTGCTGCCCAAGAAGTGCCCAGGCTACCCCAACAACTACACCTCCAAGTCAAAGCTTACAGACTTTTTTTCCTTAGGGAAAGAACTGCTGTTCCCTTTTTTCAGCCCTGCGCTGCAATGGCCAGTCCCACCTCCTGAAAAATTGAATCCAAATGAAGATTCCTGCCAGACAAAAGGTGCCAACAACAGAAAACTCTTCCTGCCCGAGAAGTTCCCAGGCTGCCCTAACAACTGCATCTCAAAGCCAAAGCTTCCAGACTGTTTTTCCTGAGAGAAAAGACCTGCTGTTCCCTTTTTTCAACCCTGCTCTGCAATGACCAGTCCCACCTCCTGGAAAATTCAATCCAAAGGAAGATTGCTGCCAGACAAAAGATGCTACCACAGAAAGCTCTTTGCTGCCCAAGAAGTGCCCAGGGTGCCCCAACATCTACACCTCCAAGCCAAAGCTTCCAAACTGTTTTTCCTGGTGGAAAGAGCTGCTGTTCCCTTTTTTCAGCCCTCTGCTGCAATGGTCGATCCCACCTCCTGAGAAATAGAATCCAAATGAAGATTGCTGCCAGACAAAAGCACCACCACAGAAAGGTCTTTGCTGCCCAAGAAGTGCCCAGGCTTCCCCACCAACTGCACCTCAAAGCCAAAGCTTCCAGACTTTTTTCCTGGTGGAAAGAGCTGCTGTTCCCTTTTTTCAACCCTGCTCTGCAATGACCAGTCCCACCTCGTGGAAAATTCAATGCAAAGGAAGATTGCTGCCAGACAAAAGGTGCCACCACAGAAAGCTCTTTGCTGCCCAAGAAGTGCTCAGGCTGCCCCAAAACTGCACGTGAAGCCAAAGGATCCAGACTATTTTTCCTGGTGGAAAGGGCTGCTGTTCCCTTTTTTCAGCCCTCTGCTGCAATGGCCAGTCTCACCTCCTGAAAAATAGAATCCAAATGAAGATTCCTGTCAGACAAAAGGTGCCACCACGGAAAGGTCTTTGCTGCTCAAGAAGTACCAGGGCTGCCCCAAAAACTGCACGTGATGCCAAAGCTTCAGACTTTTTTCCCTTAGGGAAAGGGCTGCTGTTCCCTTTTTTCAGCCCTCTGCTGCAATGACCGGTCTCGCCTCCTCAGAAATAGAATCCAAATGAAGATTCCTGCCAGACAAAAGGTGCCAACACAGAAAGGTCTTGGTGCTCAACAAGTGCTTAGGCTGCCCCAAGAACTACACCTGAAGCCAAAGGTTCCAGACTGATTTTCCTGGTGGAAAGAGCTGCTGTTCCCTTTTTGCTGCCCTGCGCTGCAATGGTCGGTCCCACGTCCTGAAATTTGAATGCAAATGAAGATTCCTGCCAGAGAAAAGGTGCAACCACAGAAAGGTCTTGCTGCCCAAGAAGTGCCCAGGCTGCCCCAACAACTGCACCTCCAAGCCAAAGCTTCCAGACTGTTTTCCTGGTGGAAAGAGCTGCTGTTCCCTTTTTTCCGCCCTGCGCTGCAATAGCCGGACCCACCTTTTGAAAAATAGAATCCAAATGAAGATTGCTGCCAGACAAAAGGTGCCACCACAGAAAACTCTCTGCTGCCCAAGAAGTGTCCAGGGTGGCCCACCAACTGCACTTCAAAGCCAAAGCTTCCAGACTTTTTTTCCTTAGGGAAAGGGCTGCTGTTCCCTTTTTTCAGCCCTCTGCTGCAATGGTCGATCCCACCTCCTGAGAAATAGAATCCAAATGAAGATTGCTGCCAGACAAAAGGTGCCACCACAGAAAGGTCTTGCTGCCCAACAAGTGCTTAGGCTGCCCCAGTAACTCTACCTGAAGCTAAAGGTTCCAGACTTTTTTTCCTGGTGGAAAGAGCTGCTGTTCCCTTTTTTCAGCCCTGCGCTGCAATGGCCAGTCCCGCCTCCTGAAAAATTGAATCCAAATAAGATTGCTGCCAGACAAAAGGTGCCACCACAGAAAGGTCTTGCTGCCCAAGAAGTGCCCAGGCTACCCCAACAACTACACCTCCAAGTCAAAGCTTCCAGACTTGTTTTCCTTAGGGAAAGAGCTGCTCTTCCCTTTTTTCAGCCCTGTGCTGCAATGACCGGTCCCTCCTCCTGAAAAATTGAATCCAAATGAAGATTCCTGCCAGACAAAAGGTGCCAACAACAGAAAACTCTTCCTGCCCGAGAAGTTCCCAGGCTGCCCTAACAACTGCACCTCCAAGCCAAAGCTTCCAGACTGTTTTTCCTGGTGGAAAGAGCTGCTGTTCCCTTTTTTCAGCCCTGCGATGCAATGGCCGGTCCCACGTCTTTAAAAATTTACTCCAAATGAAGATTCCTGCCAGAGAAAAGTTGCCACCAGAGAAAGGTCTTGCTGCCCAAGAAGTGCTCAGGCTGCCCCAACAACTGCACGTGAAGCCAAAGGATTCAGACTTTTTTTCCTTAGGGAAAGGGCTGTTGTTCCCTTTTTTCATCTCTGTTCTGCAATGACCTGTCCCACCTCCTGAGAAATAGAATCCAAATGAAGATTCCTGCCAGACAAAAGGTGCCAGCACAGAAAGCTGCTGGTTGCCCAAGAAGTGTCCAGGCTGCCCCACCAACTGTACTTCCAAGCCGAAGCATCCAGACTTTTTTTCCTGGTGGAAAGAGCTGCTGTTCCCTTTTTTCAGCCCTGCGCTGCCATTGCCTGTCCCACCTTCCTGAAAACCTGAATCCAAATAAGATTGCTGCCAGACAAAAGTACCACCACAGAAAGCTCTTTGCTGCCCAAGAAGTGCCCAGGCTTCTCCACCAACTGCACCGCAAAGCCAAAACTTCCAGACTTTTTTTCCTGGTGGAAAGAGCTGCTGTTCCCTTTTTTCAGCTCTGCGTTTCAATGGCCTGTCCTACCTTTTGAAAAATTGAAAGTAAATGAAGATTCGTGCCAGACAAAAGCTGCCAGCACAGAAATCTCTTGCTGCCCAAGAAGTGCCCAGGCTGCCCCACCAAGTGCACCTGAAGCCAAAGGATCCCGATCTTCTTGCCTGGAGGAAAGGGCTGCTTTTCCTTTTTTTTGCTGGCCTGCACTGCAATGGCCAAAGTAGATCCAAAAATTGAATGCAAATGAAGATTGTTACCAGATAAAAGGTGCCACCACAGAAGCTCTTGCTGCCCAAGAAGTGCCCAGGCTGTCCCACCAACTGCCCCTCAAAGGGATAGCATACGGGCTTTCTTTTTTGGGAGAAAGGCTGTTGTTTGTTTCTTTTCGGAACCCTGCACTCGTCTCCCATAATTGAAGACAAACGACACTTTATCCCAAATATGAGGTGCCCAATCCCTGCGTCCCTTGATGCTCTCCCAGTGCCACATCAGGATCCTGTGCGGGAACACGTGCTGCGTTGTCTCCTATGGCAAAAGCAGGTGTTCCCGACTCCAGGGCTCTTCCCCGATCCAGTATGTGAAGAGCAGGGGACGGAGTATCTCGGCACCTCAGTTACTTCTGGCAAGAGACTCCATCCCTCCCAGAGCCTTTGGGAGACCTGCCGGAGTCACACACAGGAGCCCCTCTGGCCAGGTCTCCCTGCTGCCGGGGAGGGGCGGGGAAGAGCAGAGCCCGCTCCTCGCCAAGGATGCACATGGCAGCAAAAGGCTGCAGGTAGGAGTGGGAGCCCAGGCCATTGCAGTCTAAGATTCCCAGGAGCAGGTGGCCCAGCAGCTCCTGTTCCCAAGACACCGGTTCTCAATCCACGGCTCCCGGGAAGCTGCGGCTTTGCCGGAGGAGAAGATCCTTTCTGTGGTGCTGGACAAGATCGTCCAGTGACGAAGGCAAGTGTTTCCAACTCCAGGGCTGTCTCTTGAGGCGCTTCTAGAGTAGAATATCAGGGAATATCTCCGCATCTCTGTTCCTTCCTGTGATAGCCTCCATCCCTTCCCCAAGCTCTGGCAGTCCTGGTGGACTGCAGACAGATTAGCCTCTGCCTAAGGGACAAAATCCAGCCTATACGGCAAGGACTTCAAGTAGTTCAGTTTTGAGCCAGTAGGGCACTGCAGTACTGTTGTGTAAACACTAAATAAGGAGAAGGGGAAGGAAGAAAATAGAAACTTTTTTTTTTTGGTTGCAAATAGGTTTTTTTCACGGGGGTTTAGGGTGGATATTTGGGAAAGGTTCTTCCCTCTGAGGGTGGTTGGCACTGGACCAGGCTCCCCAGGGCAGTGGTCGCAAACCAGGGCTGGCAGAGTTCAGGCGCACGGTGTGACTCTTGGGGTCGGTGCTGTGCCGGGCAAAGGCTTGCACTGGACGCTCCTCGTGGGTCCCTTCCAACTGAGCATGTTCTGTGATGGTGCGATGAGTTCCCTCTCTTTGAACACTTTTGTTCTTTTTAGGACTCCTCGCTGGCCGGGGGCCGAAGCGCACCTTCCTTGCGCCTGCTTCCCTGGCCGTTGCGGCGGCCGCAGCCGGGCGCTGAGTGGCCGCTCCCCGCGCGGGCAGGGCCGCTGCTCCAGGAGTGGGGGGGCAGCGCCGGCGCCTCGAGGATTCCCGGGATTCCCTGGCCGGTTTCCAGGCAACGCTCCCCGCGCGCTCCTCGCTCCAGGGCCGAAGGTGCGCAGCCAATGGGAGGCGGCGGAGTGGGCGGGGCGATGCGGGGATTGGGCGGGGCGGGGGCGGGGCCGAGAAGGGCGGTTGGTGGGGTTTGGGTGAGGGTGGGAGCGGGCGGGGCCGGGAGCGGGAGCGCTGCCGCTGAGCGACCCCCGGGCAGCGGCCCCCGGGGGAGACCCCCGGCGAGCGGCCCCCGGTGCGCGGTCCCGAGGGAGAGACCCCCCGTGTGCGGCCCCCGGCGAGTGGCCGCTGGTGAGCGGCCCCCAGTAAATGACAGCCGGTGAGCGACCCGCGGTGAAGAAGCCCCGGTAAGTGAGCCCTGGGGAGGGACCCCGGTGAGCGACCCGCGGTGAACAACCCCTGGCAAGTGACCCCCGGGGAGGGACCCTCGGCAAGTGAGCCCCGGTGAGTGAGCCCCGGGGAGGGACCCCCAATGAGTGAGCCCCGGGGAGGGATCCCCGGAGCGCGGCCCCCGCGGGGTGTCGGGCCGGGGCTGGGCGCGTTCCTTCCCCGTGCAGAGCCGAGCGGGGCCGTGGCGGGAGCGGGGCCGGAGCGGAGCCGGCCGGGGGGGCAGAGGGGAGCCCTGAGCCGCCTTCTGCCGAGGGGGCTGCTGGAAAGGAGCCTGCGCTGGGAGGAGCGGGGCACGTGGCCCGAGGCTGAGGCAGGGGAGCTTCAGGTCAGCTCCTGGAGAAAGGTTTCTCGCTGTGTTTTTCGGGGGGGCTCGGGCACTGCAATGGGTTGCCCAGGCGGAGCCAGCAGCCCGGCAGGTGTTTCAGAGGCGCCTGCATCTGGCCATGGCTGACACGGTTTGGTGCTTTGGGGGTTGCTGGGGTAGTGCTGGGCTGACGGTTGACTTGATGGAATCATGGAAGGTGCTGAGTTGGGAGGGTCCCACCGGCACCGTGGAGTCCAGCTCCTGAGTTTTAGGCACCCCTAAAGGACCTGAATCTGCATCGAGCTGTTTGGCTCCAAAAACTCTTCTGCCCCTAGTCTACACTGCAAAGTAAAAGAAAACAGACCGTGCAAAATAGAGGCCTGTGTTCCCCCCAAGGGAAGGCAGGCAGGTACAAACCAGGACAGTAAATCAAAGCTCAGAACATACGTTCTTGGTCCCCCCAGTTGTATGACACATCACACCAGTCCTCTGTTCATTACCCGTGTAGAACTCTCATCAGGAACCCCAAACTTTCTTGTGTGTATTTGTATAGATATGTATAGATATGTATAGATATGTATAGATATGTATAGATATGTATAGGTAGATAGATATACATACATAGATATGTATAGGTATACATTTGTGTGTATCTCTATAAGATTCTGTATCTTTGGATGTGATATTGGCATGCTATTGTTGTGTGGCAACAAGTGGACTTAAAAGGTTACAACACTTTAGGAGAGCACCTTTCTAATTATGGATTCTATTTTTTAAAGAAGGTAACAGGAAAACAACTCTTTAGCCAAATATAAGTTAAGACATTAATCAGAGCAAATGTTTGGATTTTTATTTCCAATTGTACAACAAGTCAACCATCCCTTATCTTCATGGTTGAGAATCTGGACCTGTAAATATTCACAATTAGATGGTTCATTGGGGAGGACAAGTCCTCCAAGAGCAGGTGGTGTACAATGTGGGGGTCCCCACTGCACCCGTAAGTACCTATCTGGTTTCTCCGGCCTCCAAGCAGTAGCTATTGTTTCACAGCCCCAATACCCGCAATGATAATGTCCTGGGTAATTACAAAAAGACTTCCCTGGGTTAGAGGTCGGGCACCAATATGTAACTCCTTTGTTAACTGTCACTGAGGGCTTCCTTCCTCCCTGTCCACATTCCTGGGGTATATTGGCCATTAGTAGATCACAAACGGTTACACTGAACCTAGGACTTATAGCAGTTATCATTTTCCTTACAACCTTAGAATCTCTTGACCTGATTATGGTCCATTCAAATGGTTGGTGGGCATATCCCAGAAAGCTCATAAAAACTATTACTCCAATGATTATTGCCAATTTTCGCTCCATTTTGTTGTTTTTGAGTCCCATCCCTGTATTATCAGTGATTCTTATTTCCCACACTCTTACCTCTCTGCCTTCCTTCGTCTGTTCCTGTGCAGGGAACAACGAGGTTCTAGCTCTTCTTGGCAGCAGAGGTATTCTTCAGGGAATACTGATTAAATTGCTCTATCGCCTTTCACTGATTCAGGCTGGGACTCTTCTATTTCGAGTTTTTGAATTTTGTCAAGTAACCCCAATAAGTCAATATATCTCTTTCGACTTGTTTTTTCCAATTTCCATGAGAATCTAGTACGGCACAGTTCTATTAATACTCTATTCCAATTATGTTCATACACTTCCCAAGTTTCTGGGACTAACCACTCCCAACCACAAAATGCCTTTATTATTTCAGCTTTAGCTAATTGTTCGCTTATAGATTCAGTAGAACTTGTTCTACACCTCATACAATAAGGTTGCCCTCTTAGTGAAACACAGCGCCACTGTTTGCCGCACTTCTTACACTTACATCCTACCCAGCTGTAATGAGTAGACCCGGGATGTTTTATGCAGGATATTCCATGTGGATCGCGTCCGCCTGGTATGTCTGTTTCCACCTCGCAGTAAAAAGGCAAAACCGTTTGAGTTCCAACTATTCTATATAGTCCTGAACCTCCAGTTTGTTCAGGTATTCCTTCTAAATTCCATGGAACATAATACGCTCTCCTTAGAGTCTGTCCTTGTGGTATCTGAAAAAAAGAATACAGGCTGGGCCTTACACCTTCTTCTTCAAAGTTCATCTGTGGGCCGCACTCTCTTTATTTTCATCTGTAAGTTCCCAGGATTCGAAGTCACCCTCCACTCCAAATTCTTTATCGGTCCTTTCACTCGTGAGGCATGAGTCCACCCTCGCTCAGCTGTCCTTACTGAGGTATCTGTAGTGAGAAGAACGACAAATGGCCCCTCCCACTGTGGAGTTAGTGATGTTTCTCTCCAGGTTTTAATTAACACCTGATCACCAGGTTGAATTTTATGGATAGCTAAGTCCAAAGGAGGTCTTTGAGTTACCAATCCTTTCTTTCTTAACTCTTGTCTTCTCCTCATTAATTCAATAATATACTCTCTTAAACGTATGTCCTCAACTTTAGGGTGACCTACTGGGGTCCCAAATTCATAAGGCATACCATATAGCATCTCAAATGGTGAAATACCTGTATCTGTCCGAGGTTGGGTTCTGATGTATAGTAATGTCAAAGGAAGACACTTTACCCAATTCATTTTAGTCTCTAACATCAATTTAGTTAAATGTTTCTTAATTTCCCCATTCATTCGTTCTACTCTTCCCGAACTCTAAGGGTGCCAAGGGGCATGGTATTCCCACTTGATGCCTAGCAGCTCTGTTACTTCTTTAATTACCTTTGAAGTAAAGTGAGTTCCCCTGTCTGAATCTATTGTAGTGACAACACCATACCTAGGTACAATCTCTTCTAATAGGATTTTAGATACCACTTTAGCTGTACACCGAGCAGTGGGAAAAGCTTCCACAAAGTGTGTCAGATGATCCACTAACACCAACAAATACTGATACCTTCCCACTCTTGGCAATTCGGTAAAATCAACTTGAATGCTCTCCAACGGCCTTTTAGCTAATTCTCTTCCTCCTTTGACTTTATCTCTGAAATACCCTCTCTTCACCTTTTTACAAGTCAGACATCCTTCCAAGGCTTTCTTAGCTATATCATACACTCCGACACATCCATATCTATTCTCAAAATGATCTACCAAGGCCTGGGTACTCCAATGAGTCTGTTCATGCAGTCTACCCATAATTTTACAGGCAAGGCCTTTGGGAATTACTTCTCTGCCATCTGACAACAACCACTTTCCCTGTTCTTCTCTTGCACCTACTTGCAACAATTTTTCCTTTTCTCGATTGCTAAAAGACTTAGGGATCTGTTCACTTCCTAGCTCTTGTTCACTCACCACTAACAGAGCTGCTTTCTTTGCCTCAGCGTCAGCTAGATTGTTTCCTCTGGCTGTTACTTTCAATCCCTTCTGATGACCTTTTACATGCACTACGGCAATCTGTTTTGGGCCTCTTAGAGCTCTCAACACCTCTCGAATCAGATTCTCATGAACTAGCCCTTTTCCTTTTGCATTTGCTAGCCCTCTTTCTTCCCATATCTTTCCAAAAGTGTGTACTACTCCAAAAGCATATTTTGAATCTGTGAATATAGTTCCTACCTTCCCTTCTAACAGCTGAAGAGATCTTAGCAAAGCATAAAGTTCACATACTTGAGCTGACCAAGTACTACACAAAGATCCAGATTCCCTGACTTGAAAGGTAACTCCATCCACTATAGCATAGCCTGATCTCCTTTTTCCATCTACTACTCCAGACGAACCATCAATATAAAGTTTTTCACCTGTATCTAATTCCTCTTCTTCTAGATCTTCTCTAATTTTTGTCTGGAGACTTATGACTTGGATGCAATCATGTACTATATTTCCTTGAGGTTCACCATACAGAAACTGAGCTGGATTCCGTAAATGAGTTACTTCCAGTTCCAACTTAGGAGTATTCAACAAAATACTCTCATATTTCAACAACCTGCTATCAGTCAACCATTTCTCTGCCCTTTGTTTCAGTACTCCTCTGATGTCGTGAGGAGTATATACCTTTAAATCCCCACCAAAAGTAATTTTTACAGCTTCTTCCACCAAAAGCGCAGTAGCCACTATAGCTTGTAAACAAGTGGGCCAACCTCTACTGACTGGATCCAGGATTTTTGAATAGTATCCTACAGGTTTCTTATGTTCCGCCCATTTCTGAGTTAATACACCATAAGCTGATCCATTTTCCACGTTTACAAACAGATAAAAGGGCTTCCTAGTGTCTGGAAGACTAAGCACCGGAGAATTTATCAAATCCTCTTTTAATGCTTCTAACTTACTCTCATCCTCATCATTCCACTTTACTAATTTCTCCTTGGCCAGTTTTTCATATAGAAACTTTACTTTGTTGCTATAGTTCTCTATCCATTGCCTACAGTATCCCAAAAGTCCTAGTATCTGTCTGATTTGCCTTTTGCTCTTAGGTGCAGATAGGGACAGTATTCCTTCTACTCTTTCAGGGTCTAACCCTTTACATCCTTTACTTAACCAATGTCCCAGGTACTTTACTCTCTCTTCAGTAAACTGCAACTTGGATTTAGACACCTTTAGGCCCTTATCACCCAAAAAATTCAGGAGCCTAATGCTTTCATCTCTTACAGATTCAGCATCTTTCCCCGCTATCAGCAGATCATCAACATATTGCACTAACACTGTACCCTCTCTCGGATTGAAGGACTCTAGCAACTGTTCCAGAGCTTGCCCGAACAAATTTGGCGACTCTGTAAACCCCTGGGGCAAGACTGTCCCTCTCAACTGCTGTTTCCTATGTGTATCAGGGTCCTCCCATTCGAATGCAAAATAATTTCTACTCTCCTCCTTAAGAGGGCACGTCCAAAAGGCATCTTTCAAATCTATTACGCTATACCATTGGTACTCTGGGGATACTTGACTTAATAAAGTGTATGGATTAGCAACTACAGGAAATCTTGCCACTGTTTGTTTATTCACTTCCCTTAGGTCTTGCACCAACCGATAAGTCCCATCAGGCTTTTTCACCGGCAAAATGGGCGTGTTATGAGGGGACATACAAGGTTCTAATAGTCCTTTTGCCAACAGTCTTTCTATGATAGGCTTAAGGCCCACTTTCCCTTCATTAGGAATTGGATACTGTTTTACTCTGATTGGTTTATCTGGATCTTTTATAGATATTTCAAATGGTTCAATATCTAGTTTCCCTACAGTGTCAGGAGTATACCACACCTCTGGGCTAATTTTGGTTTCATCTTCTGCCGTAAGGGCATAAATTTTTACTTTCAACTGTTGCTCTGAGACCTCTAAGTTAACTCCTAACTCAACCATCAAATCTCTTCCTAATAAATTATATTCTGCCTCTGGGACTAACAAAAAGGTTCCCAAGACAAACTTATTAGAAGCTTCTATTTCAACATCTTTAATCATAGGTACCTTAAAAGGCTCCCCTTTTGCTCCAATCACTTGGACTTCGTCGGATGATATTACGCATCCTTGAGGTAGTTGTTGTACAGTTGATCTTTCTGCTCCCGAGTCCACAAGGAACTCTATAACTTGTTGCTGAGGACCCACTTTCAATTTTATCAAGGGCTCTGTGTTCTTCGGGGTCCCCAGCAGATAGAGCCCCTGACCGCTCTAATCTTCTAAAAAGATCTGCTCATCTTTCTGCTTCTTTCTGCAATTTCTCTGAATATGTCCCTTCTGGCCACAATAATGACACTCAACTTCTCTGAAATTTACCCTCCTACTTCTACTTGGTTGTGCCTTGTCATTAAGCCTAAAGGACTCTTTTCTCTCCTTTTCCCTGTTACTATTTTGCTCTCCTCTGATGGCTGCTACCAAAACCCTTGTCTGTTTCTTCTGCATGTCTTCCTTTTCCTTTTGCTTTTCTTCTTCTCTTACCTCATCTCTCCTAACATACACCTCCTGAGCTTCTCTCAACAACAAATCCAAGCCTTTTGTTTGCCAGTCTCTAGTCTTTTCTAACTTTTTCCTAATATCTTCCCAGGATCCTTGGACAAACCTAAGCTTGAGTACTGCTTGTCCCATAACATCATCCTCAGGATTCATCCCTGAATACAATTGGAAACTCTTCCTCAATCTCTCCAACCAATCTGTGGGTGACTCATCCTTCTTTTGATATTCCTTAAATGCTCTATCTATATTTTGTCCTCTAGGGACAGACTCCCGTATTCCCTGAACGATCATACTCCTTAGATCATCCATTAGGGCCCTATCTTCGGGTCTCTGATTATTCCAATTAGGCTTTTCAAGGGGCCACTTAGTCTCAGCAGCTGGACCTTGCTGATGCCTTCTATCCCAGTTTCTCATGCCAGCTGCCCTAATCATTCCCCTTTCTTCCACTGTAAATAAAATGCCTAATATAGCTTGCATCTCATCCCAAGTATAGGTGTTAGGCCCTAAGAATTGATCAAACCTTTCGGAAAGCCCTATGGGGTCCTCTAAAAGATTCCCCATTTCCTTTTTAAAAGCTCGGACATCTCCGGAGCTAAGGGGCACCGATACAAATCCTATACCTCCCTGCCTCCCCGTTAACGCTGTCTCACGCAGGGGATATAACTGTGACTGTAGAGGGGGGTGTTCAGTTTTTGTGTGAGTCCTTGTCAAGTCAGTGGTTAAAAATGACTCACTAGCCCTATCGGCTGATAGGGGTGTAGAGGTGGACAACAAAATGGAGGGCTTCCGCCCTTGTGCAGACAAAATGGCGGATTCCCGCCTTTGTTCAGATAAAATGGCGGATTCCCGCCCTGTTGGACACAAAATGGTGGGTTCCCGCCCTGACTCAGGTAAAATGGCGGACTCTAACACTGTTGGAGCACTAGGTATCACTTTACTATCCTCACTATATGGAGGAATATAAGGTGGAGGTGAACTCCACAATTCAGAATTCTTATTAGGGTCCACTTGCTTCCCTTTTTCTTTTAGAGGAAACAACCGAGTAGGTGTACTAGCTCCCAGCCAGATAACAGCATATTGGCTTTCCTCTAGACAATAAGGTCTTTTATCATTAACATGGTAATTCAAGATCTCACAAATCCAACCTTCTAAAGTACCATAAATAGGCCAGTATATACCATTTCCTATCTGCCTACCTCCCCACACTTCAATGCAATAATAGATCATCTTGCTTTTCGACTTCCCGAGAGCATGTGGATTATTATTCCAATTCCTCAACACTATTCCTAGTGGGCTATTTGATGGAATGCCCAGCGACCTAGCCTCAAAGCCGCTTCTCTCAAATCTTCTCCCCTCCAGAGAGTCTGTTTTAGTTTTACTCTCAATATCACTTCCCTTCTCAGTAAGTAAATCCCTAACACGGTTCCTTTCACTCTGGGAGCTGCAGCTGCCTAGTACAGACTGTCTATTCTCCCGAGGGCACTTCTTCGCCAAATAGATTTTACTCCCTAGTCCTTTCCCTCCCCGGGAGCCACCAGACTTCAGGAGCTGCTCCTCATCAGAGGTCCTACTAGGCTGCTCTACCGTACAGCCACCCATGGGCGGGGAAGCCTTGCTCTTCCCCGATCCCATCTTCTGGAGTGCCTTCTCTCACACACGCAATCACTCAAATCACAAACGCTTCCCTCTGGTCGTGGTCTGCTCCCTCGCGGGCTACAGAAACCGCACTACTGAGAGGTCCACAATCGCTTCGTCCTCAGAGGACGTCTCAAACAGGCACACTCCAGAACCCCCTCCCAACCGCCAAGGGGTACGCTATACTCACCTCTCCGTGGATGAGTCTTCGCTCGTTCTGGCAGTGCTGCTCAGAGCACTGGAGCGGCCCTTCCCCAACCAGACAACCCACAGTCGCCTCGCCTGTAATCGACTGCTGCTCTCAAACAGAGCTCACCATCAGTTCCTAGCTGCCCTTGAGCTAGGTGTTGTCTGGATCCGCATGCGAAAATTACGGAGATCTGCAGAAACCTACTTCCTTTTACTTGTTTGCCTTAAGAAACTAGTCGGTATGGAGAGGCTGAATGACAGAATCTCCCAGGGCTGTCGAAAAATGGGACGGGGGCACCCCCCCCAAAGAGTGTTTCTGTCACTCAGGGGTCTCCATCCGAGTCACGGCACCAATTGTTATCAAGAAAAACGAGGCTATAATTTTGATTGCAAGGAAAAAAAGGTTTATTAAGGCTAACAAGCAAAAGCGGCTAGCCGGGCAACCGGGGGAAACCCTTGCTCCACCACAGTCAGCAAAATGGGGAACGGAAAAGTAACAATTACACCCTTGGTTGACACCACCCCCCTGAGTCATGTCAGTAGTTCACTGGTTGGGGTTTCACAAGCTGCTCCCTGTTTGGTTCCTCTTTCGCGTGCAGTTCTGTGGTTGGTGTCTCTAATTGTGGGCGTCCTTGCTGAGGGGTTTCCACTAATGATGTTAGAGTCATTAATCTCTATGAGGTCGTGGTTCTGGACTTAAAATTCAGAGGAGCTGACTGCCACCAATGTACAGGGTGCTCAACATCACATAATATCAGGCTCCTGGTTTCTTTACAGTAGGACTAGTAGTGCCTATTTATTTTACAAGGGCTGTTTCAGAGCTGTTCATATTCATATTTTCTTCTCTTCTTCCTAAACTGTATTTGCAGATTCTGTTATTCAAATGCACTTTCATGAAGGTGAAAGATAACAAATAGAGCCAGACATGTGGTACTTCACAGGACAGAAATACAATTCCCCTCACTATAAGAGGACTGCAATAGCATTAGAAATGCCCCATTTGCAGAGTCAGCAAAACTGTAGCTCTAAAGAAAAATTTAAAAAGGAGCACTTAACCCACTCACCTCACAACAGTGTTACTTGACAGAAGTAATGGAAATAAATGGAAAATAAAAACGCTGCCCATAATGTATTGCACTGGTGCTCTCCCTATGCACATCTCTGATCTTCATTGAGCTCAGAACTCAGTAATATATTCCAACAACCAAACTGGGTTTTAGACCTGCCACAATGCTTTTTGTAGAGGCTGTGGCAGGGGTGGAATAAAGGACACTATGAGTACAGAGAAGAGCAGGGGGAAAAGCAACTGTGGTATCTTTTATTTCTGACCCAAGCTGCTCTAGACAATCCTACAGCACTACCTAAAAATCTGGGACTGCAACAGTTCAGAATCCCTCCCCTTTTTTTTTTTCCCCTAGGTGGAAAATGATAAATAAACATACAGAGACTTGAAAAAAAAAAAATCACAGGTAACACACTAACATACTTGTCTGTCTCCCACTGTGAAAGAATAAATTTCAAGATTAACATGCAATAAGTAGGAAGGAAATGTTGAAGGCTCCACCTCAGCCAACTGGAACTAACCTTGACTTTTGCATTTTCCCAGAAATTAATGAGGACCGATAGGAGGTGATAAGGAACACCATATCTTCCATAATGCACAGAGCTTTTTCTACCAGTCTACGAAGAAATAATTTACCATCCAAGATTTAACATCCATACTTGCCTTTTCCTTGCTAACATGCCCTTTTTCCCTTAATACAATCATTACCAGTGTGACCTTTCCCAGTGGTGACTGCGATTGTTCTAATTCTTTAGCTAATTAATTCCCAAAATTGTGGGAATATTTTTGAACCCTTAAGGTAACACTGTCCAAATGAGCTGAGTTTTCCTTCCTGTGGTGGGATTTTCCCACTTGAAGGCAAATATCTTTTGACTTTCCTGTGTTAAGGGAAGGCAGAAAAAGGCATCTCTTAAGTCTAATACTGTGAACCAAATTACACTTTCTTTTAATATTGTTAATAAGGTATTTAGGTTTGCAACAGCTGCATGTATGTTTTAGCTATTTTATTTACTGCTCTTAAATCCTGAACCAACCTATGTGTTCCATTTGTCTTTTGACTGGTAAAATTGGGGTGTTGCAATCTGATTCACACTCTACAAAACCTTAATTTCAAAAAGTTGTCTATTATTGGCTCAATCCCTCTTCTATCTTCCAGCTTCAGTGCATATTGCTTCCTAACTACTGGTTTTGCTCCTGTCTGTAATTCTATTTCAGTGGGAGCTGCTCTTTTGACTTTCCTGGTGTTTCAGTAGCCCAAACTCCTGGGTATACCTGATCTAAAATTTGATTGACATTTGAATTACCCTGGCTTGGCTCCACATAACTCATTGCTAAACTCAGAGCTGCTATTAATTGTTCTTCCTTTACCTTAAGTTCAAATTTACCTTGTTTGAATTCTATTACAGCTCCCAGATTTTCTAGAAGGTCTCTGCCCAATATGAGTTTGGATAAATTTGGTAAATACAAAAACTGATGCACTCCCATTTGTTTTCCAATTTTGAACTTTAGGGGTTTCAAAAGAAAGCTTTTCTGATTGGCCAGTGGCACCCACGACTTAAACATATTTATCACTTTTAGGTATTAATTCAAAACAGAAAATGTAGCCCTGGTATCAATTAGAAAATCTAATTCTTCTTTTTCTTCCCCTAGCTTAATTTTTACCAGACGGTCCCCTAGCACTGGCCTGCCGCCCCCCCCCTTCACTCAATACTCTGTAAGCAACAACAACCTCTCCTGTGCCTGTATTTCCACCTGTTAATTCAGGGCATTCTTGCTTCCAGTGTCCCTCTTTTCTGCAATGTGCACACTGGTTCTGACCCAGCCTTGTCTGTCGGGGAGGCAAACCTTACATCTGTTACACAAGGCTCATACATATAACTAACAGTTGCAAAACTGACAAATCTTAATTCTAGGTCTTATCCAAAGTGATGTGCTTATAGTTAACTCTTCAGCACTACCTCTCATATAGCAACTCTTAGCATGATAATACCTTTAACTATGTGCTCCTGGATGTTTCATGGTAAGCAAGATATATCAGGTACACAATAACAATACTTGGCCGAATACAAACAAAACCAGACCAGACCAGACTAGAGGGGATATTCCCCTGGGAGAGCGTCCTCTCCCGTGTTCCCTGCGAGACGGCGTCCCGCCTCGACTCACGGGTACCCAGAACCAGAATAAACAAAACCAGAAACCAGATACAAATCCCTTTTATCAATAGGCAGTGTTCTTGTCCAGCCCCCGCAAGAAGCCACCGAAGAAGGGAGCCCCTTCAGGTAAAAAGACTTACCCGAGGGCGCCCAAGGGGGTCCCGTCCTCCGGGGGATTCCGCAGCCGGGTGGAGAAGGTGTGCTGCCGCGGTCGCCAAATGAATCCGAAAAATCGGTCCAAGAAACTGCTCAGAGACCTTTTTATCTTTAAGCAGCAAGGTATTTGTTTATTCAACGTTGGGAGCAAGCCAGCTCGCGCTGGACAAACTTGCTCACCGGCTCCTCAGAAAATCAGCACTTTTATAGAATTTTCAGATGCGATTAAATGCATATTCAAACGATTACAACATCTATCAATACATATTAAAAAATAGGCGGAGTATCGGCGGAGCTTGGGGCGGTGCTTCTCTTGGTACCCCATTTCGAGGGGTCGTTCCTATCTTCATCCATAGGGCAGGGGTCTCTAACTCATCTTCCTCAGCTTGACCCTTCTTCTTTTCCATTGTTCTTGACCCGCTCACTGAAGCTTGGCAAAGGCCCTGGCTCCCAGTCTATTTCTTCTATTCAAATGTCTACCTGATCCTGCTGTATCTCTAATTTATTGCTTCTAGGTCTATTACGTGTTCTTGTACTATACTCTTAAGCTTTGGTCCAGTAAGTAGAACAGAATGAGCACAGATCGTTTTGGATGTTGGCAGCTTGTTAGCAGGCCCAAATTTCTTAGTTAACTCTTTTGGGCCTAGCCTCCTGTTTCACTGCAATGGCCGGTCCGACCTCCTGAAAAATCAAATCCAAAAGAAGATTGCTGCCAGACAAAAGGTGCCACCACGGAAAGCTCTTTGATGCCCAAGAAGTGCCCAGGCTGTCCCAACAACTGCACCTCAAATCCTAAGCTTCCAGAGTTTTTTTCCTTAGGGAAAGGGCTGCTGTTCCCTTTTTTCAGCCCTCTGGTGCAATGGCCTATCCCACCTCCTGAAAATTAGAATCCAAATAAAGATTCCTGCCAGACAAAAGGTGCGACTACAGAAAGATCTTTGCTGGCCAAAAAATACCCAGGCTGCCCCAAGAACTGCACCTCAAAGCTAAAGCTTCCAGACTTTTTTTCCTTAGGAGAGGCCTGCTGTTCCCTTTTTTCTGCCCTGCGCTGCAATGACCTGTCCCACCTTCTGAAAAATTTACTCCAAATGAAGATTCCTTCCAGACAAAAAATGCCACCACAGAATGATCTTTACTGCCCAAGAAGTGCCCAGGTTCCCCACCAACTGCACCTGAAGCCAAAGCTTCCAGACTGTTTTTACTGGTGGAAAGAGCTGCTGTTCCTTTTTTCAGCCCTGCGCTACAATGTCCGGACCCACCTTTTAAGAAATTGAATCCAAATAAGATTGCTGCCAGAAAAAAGGTGCCACCACGGAAAGCTCTTCCTGCCCAAGAAAGACCCAGGCTGCTACACCAACTGCACCTCAAAGCCAAAGCTTCCAGGCTTTTTTTCCTGGTGGAAAGAGCTGCTGTTCCCTTTTTCCAGCGCTGCTCTGCAATGACCTGTCCCATCTCCTGAAAAATTGAATCCAAATAAGATTCCTGCCAGACAAAAGGTGCCACCACAGAAAGCTCTTCCTGCCCGAGAAGTGCCCAGGCTGCCCCACCAACTGCACCTCAAAGACAAAGCTTGCAGACTGTTTTTTCTGGTGGAAAGAGCTGCTTTTGCCATTTTTCAGCCCTGCACTGCAATGGCCTGTCCCACCTTCTGAAAAATTTACAGGAAATGAAGATTCCTGCTAGACAAGAGGTTCAACCACAGAAAACTCTTGCTGCCCAAGAAGTGCCCAAGCTGCCCCAACAACTGTAGCAGAAGCGAAAGGATCCAGACTTTTTTTCCTGGTGGAAAGAGCTGCTGTTCCCTTTTTTCAGCCCTTCGCTTAACTGGCCGGTCCCACCTCCTGGAAATAGAATCCAAATTAAGATTCCTGCGAGACAAAATGTGCAACCACAGAAAACTCTTCCTACCCAAGAAGTGCCCAGGCTCCCCACGAACTGCACCTCTGAACCACGTTTTCTAGATTTTTTTTCCAGGAGAAAGAGCTGCTGTTCCCTATTTTCAGCCCTGCGATGCACTGGCCGGTCGGACCTTATTAAAAATTGAATCAAATGAAGATTCCTGCCAGACAAAAGGTGCCACCACAGAAAGGTCTTGGTGCACAACAAGTGCTTACGCTGCCCCAAGAACTACACCTGAAACCAAAGGTTCCAGACTGATTTTCCTGGTGGAAAGGGCTGCTGTTCCCTTTTTTCTGCCCTGCGCTGCAATGGTCGGTCCCACGTCCTGAAATTTGAATGCAAATGAAGATTCCTGCCAGAGAAAAGGTGCAACCACAGAAAGGTCTTGCTGCCCAAGAAGTGCCCAGGCTGCCCCAACAACTGCACCTCAAAGCCAAAGCTTCCAGACTGTTTTCCTGGTGGAAAGAGCTGCTGTTCCCTTTTTTCCGCCCTGCGCTGCAATAGCCGGACCCACCTTTTGAAAAATAGAATCCAAATGAAGATTCCTGCCAGAGAAAAGTTGCCACCAGAGAAAGGTCTGGCTGCCCAAGAAGTGCTCAGGCTGCCCCAAAACTGCACGTGAAGCCAAAGCTTCCAGACTATTTTTCCTTAGGGAAAGGGCTGCTGTTCCCTTTTTTCAGTCCTGCGCTGCAATGGCCTGTCCCACCTCCTGAAAAATAGAATCCAAATGAAGATTCCTGCCAGAAAAAAGGTGCCACCACGGAAAGGTCTTTGCTGCCCAAGAAGTGCCAGGGCTGCCCCAACAACTGCACGTGAAGCCAAAGCTTCCAGACTATTTTTCCTTAGGGAAAGGGCTGCTGTTCCCTTTTTTCAGTCCTGCGCTGCAATGGCCTGTCCCACCTCCTGAAAAATAGAATCCAAATGAAGATTCCTGCCAGAAAAAAGGTGCCACCACGGAAAGGTCTTTGCTGCCCAAGAAGTGCCAGGGCTGCCCCAACAACTGCACGTGATGCCAAAGCTTCAGACTTTTTTTCCTTAGGGAAAGGGCTGCTGTTCCCTTTTTTCAGCCCTCTGCTGCAATGGCCGGTCCCACCTCCTGAGAAATAGAATTCAAATGAAGATTCTTCCAGACAAAAGGTACCACCACAGAAAGGTCTTGGTGCACAACAAGTGCCCACGCTGCCCCAAGAACTACACCTGAAGCCAAAGGTTCCAGACTTTTTTTCCTGGTGGAAAGTGCTGCTGTTCCCTTTTTGCTGCCCTGCGCTGCAATGGCCAGTTCCACCTCCTGAAAAATTGAATCCAAATAAGATTGCTGCCAGACAAAAGTACCACCACAGAAAGGTCTTTGCTGCCAAAGAAGTGCCCAGGCTTCTCCACCAACTGCACCTCAAAGCCAAAGCTTCCAGACTTTTTTCCTGGTGGAAAGGGCTGCTGTTCCCTTTTTTCAGCCCTTCGCTGCAATGCCCGGTCCCACCACCTGAAAAAATGAATGCAAATGAAGATTCGTGCCAAACAAAAGGTGCCCCCAAAGAAAGCTCTTGCTGCCCAAGAAGTGCCCAGGCTACCCCAACAACTACACCTCCAAGTCAAAGCTTCCAGACTTTTTTTCCTTAGGGAAAGAGCTGCTCTTCCCTTTTTTCAGCCCTGTGCTGCAATGGCCGGTCCCACCTTCTGAGAAATAGAATTCAAATGAACATTCCTGCCAGACAAAAGGTAACACCACAGAAAGGTCTTGGTGCACAACAAGTGCCCACACTGCCCCAAGAACTACACCTGAAGCCAAAGGTTCCAGACTGTTTTTCCTGGTGGAAAGAGCTGCTGTTCCCTTTTTTCTGCCCTGCACTGCAATGGTCGGTCCCACGTCCTGAAATTTGAATGCAAATGAAGATTCCTGCCAAAGAAAAGGTGCAACCACAGAAAGATCTTGCTGCCCGAGAAGTGCCCAGGCTGCCCCAACAACTGCACCTCCAAGCCAAAGCTTCCAGACCGTTTTTCCTGGTGGAAAGAACTGCTGTTCCCTTTTTTTCAGCCCTGCGCTGCAATGGCCGGTCCCACGTCTTTAAAAATTTACTCCAAATGAAGATTCCTGCCAGAGAAAAGTTGCCACCAGAGAAAGGTCTGGCTGCCCAAGAAGTGCTCAGGCTGCCCCAAAACTGCACGTGAAGCCAAAGGATCCAGACTATTTTTCCTGGTGGAAAGGGCTGCTGTTCCCTTTTTTCAGCCCTGCGCTGCAATGGCCTGTCCCACCTCCTGAAAAATAGAATCCAAATGAAGATTCCTGCCAGAAAAAGGGTGCCACCACGGAAAGGTCTTTGCTGCCCAAGAAGTGTCCAGGCTGCCCCAACAACTGCACGTGATGCCAAAGCTTCAGACTTTTTTTCCTTAGGGAAAGGGCTGCTGTTCCCTTTTTTCAGCCCTCTGCTGCACTGGCCGGTCCCACCTCCTGAGAAATAGAATTCAAATGAAGATTCCTGCCAGACAAAAGGTGCCACCACAGAAAGGTCTTGGTGCACAACAAGTGCCCACGCTGCCCCAAGAACTACACCTGAAGCCAAAGGTTCCAGACTGATTTTCCTGGTGGAAAGAGCTGCTGTTCCCTTTTTTCTGCCCTGCGCTGCAATGGTCGGTCCCACGTCCTGAAATTTGAATGCAAATGAAGATTCCTGCCAGAGAAAAGGTGCAACCACAGAAAGGTCTTGCTGCCCAAGAAGTGCCCAGGCTGCCCCAACAACTGCACCTCAAAGCCAAAGCTTCCAGACTGTTTTCCTGGTGGAAAGAGCTGCTGTTCCCTTTTTTCCGCCCTGCGCTGCAATAGCCAGACCCACCTTTTGAAAAATAGAATCCAAATGAAGATTCCTGCCAGACAAAAAGTGCCACCACAGAAAGCTCTTTGCTGCCCAAGAAGTGTCCAGGGTGCCCCACCAACTGCACCTCAAAGCCAAAGCTTCCAGACTTTTTTTCCTTAGGGAAAGGGCTGCTGTTCCCTTTTTTCAGCCCTCTGCTGCAATGGTCGATCCCACCTCCTGAGAAATAGAATCCAAATGAAGATTCCTGCCAGACAAAAGGTGCCAACAACAGAAAACTCTTCCTGCCCGAGAAGTTCCCAGGCTGCCCTAACAACTGCATCTCAAAGCCAAAGCTTCCAGACTGTTTTTCCTGAGAGAAAAGACCTGCTGTTCCCTTTTTTCAACCCTGCTCTGCAATGACCAGTCCCACCTCCTGGAAAATTCAATCCAAAGGAAGATTCCTGCCAGACAAAAGGTGCCACCACAGAAAGCTCTTTGCTGCCCAAGAAGTACCCAGGGTGCCCCACCATCTGCACCTCAAAGACAAAGCTTCCAGACTTTTTTTCCTTAGGGAAAGGGCTGCTGTTCCCTTTTTTCAGCCCTCTGCTGCAATGGCCGGTCCCACCTCCTGAGAAATAGAATTCAAATGAAGATTCTTCCAGACAAAAGGTACCACCACAGAAAGGTCTTGGTGCACAACAAGTGCCCACGCTGCCCCAAGAACTACACCTGAAGCCAAAGGTTCCAGACTTTTTTTCCTGGTGGAAAGTGCTGCTGTTCCCTTTTTGCTGCCCTGCGCTGCATGGCCAGTTCCACCTCCTGAAAAATTGAATCCAAATAAGATTGCTGCCAGACAAAAGTACCACCACAGAAAGGTCTTTGCTGCCAAAGAAGTGCCCAGGCTTCTCCACCAACTGCACCTCAAAGCCAAAGCTTCCAGACTTTTTTCCTGGTGGAAAGGGCTGCTGTTCCCTTTTTTCAGCCCTTCGCTGCAATGCCCGGTCCCACCACCTGAAAAAATGAATGCAAATGAAGATTCGTGCCAAACAAAAGGTGCCCCCAAAGAAAGCTCTTGCTGCCCAAGAAGTGCCCAGGCTACCCCAACAACTACACCTCCAAGTCAAAGCTTCCAGACTTTTTTTCCTTAGGGAAAGAGCTGCTCTTCCCTTTTTTCAGCCCTGTGCTGCAATGGCCGGTCCCACCTCCTGAGAAATAGAATTCAAATGAACATTCCTGCCAGACAAAAGGTAACACCACAGAAAGGTCTTGGTGCACAACAAGTGCCCACACTGCCCCAAGAACTACACCTGAAGCCAAAGGTTCCAGACTGTTTTTCCTGGTGGAAAGAGCTGCTGTTCCCTTTTTTCTGCCCTGCACTGCAATGGTCGGTCCCACGTCCTGAAATTTGAATGCAAATGAAGATTCCTGCCAAAGAAAAGGTGCAACCACAGAAAGATCTTGCTGCCCGAGAAGTGCCCAGGCTGCCCCAACAACTGCACCTCCAAGCCAAAGCTTCCAGACCGTTTTTCCTGGTGGAAAGAACTGCTGTTCCCTTTTTTTCAGCCCTGCGCTGCAATGGCCGGTCCCACGTCTTTAAAAATTTACTCCAAATGAAGATTCCTGCCAGAGAAAAGTTGCCACCAGAGAAAGGTCTGGCTGCCCAAGAAGTGCTCAGGCTGCCCCAAAACTGCACGTGAAGCCAAAGGATCCAGACTATTTTTCCTGGTGGAAAGGGCTGCTGTTCCCTTTTTTCAGCCCTGCGCTGCAATGGCCTGTCCCACCTCCTGAAAAATAGAATCCAAATGAAGATTCCTGCCAGAAAAAGGGTGCCACCACGGAAAGGTCTTTGCTGCCCAAGAAGTGTCCAGGCTGCCCCAACAACTGCACGTGATGCCAAAGCTTCAGACTTTTTTTCCTTAGGGAAAGGGCTGCTGTTCCCTTTTTTCAGCCCTCTGCTGCACTGGCCGGTCCCACCTCCTGAGAAATAGAATTCAAATGAAGATTCCTGCCAGACAAAAGGTGCCACCACAGAAAGGTCTTGGTGCACAACAAGTGCCCACGCTGCCCCAAGAACTACACCTGAAGCCAAAGGTTCCAGACTGATTTTCCTGGTGGAAAGAGCTGCTGTTCCCTTTTTTCTGCCCTGCGCTGCAATGGTCGGTCCCACGTCCTGAAATTTGAATGCAAATGAAGATTCCTGCCAGAGAAAAGGTGCAACCACAGAAAGGTCTTGCTGCCCAAGAAGTGCCCAGGCTGCCCCAACAACTGCACCTCAAAGCCAAAGCTTCCAGACTGTTTTCCTGCTGGAAAGAGCTGCTGTTCCCTTTTTTCCGCCCTGCGCTGCAATAGCCAGACCCACCTTTTGAAAAATAGAATCCAAATGAAGATTCCTGCCAGACAAAAAGTGCCACCACAGAAAGCTCTTTGCTGCCCAAGAAGTGTCCAGGGTGCCCCACCAACTGCACCTCAAAGCCAAAGCTTCCAGACTTTTTTTCCTTAGGGAAAGGGCTGCTGTTCCCTTTTTTCAGCCCTCTGCTGCAATGGTCGATCCCACCTCCTGAGAAATAGAATCCAAATGAAGATTGCTGCCAGACAAAAGGTGCCACCACGGAAAGGTCTTGCTGCCCAACAAGTGCTTAGGCTGCCCCAAGAACTACACCTGAAGCCAAAGGTTCCAGACTTTTTTTCCTGGTGGAAAGAGCTGCTGTTCCATTTTTTCAGCCCTGCGCTGCAATGGCCGGTTCCACCTCCTGAAAAATTGAATCCAAATAAGATTGCTGCCAGACAAAAGTACCACCACAGAAAGGTCTTGCTGCCCAAGAAGTGCCCAGGCTACCCCAACAACTACACCTCCAAGTCAAAGCTTCCAGACTTTTTTTCCTTAGGGAAAGAGCTGCTCTTCCCTTTTTTCCGCCCTGTGCTGCAATGGCCGGTCCCACCTCCTGAAAAATTGAATCCAAATGAAGATTCCTGCCAGACAAAAGGTGCCAACAACAGAAAACTCTTCCTGCCCGAGAAGTTCCCAGGCTGCCCTAACAACTGCATCTCAAAGCCAAAGCTTCCAGACTGTTTTTCCTGAGAGAAAAGACCTGCTGTTCCCTTTTTTCAACCCTGCTCTGCAATGACCAGTCCCACCTCCTGGAAAATTCAATCCAAAGGAAGATTCCTGCCAGACAAAAGGTGCCACCACAGAAAGCTCTTTGCTGCCCAAGAAGTACCCAGGGTGCCCCACCATCTGCACCTCAAAGACAAAGCTTCCAGACTTTTTTTCCTTAGGGAAAGGGCTGCTGTTCCCTTTTTTCAGCCCTCTGCTGCAATGGCCGGTCCCACCTCCTGAGAAATAGAATTCAAATGAAGATTCTTCCAGACAAAAGGTACCACCACAGAAAGGTCTTGGTGCACAACAAGTGCCCACGCTGCCCCAAGAACTACACCTGAAGCCAAAGGTTCCAGACTTTTTTTCCTGGTGGAAAGTGCTGCTGTTCCCTTTTTGCTGCCCTGCGCTGCAATGGCCAGTTCCACCTCCTGAAAAATTGAATCCAAATAAGATTGCTGCCAGACAAAAGTACCACCACAGAAAGGTCTTTGCTGCCAAAGAAGTGCCCAGGCTTCTCCACCAACTGCACCTCAAAGCCAAAGCTTCCAGACTTTTTTCCTGGTGGAAAGGGCTGCTGTTCCCTTTTTTCAGCCCTTCGCTGCAATGCCCGGTCCCACCACCTGAAAAAATGAATGCAAATGAAGATTCGTGCCAAACAAAAGGTGCCCCCAAAGAAAGCTCTTGCTGCCCAAGAAGTGCCCAGGCTACCCCAACAACTACACCTCCAAGTCAAAGCTTCCAGACTTTTTTTCCTTAGGGAAAGAGCTGCTCTTCCCTTTTTTCAGCCCTGTGCTGCAATGGCCGGTCCCACCTCCTGAGAAATAGAATTCAAATGAACATTCCTGCCAGACAAAAGGTAACACCACAGAAAGGTCTTGGTGCACAACAAGTGCCCACACTGCCCCAAGAACTACACCTGAAGCCAAAGGTTCCAGACTGTTTTTCCTGGTGGAAAGAGCTGCTGTTCCCTTTTTTCTGCCCTGCACTGCAATGGTCGGTCCCACGTCCTGAAATTTGAATGCAAATGAAGATTCCTGCCAAAGAAAAGGTGCAACCACAGAAAGATCTTGCTGCCCGAGAAGTGCCCAGGCTGCCCCAACAACTGCACCTCCAAGCCAAAGCTTCCAGACCGTTTTTCCTGGTGGAAAGAACTGCTGTTCCCTTTTTTTCAGCCCTGCGCTGCAATGGCCGGTCCCACGTCTTTAAAAATTTACTCCAAATGAAGATTCCTGCCAGAGAAAAGTTGCCACCAGAGAAAGGTCTGGCTGCCCAAGAAGTGCTCAGGCTGCCCCAAAACTGCACGTGAAGCCAAAGGATCCAGACTATTTTTCCTGGTGGAAAGGGCTGCTGTTCCCTTTTTTCAGCCCTGCGCTGCAATGGCCTGTCCCACCTCCTGAAAAATAGAATCCAAATGAAGATTCCTGCCAGAAAAAGGGTGCCACCACGGAAAGGTCTTTGCTGCCCAAGAAGTGTCCAGGCTGCCCCAACAACTGCACGTGATGCCAAAGCTTCAGACTTTTTTTCCTTAGGGAAAGGGCTGCTGTTCCCTTTTTTCAGCCCTCTGCTGCACTGGCCGGTCCCACCTCCTGAGAAATAGAATTCAAATGAAGATTCCTGCCAGACAAAAGGTGCCACCACAGAAAGGTCTTGGTGCACAACAAGTGCCCACGCTGCCCCAAGAACTACACCTGAAGCCAAAGGTTCCAGACTGATTTTCCTGGTGGAAAGAGCTGCTGTTCCCTTTTTTCTGCCCTGCGCTGCAATGGTCGGTCCCACGTCCTGAAATTTGAATGCAAATGAAGATTCCTGCCAGAGAAAAGGTGCAACCACAGAAAGGTCTTGCTGCCCAAGAAGTGCCCAGGCTGCCCCAACAACTGCACCTCAAAGCCAAAGCTTCCAGACTGTTTTCCTGGTGGAAAGAGCTGCTGTTCCCTTTTTTCCGCCCTGCGCTGCAATAGCCAGACCCACCTTTTGAAAAATAGAATCCAAATGAAGATTCCTGCCAGACAAAAAGTGCCACCACAGAAAGCTCTTTGCTGCCCAAGAAGTGTCCAGGGTGCCCCACCAACTGCACCTCAAAGCCAAAGCTTCCAGACTTTTTTTCCTTAGGGAAAGGGCTGCTGTTCCCTTTTTTCAGCCCTCTGCTGCAATGGTCGATCCCACCTCCTGAGAAATAGAATCCAAATGAAGATTGCTGCCAGACAAAAGGTGCCACCACGGAAAGGTCTTGCTGCCCAACAAGTGCTTAGGCTGCCCCAAGAACTACACCTGAAGCCAAAGGTTCCAGACTTTTTTTCCTGGTGGAAAGAGCTGCTGTTCCATTTTTTCAGCCCTGCGCTGCAATGGCCGGTTCCACCTCCTGAAAAATTGAATCCAAATAAGATTGCTGCCAGACAAAAGTACCACCACAGAAAGGTCTTGCTGCCCAAGAAGTGCCCAGGCTACCCCAACAACTACACCTCCAAGTCAAAGCTTCCAGACTTTTTTTCCTTAGGGAAAGAGCTGCTCTTCCCTTTTTTCCGCCCTGTGCTGCAATGGCCGGTCCCACCTCCTGAAAAATTGAATCCAAATGAAGATTCCTGCCAGACAAAAGGTGCCAACAACAGAAAACTCTTCCTGCCCGAGAAGTTCCCAGGCTGCCCTAACAACTGCATCTCAAAGCCAAAGCTTCCAGACTGTTTTTCCTGAGAGAAAAGACCTGCTGTTCCCTTTTTTCAACCCTGCTCTGCAATGACCAGTCCCACCTCCTGGAAAATTCAATCCAAAGGAAGATTCCTGCCAGACAAAAGGTGCCACCACAGAAAGCTCTTTGCTGCCCAAGAAGTACCCAGGGTGCCCCACCATCTGCACCTCAAAGACAAAGCTTCCAGACTTTTTTTCCTTAGGGAAAGGGCTGCTGTTCCCTTTTTTCAGCCCTCTGCTGCAATGGCCGGTCCCACCTCCTGAGAAATAGAATTCAAATGAAGATTCTTCCAGACAAAAGGTACCACCACAGAAAGGTCTTGGTGCACAACAAGTGCCCACGCTGCCCCAAGAACTACACCTGAAGCCAAAGGTTCCAGACTTTTTTTCCTGGTGGAAAGTGCTGCTGTTCCCTTTTTGCTGCCCTGCGCTGCATGGCCAGTTCCACCTCCTGAAAAATTGAATCCAAATAAGATTGCTGCCAGACAAAAGTACCACCACAGAAAGGTCTTTGCTGCCAAAGAAGTGCCCAGGCTTCTCCACCAACTGCACCTCAAAGCCAAAGCTTCCAGACTTTTTTCCTGGTGGAAAGGGCTGCTGTT
Organism: Manacus candei; assembly: GCF_025592945.1. Lineage (NCBI taxonomy): Eukaryota > Metazoa > Chordata > Aves > Passeriformes > Pipridae > Manacus > Manacus candei. Next base: position 748,418 of record NW_026138220.1, on the reverse strand, counting down.
CCCTTTTTTCAGCCCTTCGCTGCAATGCCCGGTCCCACCACCTGAAAAAATGAATGCAAATGAAGATTCGTGCCAAACAAAAGGTGCCCCCAAAGAAAGCTCTTGCTGCCCAAGAAGTGCCCAGGCTACCCCAACAACTACACCTCCAAGTCAAAGCTTCCAGACTTTTTTTCCTTAGGGAAAGAGCTGCTCTTCCCTTTTTTCAGCCCTGTGCTGCAATGGCCGGTCCCACCTCCTGAGAAATAGAATTCAAATGAACATTCCTGCCAGACAAAAGGTAACACCACAGAAAGGTCTTGGTGCACAACAAGTGCCCACACTGCCCCAAGAACTACACCTGAAGCCAAAGGTTCCAGACTGTTTTTCCTGGTGGAAAGAGCTGCTGTTCCCTTTTTTCTGCCCTGCACTGCAATGGTCGGTCCCACGTCCTGAAATTTGAATGCAAATGAAGATTCCTGCCAAAGAAAAGGTGCAACCACAGAAAGATCTTGCTGCCCGAGAAGTGCCCAGGCTGCCCCAACAACTGCACCTCCAAGCCAAAGCTTCCAGACCGTTTTTCCTGGTGGAAAGAACTGCTGTTCCCTTTTTTTCAGCCCTGCGCTGCAATGGCCGGTCCCACGTCTTTAAAAATTTACTCCAAATGAAGATTCCTGCCAGAGAAAAGTTGCCACCAGAGAAAGGTCTGGCTGCCCAAGAAGTGCTCAGGCTGCCCCAAAACTGCACGTGAAGCCAAAGGATCCAGACTATTTTTCCTGGTGGAAAGGGCTGCTGTTCCCTTTTTTCAGCCCTGCGCTGCAATGGCCTGTCCCACCTCCTGAAAAATAGAATCCAAATGAAGATTCCTGCCAGAAAAAGGGTGCCACCACGGAAAGGTCTTTGCTGCCCAAGAAGTGTCCAGGCTGCCCCAACAACTGCACGTGATGCCAAAGCTTCAGACTTTTTTTCCTTAGGGAAAGGGCTGCTGTTCCCTTTTTTCAGCCCTCTGCTGCACTGGCCGGTCCCACCTCCTGAGAAATAGAATTCAAATGAAGATTCCTGCCAGACAAAAGGTGCCACCACAGAAAGGTCTTGGTGCACAACAAGTGCCCACGCTGCCCCAAGAACTACACCTGAAGCCAAAGGTTCCAGACTGATTTTCCTGGTGGAAAGAGCTGCTGTTCCCTTTTTTCTGCCCTGCGCTGCAATGGTCGGTCCCACGTCCTGAAATTTGAATGCAAATGAAGATTCCTGCCAGAGAAAAGGTGCAACCACAGAAAGGTCTTGCTGCCCAAGAAGTGCCCAGGCTGCCCCAACAACTGCACCTCAAAGCCAAAGCTTCCAGACTGTTTTCCTGCTGGAAAGAGCTGCTGTTCCCTTTTTTCCGCCCTGCGCTGCAATAGCCAGACCCACCTTTTGAAAAATAGAATCCAAATGAAGATTCCTGCCAGACAAAAAGTGCCACCACAGAAAGCTCTTTGCTGCCCAAGAAGTGTCCAGGGTGCCCCACCAACTGCACCTCAAAGCCAAAGCTTCCAGACTTTTTTTCCTTAGGGAAAGGGCTGCTGTTCCCTTTTTTCAGCCCTCTGCTGCAATGGTCGATCCCACCTCCTGAGAAATAGAATCCAAATGAAGATTGCTGCCAGACAAAAGGTGCCACCACGGAAAGGTCTTGCTGCCCAACAAGTGCTTAGGCTGCCCCAAGAACTACACCTGAAGCCAAAGGTTCCAGACTTTTTTTCCTGGTGGAAAGAGCTGCTGTTCCATTTTTTCAGCCCTGCGCTGCAATGGCCGGTTCCACCTCCTGAAAAATTGAATCCAAATAAGATTGCTGCCAGACAAAAGTACCACCACAGAAAGGTCTTGCTGCCCAAGAAGTGCCCAGGCTACCCCAACAACTACACCTCCAAGTCAAAGCTTCCAGACTTTTTTTCCTTAGGGAAAGAGCTGCTCTTCCCTTTTTTCCGCCCTGTGCTGCAATGGCCGGTCCCACCTCCTGAAAAATTGAATCCAAATGAAGATTCCTGCCAGACAAAAGGTGCCAACAACAGAAAACTCTTCCTGCCCGAGAAGTTCCCAGGCTGCCCTAACAACTGCATCTCAAAGCCAAAGCTTCCAGACTGTTTTTCCTGAGAGAAAAGACCTGCTGTTCCCTTTTTTCAACCCTGCTCTGCAATGACCAGTCCCACCTCCTGGAAAATTCAATCCAAAGGAAGATTCCTGCCAGACAAAAGGTGCCACCACAGAAAGCTCTTTGCTGCCCAAGAAGTACCCAGGGTGCCCCACCATCTGCACCTCAAAGACAAAGCTTCCAGACTTTTTTTCCTTAGGGAAAGGGCTGCTGTTCCCTTTTTTCAGCCCTCTGCTGCAATGGCCGGTCCCACCTCCTGAGAAATAGAATTCAAATGAAGATTCTTCCAGACAAAAGGTACCACCACAGAAAGGTCTTGGTGCACAACAAGTGCCCACGCTGCCCCAAGAACTACACCTGAAGCCAAAGGTTCCAGACTTTTTTTCCTGGTGGAAAGTGCTGCTGTTCCCTTTTTGCTGCCCTGCGCTGCAATGGCCAGTTCCACCTCCTGAAAAATTGAATCCAAATAAGATTGCTGCCAGACAAAAGTACCACCACAGAAAGGTCTTTGCTGCCAAAGAAGTGCCCAGGCTTCTCCACCAACTGCACCTCAAAGCCAAAGCTTCCAGACTTTTTTCCTGGTGGAAAGGGCTGCTGTTCCCTTTTTTCAGCCCTTCGCTGCAATGCCCGGTCCCACCACCTGAAAAAATGAATGCAAATGAAGATTCGTGCCAAACAAAAGGTGCCCCCAAAGAAAGCTCTTGCTGCCCAAGAAGTGCCCAGGCTACCCCAACAACTACACCTCCAAGTCAAAGCTTCCAGACTTTTTTTCCTTAGGGAAAGAGCTGCTCTTCCCTTTTTTCAGCCCTGTGCTGCAATGGCCGGTCCCACCTCCTGAGAAATAGAATTCAAATGAACATTCCTGCCAGACAAAAGGTAACACCACAGAAAGGTCTTGGTGCACAACAAGTGCCCACACTGCCCCAAGAACTACACCTGAAGCCAAAGGTTCCAGACTGTTTTTCCTGGTGGAAAGAGCTGCTGTTCCCTTTTTTCTGCCCTGCACTGCAATGGTCGGTCCCACGTCCTGAAATTTGAATGCAAATGAAGATTCCTGCCAAAGAAAAGGTGCAACCACAGAAAGATCTTGCTGCCCGAGAAGTGCCCAGGCTGCCCCAACAACTGCACCTCCAAGCCAAAGCTTCCAGACCGTTTTTCCTGGTGGAAAGAACTGCTGTTCCCTTTTTTTCAGCCCTGCGCTGCAATGGCCGGTCCCACGTCTTTAAAAATTTACTCCAAATGAAGATTCCTGCCAGAGAAAAGTTGCCACCAGAGAAAGGTCTGGCTGCCCAAGAAGTGCTCAGGCTGCCCCAAAACTGCACGTGAAGCCAAAGGATCCAGACTATTTTTCCTGGTGGAAAGGGCTGCTGTTCCCTTTTTTCAGCCCTGCGCTGCAATGGCCTGTCCCACCTCCTGAAAAATAGAATCCAAATGAAGATTCCTGCCAGAAAAAGGTGCCACCACGGAAAGGTCTTTGCTGCCCAAGAAGTGTCCAGGCTGCCCCAACAACTGCACGTGATGCCAAAGCTTCAGACTTTTTTTCCTTAGGGAAAGGGCTGCTGTTCCCTTTTTTCAGCCCTCTGCTGCACTGGCCGGTCCCACCTCCTGAGAAATAGAATTCAAATGAAGATTCCTGCCAGACAAAAGGTGCCACCACAGAAAGGTCTTGGTGCACAACAAGTGCCCACGCTGCCCCAAGAACTACACCTGAAGCCAAAGGTTCCAGACTGATTTTCCTGGTGGAAAGAGCTGCTGTTCCCTTTTTTCTGCCCTGCGCTGCAATGGTCGGTCCCACGTCCTGAAATTTGAATGCAAATGAAGATTCCTGCCAGAGAAAAGGTGCAACCACAGAAAGGTCTTGCTGCCCAAGAAGTGCCCAGGCTGCCCCAACAACTGCACCTCAAAGCCAAAGCTTCCAGACTGTTTTCCTGGTGGAAAGAGCTGCTGTTCCCTTTTTTCCGCCCTGCGCTGCAATAGCCAGACCCACCTTTTGAAAAATAGAATCCAAATGAAGATTCCTGCCAGACAAAAAGTGCCACCACAGAAAGCTCTTTGCTGCCCAAGAAGTGTCCAGGGTGCCCCACCAACTGCACCTCAAAGCCAAAGCTTCCAGACTTTTTTTCCTTAGGGAAAGGGCTGCTGTTCCCTTTTTTCAGCCCTCTGCTGCAATGGTCGATCCCACCTCCTGAGAAATAGAATCCAAATGAAGATTGCTGCCAGACAAAAGGTGCCACCACGGAAAGGTCTTGCTGCCCAACAAGTGCTTAGGCTGCCCCAAGAACTACACCTGAAGCCAAAGGTTCCAGACTTTTTTTCCTGGTGGAAAGAGCTGCTGTTCCATTTTTTCAGCCCTGCGCTGCAATGGCCGGTTCCACCTCCTGAAAAATTGAATCCAAATAAGATTGCTGCCAGACAAAAGTACCACCACAGAAAGGTCTTGCTGCCCAAGAAGTGCCCAGGCTACCCCAACAACTACACCTCCAAGTCAAAGCTTCCAGACTTTTTTTCCTTAGGGAAAGAGCTGCTCTTCCCTTTTTTCCGCCCTGTGCTGCAATGGCCGGTCCCACCTCCTGAAAAATTGAATCCAAATGAAGATTCCTGCCAGACAAAAGGTGCCAACAACAGAAAACTCTTCCTGCCCGAGAAGTTCCCAGGCTGCCCTAACAACTGCATCTCAAAGCCAAAGCTTCCAGACTGTTTTTCCTGAGAGAAAAGACCTGCTGTTCCCTTTTTTCAACCCTGCTCTGCAATGACCAGTCCCACCTCCTGGAAAATTCAATCCAAAGGAAGATTCCTGCCAGACAAAAGGTGCCACCACAGAAAGCTCTTTGCTGCCCAAGAAGTACCCAGGGTGCCCCACCATCTGCACCTCAAAGACAAAGCTTCCAGACTTTTTTTCCTTAGGGAAAGGGCTGCTGTTCCCTTTTTTCAGCCCTCTGCTGCAATGGCCGGTCCCACGTCTTTAAAAATTTACTCCAAATGAAGATTCCTGCCAGAGAAAAGTTGCCACCAGAGAAAGGTCTTGCTGCCCAAGAAGTGCTCAGGCTGCCCCAAAACTGCACGTGAAGCCAAAGGATCCAGACTATTTTTCCTGGTGGAAAGGGCTGCTGTTCCCTTTTTTCATCTCTGCGCTGCAATGGCCGGTTCCACCTCCTGAAAAATAGAATCCAAATGAAGATTCCCGCCAGAAAAAAGGTGCCACCACGGAAAGGTCTTTGCTGCCCAAGAAGTGCCAGGGCTGCCCCAACAACTGCACATGATGCCAAAGCTTCAGACTTTTTTTCCTTAGGGAAAGGGCTGCTGTTCCCTTTTTTCAGCCCTCTGCTGCAATGGCCGGTCCCACCTCCTGAGAAACAGAATTCAAAGGAAGATTCCTGCCAGACAAAAGGTGCCACCACAGAAAGGTCTTGGTGCACAACAAGTGCCCACGCTGCCCCAAAAAGTACACCTGAAGCCAAAGGTTCCAGACTGATTTTCCTGGTGGAAAGAGCTGCTGTTCCCTTTTTTCTGCCCTGCGCTGCAATGGCCTGTCCCACCTCCTGAAATTTGAATGCAAATGAAGATTCCTGCCAGAGAAAAGGTGCAATCACAGAAAGGTCTTGCTGCCCAAGAAGTGCCCAGGCTGCCCCAACAACTGCACCTCAAAGCCAAAGCTTCCAGACTGTTTTCCTGGTGGAAAGAGCTGCTGTTCCCTTTTTTCCGCCCTGCGCTGCAATAGCCGGACCCACCTTTTGAAAAATAGAATCCAAATGAAGATTCCTGCCAGACAAAAGGTGCCACCACAGAAAGCTCTTTGGTGCCCAAGAAGTGTCCAGGGTGCCCCACCATCTGCACCTCAAAGACAAAGCTTCCAGACTTTTTTTACTTAGGGAAAGGGCTGTAGTTCCCTTTTTTCAGCCCTCTGCTGCAATGACCGGTCCCACCTCCTGAGAAATAGAATTCAAATGAACATTCCTGCCAGACAAAAGGTGCCAACACAGAAAGGTCTTGGTGCACAACAAGTGCCCACGCTGCCCCAAGAACTACACCTGAAGCCAAAGGTTCCAGACTGATTTTCCTGGTGGAAAGAGCTGCTGTTCCCTTTTTTCTGCCCTGCGCTGCAATGGTCGGTCCCACGTCCTTAAATTTGAATGCAAATGAAGATTCCTGCCAGAGAAAAGGTGCAACCACAGAAAGGTCTTGCTGCCCAAGAAGTGCCCAGGCTGCCCCAACAACTGCACCTCAAAGCCAAAGCTTCCAGACTGTTTTCCTGGTGGAAAGAGCTGCTGTTCCCTTTTTTCCGCCCTGCGCTGCAATAGCCGGACCCACCTTTTGAAAAATAGAATCCAAATGAAGATTCCTGCCAGACAAAAAGTGCCACCACAGAAAGCTCTTTGCTGCCCAAGAAGTGTCCCGGGTCCCCCACCAACTGCACCTCAAAGCCAAAGCTTCCAGACTTTTTTTCCTTAGGGAAAGGGCTGCTGTTCCCTTTTTTCAGCCCTCTGCTGCAATGGTCGATCCCACCTCCTGAGAAATAGAATCCAAATGAAGATTGCTGCCAGACAAAAGGTGCCACCACAGAAAGGTCTTGCTGCCCAACAAGTGCTTAGGCTGCCCCAAGAACTACACCTGAAGCCAAAGGTTCCAGACTTTTTTTCCTGGTGGAAAGAGCTGCTGTTCCATTTTTTCAGCCCTGCGCTGCAATGGCCGGTTCCACCTCCTGAAAAATTGAATCCAAATAAGATTGCTGCCAGACAAAAGTACCACCACAGAAAGGTCTTGCTGCCCAAGAAGTGCCCAGGCTACCCCAACAACTACACCTCCAAGTCAAAGCTTCCAGACTTTTTTTCCTTAGGGAAAGAGCTGCTCTTCCCTTTTTTCCGCCCTGTGCTGCAATGGCCGGTCCCACCTCCTGAAAAATTGAATCCAAATGAAGATTCCTGCCAGACAAAAGGTGCCAACAACAGAAAACTCTTCCTGCCCGAGAAGTTCCCAGGCTGCCCTAACAACTGCACCTCCAAGCCAAAGCTTCCAGACTGTTTTTCCTGAGAGAAAAGACCTGCTGTTCCCTTTTTTCAACCCTGCTCTGCAATGACCAGTCCCACCTCCTGGAAAATTCAATCCAAAGGAAGATTCCTGCCAGACAAAAGGTGCCACCACAGAAAGCTCTTTGCTGCCCAAGAAGTACCCAGGGTGCCCCACCATCTGCACCTCAAAGACAAAGCTTCCAGACTTTTTTTCCTTAGGGAAAGGGCTGCTGTTCCCTTTTTTCAGCCCTCTGCTGCAATGGCCGGTCCCACGTCTTTAAAAATTTACTCCAAATGAAGATTCCTGCCAGAGAAAAGTTGCCACCAGAGAAAGGTCTTGCTGCCCAAGAAGTGCTCAGGCTGCCCCAAAACTGCACGTGAAGCCAAAGGATCCAGACTATTTTTCCTGGTGGAAAGGGCTGCTGTTCCCTTTTTTCATCTCTGCGCTGCAATGGCCGGTCCCACCTCCTGAAAAATAGAATCCAAATGAAGATTCCCGCCAGAAAAAAGGTGCCACCACGGAAAGGTCTTTGCTGCCCAAGAAGTGCCAGGGCTGCCCCAACAACTGCACGTGATGCCAAAGCTTCAGACTTTTTTTCCTTAGGGAAAGGGCTGCTGTTCCCTTTTTTCAGCCCTCTGCTGCAATGGCCGGTCCCACCTCCTGAGAAACAGAATTCAAAGGAAGATTCCTGCCAGACAAAAGGTGCCACCACAGAAAGGTCTTGGTGCACAACAAGTGCCCACGCTGCCCCAAAAAGTACACCTGAAGCCAAAGGTTCCAGACTGATTTTCCTGGTGGAAAGAGCTGCTGTTCCCTTTTTTCTGCCCTGCGCTGCAATGGCCTGTCCCACCTCCTGAAATTTGAATGCAAATGAAGATTCCTGCCAGAGAAAAGGTGCAACCACAGAAAGGTCTTGCTGCCCAAGAAGTGCCCAGGCTGCCCCAACAACTGCACCTCAAAGCCAAAGCTTCCAGACTGTTTTCCTGGTGGAAAGAGCTGCTGTTCCCTTTTTTCCGCCCTGCGCTGCAATAGCCGGACCCACCTTTTGAAAAATAGAATCCAAATGAAGATTCCTGCCAGACAAAAGGTGCCACCACAGAAAGCTCTTTGGTGCCCAAGAAGTGTCCAGGGTGCCCCACCATCTGCACCTCAAAGACAAAGCTTCCAGACTTTTTTTACTTAGGGAAAGGGCTGTAGTTCCCTTTTTTCAGCCCTCTGCTGCAATGACCGGTCCCACCTCCTGAGAAATAGAATTCAAATGAACATTCCTGCCAGACAAAAGGTGCCAACACAGAAAGGTCTTGGTGCACAACATGTGCCCATGCTGCCCCAAGAAGTACACCTGAAGCCAAAGGTTCCAGACTGATTTTCCTGGTGGAAAGAGCTGCTGTTCCCTTTTTTCAGCCCTGCGCTGCAATGGCCGGTCCCACGTCTTTAAAAATTTACTCCAAATGAAGATTCCTGCCAGAGAAAAGTTGCCACCAGAGAAAGGTCTTGCTGCCCAAGAAGTGCTCAGGCTGCCCCAAAACTGCACGTGAAGCCAAAGGATCCAGACTATTTTTCCTGGTGGAAAGGGCTGCTGTTCCCTTTTTTCATCTCTGCGCTGCAATGGCCTGTCCCACCTCCTGAAAAATAGAATCCAAATGAAGATTCCCGCCAGAAAAAAGGTGCCACCACGGAAAGGTCTTTGCTGCCCAAGAAGTGCCAGGGCTGCCCCAACAACTGCCCGTGATGCCAAAGCTTCAGACTTTTTTTCCTTAGGGAAAGGGCTGCTGTTCCCTTTTTTCAGCCCTCTGCTGCAATGGCCGGTCCCACCTCCTGAGAAACAGAATTCAAAGGAAGATTCCTGCCAGACAAAAGGTGCCACCACAGAAAGGTCTTGGTGCACAACAAGTGCCCACGCTGCCCCAAGAAGTACACCTGAAGCCAAAGGTTCCAGACTGATTTTCCTGGTGGAAAGAGCTGCTGTTCCCTTTTTTCTGCCCTGCGCTGCAATGGTCGGTCCCACGTCCTGAAATTTGAATGCAAATGAAGATTCCTGCCAGAGAAAAGGTGCAACCACAGAAAGGTCTTGCTGCCCAAGAAGTGCCCAGGCTACCCCAACAACTGCACCTCAAAACCAAAGCTTCCAGACTGTTACCCTGGTGGAAAGAGCTGCTGTTCCCTTTTTTCCGCCCTGCGCTGCAATAGCCGGACCCACCTTTTGAAAAATAGAATCCAAATGAAGATTCCTGCCAGACAAAAGGTGCCACCACAGAAAGCTCTTTGGTGCCCAAGAAGTGTCCAGGGTGCCCCACCATCTGCACCTCAAAGACAAAGCATCCAGACTTTTTTTCCTTAGGGAAAGGGCTGTAGTTCCCTTTTTTCAGCCCTCTGCTGCAATGACCGGTCCCACCTCCTGAGAAATAGAATTCAAATGAAGATTGCTGCCAGACAAAAGGTGCCAACACAGAAAGGTCTTGGTGCACAACATGTGCCCATGCTGCCCCAAGAAGTACACCTGAAGCCAAAGGTTCCAGACTGATTTTCCTGGTGGAAAGAGCTGCTGTTCCCTTTTTTCAGCCCTGCGCTGCAATGGCCGGTCCCACGTCTTTAAAAATTTACTCCAAATGAAGATTCCTGCCAGAGAAAAGTTGCCACCAGAGAAAGGTCTTGCTGCCCAAGAAGTGCTCAGGCTGCCCCAAAACTGCACGTGAAGCCAAAGGATCCAGACTATTTTTCCTGGTGGAAAGGGCTGCTGTTCCCTTTTTTCAGCCCTGCGCTGCAATGGCCTGTCCCACCTCCTGAAAAATAGAATCCAAATGAAGATTCCCGCCAGAAAAAAGGTGCCACCACGGAAAGGTCTTTGCTGCCCAAGAAGTGCCAGGGCTGCCCCAACAACTGCCCGTGATGCCAAAGCTTCAGACTTTTTTTCCTTAGGGAAAGGGCTGCTGTTCCCTTTTTTCAGCCCTCTGCTGCAATGGCCGGTCCCACCTCCTGAGAAACAGAATTCAAAGGAAGATTCCTGCCAGACAAAAGGTGCCACCACAGAAAGGTCTTGGTGCACAACAAGTGCCCACGCTGCCCCAAGAAGTACACCTGAAGCCAAAGGTTCCAGACTGATTTTCCTGGTGGAAAGAGCTGCTGTTCCCTTTTTTCTGCCCTGCGCTGCAATGGTCGGTCCCACGTCCTGAAATTTGAATGCAAATGAAGATTCCTGCCAGAGAAAAGGTGCAACCACAGAAAGGTCTTGCTGCCCAAGAAGTGCCCAGGCTGCCCCAACAACTGCACCTCAAAGCCAAAGCTTCCAGACTGTTTTCCTGGTGGAAAGAGCTGCTGTTCCCTTTTTTCTGCCCTGCGCTGCAATAGCCGGACCCACCTTTTGAAAAATAGAATCCAAATGAAGATTCCTGCCAGACAAAAGGTGCCACCACAGAAAGCTCTTTGGTGCCCAAGAAGTGTCCAGGGTGCCCCACCATCTGCACCTCAAAGACAAAGCTTCCAGACTTTTTTTCCTTAGGGAAAGGGCTGCTGTTCCCTTTTTTCAGCCCTCTGCTGCAATGGCCGGTCCCACCTCCTGAGAAATAGAATTCAAATGAAGATTCCTGCCAGACAAAAGGTGCCAACACAGAAAGGTCTTGGTGCACAACATGTGCCCATGCTGCCCCAAGAACTACACCTGAAGCCAAAGGTTCCAGACTGATTTTCCTGGTGGAAAGAGCTGCTGTTCCCTTTTTTCAGCCCTGCGATGCAATGGCCGGTCCCACGTCTTTAAAAATTTACTCCAAATGAAGATTCCTGCCAGAGAAAAGTTGCCACCAGAGAAAGGTCTTGCTGCCCAAGAAGTGCTCAGGCTACCCCAAAACTGCACGTGAAGCCAAAGGATCCAGACTATTTTTCCTGGTGGAAAGGGCTGCTGTTCCCATTTTTCAGCCCTGCGCTGCAATGGCCGGTCCCACCTCCTGAAAAATAGAATCCAAATGAAGATTCCCGCCAGAAAAAAGGTGCCACCACGGAAAGGTCTTTGCTGCCCAAGAAGTGCCAGGGCTGCCCCAACAACTGCACGTGATGCCAAAGCTTCAGACTTTTTTTCCTTAGGGAAAGGGCTGCTGTTCCCTTTTTTCAGCCCTCTGCTGCAATGGCCGGTCCCACCTCCTGAGAAATAGAATTCAAATGAAGATTGCTGCCAGACAAAAGGTGCCAACACAGAAAGGTCTTGGTGCACAACATGTGCCCACGCTGCCCCAAGAACTACACCTGAAGCCAAAGGTTCCAGACTGATTTTCCTGGTGGAAAGAGCTGCTGTTCCCTTCTTTCAGCCCTGCGCTGCAATGGCCGGTCCCACGTCTTTAAAAATTTACTCCAAATGAAGATTCCTGCCAGAGAAAAGGTGCAACCACAGAAAGGTCTTGCTGCCCAAGAAGTGCCCAGGCTGCCCCAAGAACTACACCTGAAGCCAAAGGTTCCAGACTTTTTTTCCTGGTGGAAATTGCTGCTGTTCCCTTTTTTCCGCCCTGCGCTGCAATAGCCGGACCCACCTTTTGAAAAATAGAATCCAAATGAAGATTCCTGCCAGACAAAAGGTGCCACCACAGAAAGCTCTTTGCTGCCCAAGAAGTGTCCAGGGTGCCCCACCAACTGCACCTCAAAGCCAAAGCTTCCAGACTTTTTTTCCTTAGGGAAAGGGCTGTAGTTCCCTTTTTTCAGCCCTGCGCTGCAATGGCCGGTTCCACCTCCTGAAAAATTGAATCCAGATAAGATTGCTGCCAGACAAAAGTACCACCACAGAAAGGTCTTGCTGCCCAAGAAGTGCCCAGGCTACCCCAACAACTACACCTCCAAGTCATAGCTTCCAGACTTTTTTTCCTTAGGGAAAGAGCTGCTCTTCCCTTTTTTCAGCCCTGTGCTGCAATGGCCGGTCCCACCTCCTGAAAAATTGAATCCAAATGAAGATTCCTGCCAGACAAAAGGTGCCAACAACAGAAAACTCTTCCTGCCCGAGAAGTTCCCAGGCTGCCCTAACAACTGCATCTCAAAGCCAAAGCTTCCAGACTGTTTTTCCTGAGAGAAAAGACCTGCTGTTCCCTTTTTTCAACCCTGCTCTGCAATGACCAGTCCCACCTCCTGGAAAATTCAATCCAAAGGAAGATTCCTGCCAGACAAAAGGTGCCACCACAGAAAGCTCTTTGCTGCCCAAGAAGTACCCAGGGTGCCCCACCATCTGCACCTCAAAGACAAAGCTTCCAGACTTTTTTTCCTTAGGGAAAGGGCTGCTGTTCCCTTTTTTCAGCCCTCTGCTGCAATGGCCGGTCCCACGTCTTTAAAAATTTACTCCAAATGAAGATTCCTGCCAGAGAAAAGTTGCCACCAGAGAAAGGTCTTGCTGCCCAAGAAGTGCTCAGGCTGCCCCAAAACTGCACGTGAAGCCAAAGGATCCAGACTATTTTTCCTGGTGGAAAGGGCTGCTGTTCCCTTTTTTCATCTCTGCGCTGCAATGGCCTGTCCCACCTCCTGAAAAATAGAATCCAAATGAAGATTCCCGCCAGAAAAAAGGTGCCACCACGGAAAGGTCTTTGCTGCCCAAGAAGTGCCAGGGCTGCCCCAACAACTGCCCGTGATGCCAAAGCTTCAGACTTTTTTTCCTTAGGGAAAGGGCTGCTGTTCCCTTTTTTCAGCCCTCTGCTGCAATGGCTGGTCCCACCTCCTGAGAAACAGAATTCAAAGGAAGATTCCTGCCAGACAAAAGGTGCCACCACAGAAAGGTCTTGGTGCACAACAAGTGCCCACGCTGCCCCAAGAACTACACCTGAAGCCAAAGGTTCCAGACTGATTTTCCTGGTGGAAAGAGCTGCTGTTCCCTTTTTTCTGCCCTGCGCTGCAATGGTCGGTCCCACGTCCTGAAATTTGAATGCAAATGAAGATTCCTGCCAGAGAAAAGGTGCAACCACAGAAAGGTCTTGCTGCCCAAGAAGTGCCCAGGCTGCCCCAACAACTGCACCTCAAAGCCAAAGCTTCCAGACTGTTTTCCTGGTGGAAAGAGCTGCTGTTCCCTTTTTTCTGCCCTGCGCTGCAATAGCCGGACCCACCTTTTGAAAAATAGAATCCAAATGAAGATTCCTGCCAGACAAAAGGTGCCACCACAGAAAGCTCTTTGGTGCCCAAGAAGTGTCCAGGGTGCCCCACCATCTGCACCTCAAAGACAAAGCTTCCAGACTTTTTTTCCTTAGGGAAAGGGCTGCTGTTCCCTTTTTTCAGCCCTCTGCTGCAATGGCCGGTCCCACCTCCTGAGAAATAGAATTCAAATGAAGATTCCTGCCAGACAAAAGGTGCCAACACAGAAAGGTCTTGGTGCACAACATGTGCCCATGCTGCCCCAAGAACTACACCTGAAGCCAAAGGTTCCAGACTGATTTTCCTGGTGGAAAGAGCTGCTGTTCCCTTTTTTCAGCCCTGCGATGCAATGGCCGGTCCCACGTCTTTAAAAATTTACTCCAAATGAAGATTCCTGCCAGAGAAAAGTTGCCACCAGAGAAAGGTCTTGCTGCCCAAGAAGTGCTCAGGCTGCCCCAAAACTGCACGTGAAGCCAAAGGATCCAGACTATTTTTCCTGGTGGAAAGGGCTGCTGTTCCCTTTTTTCATCTCTGCGCTGCAATGGCCTGTCCCACCTCCTGAAAAATAGAATCCAAATGAAGATTCCCGCCAGAAAAAAGGTGCCACCACGGAAAGGTCTTTGCTGCCCAAGAAGTGCCAGGGCTGCCCCAACAACTGCCCGTGATGCCAAAGCTTCAGACTTTTTTTCCTTAGGGAAAGAGCTGCTCTTCCCTTTTTTCAGCCCTGTGCTGCAATGGCCGGTCCCACCTCCTGAGAAATAGAATTCAAATGAACATTCCTGCCAGACAAAAGGTAACACCACAGAAAGGTCTTGGTGCACAACAAGTGCCCACACTGCCCCAAGAACTACACCTGAAGCCAAAGGTTCCAGACTGTTTTTCCTGGTGGAAAGAGCTGCTGTTCCCTTTTTTCTGCCCTGCACTGCAATGGTCGGTCCCACGTCCTGAAATTTGAATGCAAATGAAGATTCCTGCCAAAGAAAAGGTGCAACCACAGAAAGATCTTGCTGCCCGAGAAGTGCCCAGGCTGCCCCAACAACTGCACCTCCAAGCCAAAGCTTCCAGACCGTTTTTCCTGGTGGAAAGAACTGCTGTTCCCTTTTTTTCAGCCCTGCGCTGCAATGGCCGGTCCCACGTCTTTAAAAATTTACTCCAAATGAAGATTCCTGCCAGAGAAAAGTTGCCACCAGAGAAAGGTCTGGCTGCCCAAGAAGTGCTCAGGCTGCCCCAAAACTGCACGTGAAGCCAAAGGATCCAGACTATTTTTCCTGGTGGAAAGGGCTGCTGTTCCCTTTTTTCAGCCCTGCGCTGCAATGGCCTGTCCCACCTCCTGAAAAATAGAATCCAAATGAAGATTCCTGCCAGAAAAAGGGTGCCACCACGGAAAGGTCTTTGCTGCCCAAGAAGTGTCCAGGCTGCCCCAACAACTGCACGTGATGCCAAAGCTTCAGACTTTTTTTCCTTAGGGAAAGGGCTGCTGTTCCCTTTTTTCAGCCCTCTGCTGCACTGGCCGGTCCCACCTCCTGAGAAATAGAATTCAAATGAAGATTCCTGCCAGACAAAAGGTGCCACCACAGAAAGGTCTTGGTGCACAACAAGTGCCCACGCTGCCCCAAGAACTACACCTGAAGCCAAAGGTTCCAGACTGATTTTCCTGGTGGAAAGAGCTGCTGTTCCCTTTTTTCTGCCCTGCGCTGCAATGGTCGGTCCCACGTCCTGAAATTTGAATGCAAATGAAGATTCCTGCCAGAGAAAAGGTGCAACCACAGAAAGGTCTTGCTGCCCAAGAAGTGCCCAGGCTGCCCCAACAACTGCACCTCAAAGCCAAAGCTTCCAGACTGTTTTCCTGGTGGAAAGAGCTGCTGTTCCCTTTTTTCCGCCCTGCGCTGCAATAGCCAGACCCACCTTTTGAAAAATAGAATCCAAATGAAGATTCCTGCCAGACAAAAGGTGCCACCACAGAAAGCTCTTTGCTGCCCAAGAAGTGTCCAGGGTGCCCCACCAACTGCACCTCAAAGCCAAAGCTTCCAGACTTTTTTTCCTTAGGGAAAGGGCTGCTGTTCCCTTTTTTCAGCCCTCTGCTGCAATGGTCGATCCCACCTCCTGAGAAATAGAATCCAAATGAAGATTGCTGCCAGACAAAAGGTGCCACCACGGAAAGGTCTTGCTGCCCAACAAGTGCTTAGGCTGCCCCAAGAACTACACCTGAAGCCAAAGGTTCCAGACTTTTTTTCCTGGTGGAAAGAGCTGCTGTTCCATTTTTTCAGCCCTGCGCTGCAATGGCCGGTTCCACCTCCTGAAAAATTGAATCCAAATAAGATTGCTGCCAGACAAAAGTACCACCACAGAAAGGTCTTGCTGCCCAAGAAGTGCCCAGGCTACCCCAACAACTACACCTCCAAGTCAAAGCTTCCAGACTTTTTTTCCTTAGGGAAAGAGCTGCTCTTCCCTTTTTTCCGCCCTGTGCTGCAATGGCCGGTCCCACCTCCTGAAAAATTGAATCCAAATGAAGATTCCTGCCAGACAAAAGGTGCCAACAACAGAAAACTCTTCCTGCCCGAGAAGTTCCCAGGCTGCCCTAACAACTGCATCTCAAAGCCAAAGCTTCCAGACTGTTTTTCCTGAGAGAAAAGACCTGCTGTTCCCTTTTTTCAACCCTGCTCTGCAATGACCAGTCCCACCTCCTGGAAAATTCAATCCAAAGGAAGATTCCTGCCAGACAAAAGGTGCCACCACAGAAAGCTCTTTGCTGCCCAAGAAGTACCCAGGGTGCCCCACCATCTGCACCTCAAAGACAAAGCTTCCAGACTTTTTTTCCTTAGGGAAAGGGCTGCTGTTCCCTTTTTTCAGCCCTCTGCTGCAATGGCCGGTCCCACGTCTTTAAAAATTTACTCCAAATGAAGATTCCTGCCAGAGAAAAGTTGCCACCAGAGAAAGGTCTTGCTGCCCAAGAAGTGCTCAGGCTGCCCCAAAACTGCACGTGAAGCCAAAGGATCCAGACTATTTTTCCTGGTGGAAAGGGCTGCTGTTCCCTTTTTTCATCTCTGCGCTGCAATAGCCGGTCCCACCTCCTGAAAAATAGAATCCAAATGAAGATTCCCGCCAGAAAAAAGGTGCCACCACGGAAAGGTCTTTGCTGCCCAAGAAGTGCCAGGGCTGCCCCAACAACTGCACGTGATGCCAAAGCTTCAGACTTTTTTTCCTTAGGGAAAGGGCTGCTGTTCCCTTTTTTCAGCCCTCTGCTGCAATGGCCGGTCCCACCTCCTGAGAAACAGAATTCAGAGGAAGATTCCTGCCAGACAAAAGGTGCCACCACAGAAAGGTCTTGGTGCACAACAAGTGCCCACGCTGCCCCAAAAAGTACACCTGAAGCCAAAGGTTCCAGACTGATTTTCCTGGTGGAAAGAGCTGCTGTTCCCTTTTTTCTGCCCTGCGCTGCAATGGCCTGTCCCACCTCCTGAAATTTGAATGCAAATGAAGATTCCTGCCAGAGAAAAGGTGCAACCACAGAAAGGTCTTGCTGCCCAAGAAGTGCCCAGGCTGCCCCAACAACTGCACCTCAAAGCCAAAGCTTCCAGACTGTTTTCCTGGTGGAAAGAGCTGCTGTTCCCTTTTTTCTGCCCTGCGCTGCAATAGCCGGACCCACCTTTTGAAAAATAGAATCCAAATGAAGATTCCTGCCAGACAAAAGGTGCCACCACAGAAAGCTCTTTGGTGCCCAAGAAGTGTCCAGGGTGCCCCACCATCTGCACCTCAAAGACAAAGCTTCCAGACTTTTTTTACTTAGGGAAAGGGCTGTAGTTCCCTTTTTTCAGCCCTCTGCTGCAATGACCGGTCCCACCTCCTGAGAAATAGAATTCAAATGAACATTCCTGCCAGACAAAAGGTGCCAACACAGAAAGGTCTTGGTGCACAACAAGTGCCCACGCTGCCCCAAGAACTACACCTGAAGCCAAAGGTTCCAGACTGATTTTCCTGGTGGAAAGAGCTGCTGTTCCCTTTTTTCTGCCCTGCGCTGCAATGGTCGGTCCCACGTCCTTAAATTTGAATGCAAATGAAGATTCCTGCCAGAGAAAAGGTGCAACCACAGAAAGGTCTTGCTGCCCAAGAAGTGCCCAGGCTGCCCCAACAACTGCACCTCAAAGCCAAAGCTTCCAGACTGTTTTCCTGGTGGAAAGAGCTGCTGTTCCCTTTTTTCCGCCCTGCGCTGCAATAGCCAGACCCACCTTTTGAAAAATAGAATCCAAATGAAGATTCCTGCCAGACAAAAAGTGCCACCACAGAAAGCTCTTTGCTGCCCAAGAAGTGTCCCGGGTCCCCCACCAACTGCACCTCAAAACCAAAGCTTCCAGACTTTTTTTCCTTAGGGAAAGGGCTGCTGTTCCCTTTTTTCAGCCCTCTGCTGCAATGGTCGATCCCACCTCCTGAGAAATAGAATCCAAATGAAGATTGCTGCCAGACAAAAGGTGCCACCACAGAAAGGTCTTGCTGCCCAACAAGTGCTTAGGTTGCCCCAAGAACTACACCTGAAGCCAAAGGTTCCAGACTTTTTTTCCTGGTGGAAAGAGCTGCTGTTCCATTTTTTCAGCCCTGCGCTGCAATGGCCGGTTCCACCTCCTGAAAAATTGAATCCAAATAAGATTGCTGCCAGACAAAAGTACCACCACAGAAAGGTCTTGCTGCCCAAGAAGTGCCCAGGCTACCCCAACAACTACACCTCCAAGTCAAAGCTTCCAGACTTTTTTTCCTTAGGGAAAGAGCTGCTCTTCCCTTTTTTCCGCCCTGTGCTGCAATGGCCGGTCCCACCTCCTGAAAAATTGAATCCAAATGAAGATTCCTGCCAGACAAAAGGTGCCAACAACAGAAAACTCTTCCTGCCCGAGAAGTTCCCAGGCTGCCCTAACAACTGCACCTCCAAGCCAAAGCTTCCAGACTGTTTTTCCTGAGAGAAAAGACCTGCTGTTCCCTTTTTTCAACCCTGCTCTGCAATGACCAGTCCCACCTCCTGGAAAATTCAATCCAAAGGAAGATTCCTGCCAGACAAAAGGTGCCACCACAGAAAGCTCTTTGCTGCCCAAGAAGTACCCAGGGTGCCCCACCATCTGCACCTCAAAGACAAAGCTTCCAGACTTTTTTTCCTTAGGGAAAGGGCTGCTGTTCCCTTTTTTCAGCCCTCTGCTGCAATGGCCGGTCCCACGTCTTTAAAAATTTACTCCAAATGAAGATTCCTGCCAGAGAAAAGTTGCCACCAGAGAAAGGTCTTGCTGCCCAAGAAGTGCTCAGGCTGCCCCAAAACTGCACGTGAAGCCAAAGGATCCAGACTATTTTTCCTGGTGGAAAGGGCTGCTGTTCCCTTTTTTCATCTCTGCGCTGCAATGGCCGGTCCCACCTCCTGAAAAATAGAATCCAAATGAAGATTCCCGCCAGAAAAAAGGTGCCACCACGGAAAGGTCTTTGCTGCCCAAGAAGTGCCAGGGCTGCCCCAACAACTGCACGTGATGCCAAAGCTTCAGACTTTTTTTCCTTAGGGAAAGGGCTGCTGTTCCCTTTTTTCAGCCCTCTGCTGCAATGGCCGGTCCCACCTCCTGAGAAACAGAATTCAAAGGAAGATTCCTGCCAGACAAAAGGTGCCACCACAGAAAGGTCTTGGTGCACAACAAGTGCCCACGCTGCCCCAAAAAGTACACCTGAAGCCAAAGGTTCCAGACTGATTTTCCTGGTGGAAAGAGCTGCTGTTCCCTTTTTTCTGCCCTGCGCTGCAATGGCCTGTCCCACCTCCTGAAATTTGAATGCAAATGAAGATTCCTGCCAGAGAAAAGGTGCAACCACAGAAAGGTCTTGCTGCCCAAGAAGTGCCCAGGCTGCCCCAACAACTGCACCTCAAAGCCAAAGCTTCCAGACTGTTTTCCTGGTGGAAAGAGCTGCTGTTCCCTTTTTTCCGCCCTGCGCTGCAATAGCCGGACCCACCTTTTGAAAAATAGAATCCAAATGAAGATTCCTGCCAGACAAAAGGTGCCACCACAGAAAGCTCTTTGGTGCCCAAGAAGTGTCCAGGGTGCCCCACCATCTGCACCTCAAAGACAAAGCTTCCAGACTTTTTTTCCTTAGGGAAAGGGCTGTAGTTCCCTTTTTTCAGCCCTCTGCTGCAATGACCGGTCCCACCTCCTGAGAAATAGAATTCAAATGAACATTCCTGCCAGACAAAAGGTGCCAACACAGAAAGGTCTTGGTGCACAACATGTGCCCATGCTGCCCCAAGAACTACACCTGAAGCCAAAGGTTCCAGACTGATTTTCCTGGTGGAAAGAGCTGCTGTTCCCTTTTTTCAGCCCTGCGCTGCAATGGCCGGTCCCACGTCTTTAAAAATTTACTCCAAATGAAGATTCCTGCCAGAGAAAAGTTGCCACCAGAGAAAGGTCTTGCTGCCCAAGAAGTGCTCAGGCTGCCCCAAAACTGCACGTGAAGCCAAAGGATCCAGACTATTTTTCCTGGTGGAAAGGGCTGCTGTTCCCTTTTTTCATCTCTGCGCTGCAATGGCCTGTCCCACCTCCTGAAAAATAGAATCCAAATGAAGATTCCCGCCAGAAAAAAGGTGCCACCACGGAAAGGTCTTTGCTGCCCAAGAAGTGCCAGGGCTGCCCCAACAACTGCACGTGATGCCAAAGCTTCAGACTTTTTTTCCTTAGGGAAAGGGCTGCTGTTCCCTTTTTTCAGCCCTCTGCTGCAATGGCCGGTCCCACCTCCTGAGAAACAGAATTCAAAGGAAGATTCCTGCCAGACAAAAGGTGCCACCACAGAAAGGTCTTGGTGCACAACAAGTGCCCACGCTGCCCCAAGAAGTACACCTGAAGCCAAAGGTTCCAGACTGATTTTCCTGGTGGAAAGAGCTGCTGTTCCCTTTTTTCTGCCCTGCGCTGCAATGGTCGGTCCCACGTCCTGAAATTTGAATGCAAATGAAGATTCCTGCCAGAGAAAAGGTGCAACCACAGAAAGGTCTTGCTGCCCAAGAAGTGCCCAGGCTACCCCAACAACTGCACCTCAAAACCAAAGCTTCCAGACTGTTACCCTGGTGGAAAGAGCTGCTGTTCCCTTTTTTCCGCCCTGCGCTGCAATAGCCGGACCCACCTTTTGAAAAATAGAATCCAAATGAAGATTCCTGCCAGACAAAAGGTGCCACCACAGAAAGCTCTTTGCTGCCCAAGAAGTGTCCAGGGTGCCCCACCATCTGCACCTCAAAGACAAAGCATCCAGACTTTTTTTCCTTAGGGAAAGGGCTGTAGTTCCCTTTTTTCAGCCCTCTGCTGCAATGACCGGTCCCACCTCCTGAGAAATAGAATTCAAATGAAGATTGCTGCCAGACAAAAG
Organism: Manacus candei; assembly: GCF_025592945.1. Taxonomy (NCBI): domain Eukaryota; kingdom Metazoa; phylum Chordata; class Aves; order Passeriformes; family Pipridae; genus Manacus; species Manacus candei. The sequence goes on along the minus strand of NW_026138220.1, from coordinate 727,849 downwards.
GTGCCAACACAGAAAGGTCTTGGTGCACAACATGTGCCCATGCTGCCCCAAGAACTACACCTGAAGCCAAAGGTTCCAGACTGATTTTCCTGGTGGAAAGAGCTGCTGTTCCCTTTTTTCAGCCCTGCGCTGCAATGGCCGGTCCCACGTCTTTAAAAATTTACTCCAAATGAAGATTCCTGCCAGAGAAAAGTTGCCACCAGAGAAAGGTCTTGCTGCCCAAGAAGTGCTCAGGCTGCCCCAAAACTGCACGTGAAGCCAAAGGATCCAGACTATTTTTCCTGGTGGAAAGGGCTGCTGTTCCCTTTTTTCATCTCTGCGCTGCAATGGCCTGTCCCACCTCCTGAAAAATAGAATCCAAATGAAGATTCCCGCCAGAAAAAAGGTGCCACCACGGAAAGGTCTTTGCTGCCCAAGAAGTGCCAGGGCTGCCCCAACAACTGCCCGTGATGCCAAAGCTTCAGACTTTTTTTCCTTAGGGAAAGGGCTGCTGTTCCCTTTTTTCAGCCCTCTGCTGCAATGGCCGGTCCCACCTCCTGAGAAACAGAATTCAAAGGAAGATTCCTGCCAGACAAAAGGTGCCACCACAGAAAGGTCTTGGTGCACAACAAGTGCCCACGCTGCCCCAAGAAGTACACCTGAAGCCAAAGGTTCCAGACTGATTTTCCTGGTGGAAAGAGCTGCTGTTCCCTTTTTTCTGCCCTGCGCTGCAATGGTCGGTCCCACGTCCTGAAATTTGAATGCAAATGAAGATTCCTGCCAGAGAAAAGGTGCAACCACAGAAAGGTCTTGCTGCCCAAGAAGTGCCCAGGCTGCCCCAACAACTGCACCTCAAAGCCAAAGCTTCCAGACTGTTTTCCTGGTGGAAAGAGCTGCTGTTCCCTTTTTTCTGCCCTGCGCTGCAATAGCCGGACCCACCTTTTGAAAAATAGAATCCAAATGAAGATTCCTGCCAGACAAAAGGTGCCACCACAGAAAGCTCTTTGGTGCCCAAGAAGTGTCCAGGGTGCCCCACCATCTGCACCTCAAAGACAAAGCTTCCAGACTTTTTTTCCTTAGGGAAAGGGCTGCTGTTCCCTTTTTTCAGCCCTCTGCTGCAATGGCCGGTCCCACCTCCTGAGAAATAGAATTCAAATGAAGATTCCTGCCAGACAAAAGGTGCCAACACAGAAAGGTCTTGGTGCACAACATGTGCCCATGCTGCCCCAAGAACTACACCTGAAGCCAAAGGTTCCAGACTGATTTTCCTGGTGGAAAGAGCTGCTGTTCCCTTTTTTCAGCCCTGCGATGCAATGGCCGGTCCCACGTCTTTAAAAATTTACTCCAAATGAAGATTCCTGCCAGAGAAAAGTTGCCACCAGAGAAAGGTCTTGCTGCCCAAGAAGTGCTCAGGCTACCCCAAAACTGCACGTGAAGCCAAAGGATCCAGACTATTTTTCCTGGTGGAAAGGGCTGCTGTTCCCATTTTTCAGCCCTGCGCTGCAATGGCCGGTCCCACCTCCTGAAAAATAGAATCCAAATGAAGATTGCTGCCAGAAAAAAGGTGCCACCACGGAAAGGTCTTTGCTGCCCAAGAAGTGCCAGGGCTGCCCCAACAACTGCACGTGATGCCAAAGCTTCAGACTTTTTTTCCTTAGGGAAAGGGCTGCTGTTCCCTTTTTTCAGCCCTCTGCTGCAATGGCCGGTCCCACCTCCTGAGAAATAGAATTCAAATGAAGATTCCTGCCAGACAAAAGGTGCCAACACAGAAAGGTCTTGGTGCACAACATGTGCCCACGCTGCCCCAAGAACTACACCTGAAGCCAAAGGTTCCAGACTGATTTTCCTGGTGGAAAGAGCTGCTGTTCCCTTCTTTCAGCCCTGCGCTGCAATGGCCGGTCCCACGTCTTTAAAAATTTACTCCAAATGAAGATTCCTGCCAGAGAAAAGGTGCCACCACAGAAAGGTCTTGCTGCCCAAGAAGTGCCCAGGCTGCCCCAAGAACTACACCTGAAGCCAAAGGTTCCAGACTTTTTTTCCTGGTGTAAATGGCTGCTGTTCCCTTTTTTCCGCCCTGCGCTGCAATAGCCGGACCCACCTTTTGAAAAATAGAATCCAAATGAAGATTCCTGCCAGACAAAAGGTGCCACCACGGAAAGCTCTTTGGTGCCCAAGAAGTGTCCAGGGTGCCCCACCAACTGCACCTCAAAGCCAAAGCTTCCAGACTTTTTTTCCTTAGGGAAAGGGCTGTAGTTCCCTTTTTTCAGCCCTGCGCTGCAATGGCCGGTTCCACCTCCTGAAAAATTGAATCCAGATAAGATTGCTGCCAGACAAAAGTACCACCACAGAAAGGTCTTGCTGCCCAAGAAGTGCCCAGGCTACCCCAACAACTACACCTCCAAGTCAAAGCTTCCAGACTTTTTTTCCTTAGGGAAAGAGCTGCTCTTCCCTTTTTTCAGCCCTGTGCTGCAATGGCCGGTCCCACCTCCTGAAAAATTGAATCCAAATGAAGATTCCTGCCAGACAAAAGGTGCCAACAACAGAAAACTCTTCCTGCCCGAGAAGTTCCCAGGCTGCCCTAACAACTGCATCTCAAAGCCAAAGCTTCCAGACTGTTTTTCCTGAGAGAAAAGACCTGCTGTTCCCTTTTTTCAACCCTGCTCTGCAATGACCAGTCCCACCTCCTGGAAAATTCAATCCAAAGGAAGATTCCTGCCAGACAAAAGGTGCCACCACAGAAAGCTCTTTGCTGCCCAAGAAGTACCCAGGGTGCCCCACCATCTGCACCTCAAAGACAAAGCTTCCAGACTTTTTTTCCTTAGGGAAAGGGCTGCTGTTCCCTTTTTTCAGCCCTCTGCTGCAATGGCCGGTCCCACGTCTTTAAAAATTTACTCCAAATGAAGATTCCTGCCAGAGAAAAGTTGCCACCAGAGAAAGGTCTTGCTGCCCAAGAAGTGCTCAGGCTGCCCCAAAACTGCACGTGAAGCCAAAGGATCCAGACTATTTTTCCTGGTGGAAAGGGCTGCTGTTCCCTTTTTTCATCTCTGCGCTGCAATGGCCGGTCCCACCTCCTGAAAAATAGAATCCAAATGAAGATTCCCGCCAGAAAAAAGGTGCCACCACGGAAAGGTCTTTGCTGCCCAAGAAGTGCCAGGGCTGCCCCAACAACTGCACGTGATGCCAAAGCTTCAGACTTTTTTTCCTTAGGGAAAGGGCTGCTGTTCCCTTTTTTCAGCCCTCTGCTGCAATGGCCGGTCCCACCTCCTGAGAAACAGAATTCAAAGGAAGATTCCTGCCAGACAAAAGGTGCCACCACAGAAAGGTCTTGGTGCACAACAAGTGCCCACGCTGCCCCAAAAAGTACACCTGAAGCCAAAGGTTCCAGACTGATTTTCCTGGTGGAAAGAGCTGCTGTTCCCTTTTTTCTGCCCTGCGCTGCAATGGCCTGTCCCACCTCCTGAAATTTGAATGCAAATGAAGATTCCTGCCAGAGAAAAGGTGCAACCACAGAAAGGTCTTGCTGCCCAAGAAGTGCCCAGGCTGCCCCAACAACTGCACCTCAAAGCCAAAGCTTCCAGACTGTTTTCCTGGTGGAAAGAGCTGCTGTTCCCTTTTTTCCGCCCTGCGCTGCAATAGCCGGACCCACCTTTTGAAAAATAGAATCCAAATGAAGATTCCTGCCAGACAAAAGGTGCCACCACAGAAAGCTCTTTGGTGCCCAAGAAGTGTCCAGGGTGCCCCACCATCTGCACCTCAAAGACAAAGCTTCCAGACTTTTTTTACTTAGGGAAAGGGCTGTAGTTCCCTTTTTTCAGCCCTCTGCTGCAATGACCGGTCCCACCTCCTGAGAAATAGAATTCAAATGAACATTCCTGCCAGACAAAAGGTGCCAACACAGAAAGGTCTTGGTGCACAACATGTGCCCATGCTGCCCCAAGAACTACACCTGAAGCCAAAGGTTCCAGACTGATTTTCCTGGTGGAAAGAGCTGCTGTTCCCTTTTTTCAGCCCTGCGCTGCAATGGCCGGTCCCACGTCTTTAAAAATTTACTCCAAATGAAGATTCCTGCCAGAGAAAAGTTGCCACCAGAGAAAGGTCTTGCTGCCCAAGAAGTGCTCAGGCTGCCCCAAAACTGCACGTGAAGCCAAAGGATCCAGACTATTTTTCCTGGTGGAAAGGGCTGCTGTTCCCTTTTTTCATCTCTGCACTGCAATGGCCTGTCCCACCTCCTGAAAAATAGAATCCAAATGAAGATTCCCGCCAGAAAAAAGGTGCCTCCACGGAAAGGTCTTTGCTGCCCAAGAAGTGCCAGGGCTGCCCCAACAACTGCCCGTGATGCCAAAGCTTCAGACTTTTTTTCCTTAGGGAAAGGGCTGCTGTTCCCTTTTTTCAGCCCTCTGCTGCAATGGCCGGTCCCACCTCCTGAGAAACAGAATTCAAAGGAAGATTCCTGCCAGACAAAAGGTGCCACCACAGAAAGGTCTTGGTGCACAACAAGTGCCCACGCTGCCCCAAGAAGTACACCTGAAGCCAAAGGTTCCAGACTGATTTTCCTGGTGGAAAGAGCTGCTGTTCCCTTTTTTCTGCCCTGCGCTGCAATGGTCGGTCCCACGTCCTGAAATTTGAATGCAAATGAAGATTCCTGCCAGAGAAAAGGTGCAACCACAGAAAGGTCTTGCTGCCCAAGAAGTGCCCAGGCTACCCCAACAACTGCACCTCAAAACCAAAGCTTCCAGACTGTTACCCTGGTGGAAAGAGCTGCTGTTCCCTTTTTTCCGCCCTGCGCTGCAATAGCCGGACCCACCTTTTGAAAAATAGAATCCAAATGAAGATTCCTGCCAGACAAAAGGTGCCACCACAGAAAGCTCTTTGCTGCCCAAGAAGTGTCCAGGGTGCCCCACCATCTGCACCTCAAAGACAAAGCATCCAGACTTTTTTTCCTTAGGGAAAGGGCTGTAGTTCCCTTTTTTCAGCCCTCTGCTGCAATGACCGGTCCCACCTCCTGAGAAATAGAATTCAAATGAAGATTGCTGCCAGACAAAAGGTGCCAACACAGAAAGGTCTTGGTGCACAACATGTGCCCATGCTGCCCCAAGAACTACACCTGAAGCCAAAGGTTCCAGACTGATTTTCCTGGTGGAAAGAGCTGCTGTTCCCTTTTTTCAGCCCTGCGCTGCAATGGCCGGTCCCACGTCTTTAAAAATTTACTCCAAATGAAGATTCCTGCCAGAGAAAAGTTGCCACCAGAGAAAGGTCTTGCTGCCCAAGAAGTGCTCAGGCTGCCCCAAAACTGCACGTGAAGCCAAAGGATCCAGACTATTTTTCCTGGTGGAAAGGGCTGCTGTTCCCTTTTTTCATCTCTGCGCTGCAATGGCCTGTCCCACCTCCTGAAAAATAGAATCCAAATGAAGATTCCCGCCAGAAAAAAGGTGCCACCACGGAAAGGTCTTTGCTGCCCAAGAAGTGCCAGGGCTGCCCCAACAACTGCCCGTGATGCCAAAGCTTCAGACTTTTTTTCCTTAGGGAAAGGGCTGCTGTTCCCTTTTTTCAGCCCTCTGCTGCAATGGCCGGTCCCACCTCCTGAGAAACAGAATTCAAAGGAAGATTCCTGCCAGACAAAAGGTGCCACCACAGAAAGGTCTTGGTGCACAACAAGTGCCCACGCTGCCCCAAGAAGTACACCTGAAGCCAAAGGTTCCAGACTGATTTTCCTGGTGGAAAGAGCTGCTGTTCCCTTTTTTCTGCCCTGCGCTGCAATGGTCGGTCCCACGTCCTGAAATTTGAATGCAAATGAAGATTCCTGCCAGAGAAAAGGTGCAACCACAGAAAGGTCTTGCTGCCCAAGAAGTGCCCAGGCTGCCCCAACAACTGCACCTCAAAGCCAAAGCTTCCAGACTGTTTTCCTGGTGGAAAGAGCTGCTGTTCCCTTTTTTCTGCCCTGCGCTGCAATAGCCGGACCCACCTTTTGAAAAATAGAATCCAAATGAAGATTCCTGCCAGACAAAAGGTGCCACCACAGAAAGCTCTTTGGTGCCCAAGAAGTGTCCAGGGTGCCCCACCATCTGCACCTCAAAGACAAAGCTTCCAGACTTTTTTTCCTTAGGGAAAGGGCTGCTGTTCCCTTTTTTCAGCCCTCTGCTGCAATGGCCGGTCCCACCTCCTGAGAAATAGAATTCAAATGAAGATTCCTGCCAGACAAAAGGTGCCAACACAGAAAGGTCTTGGTGCACAACATGTGCCCATGCTGCCCCAAGAACTACACCTGAAGCCAAAGGTTCCAGACTGATTTTCCTGGTGGAAAGAGCTGCTGTTCCCTTTTTTCAGCCCTGCGATGCAATGGCCGGTCCCACGTCTTTAAAAATTTACTCCAAATGAAGATTCCTGCCAGAGAAAAGTTGCCACCAGAGAAAGGTCTTGCTGCCCAAGAAGTGCTCAGGCTGCCCCAAAACTGCACGTGAAGCCAAAGGATCCAGACTATTTTTCCTGGTGGAAAGGGCTGCTGTTCCCCTTTTTCAGCCCTGCGCTGCAATGGCCGGTCCCACCTCCTGAAAAATAGAATCCAAATGAAGATTGCTGCCAGAAAAAAGGTGCCACCACGGAAAGGTCTTTGCTGCCCAAGAAGTGCCAGGGCTGCCCCAACAACTGCACGTGATGCCAAAGCTTCAGACTTTTTTTCCTTAGGGAAAGGGCTGCTGTTCCCTTTTTTCAGCCCTCTGCTGCAATGGCCGGTCCCACCTCCTGAGAAATAGAATTCAAATGAAGATTCCTGCCAGACAAAAGGTGCCAACACAGAAAGGTCTTGGTGCACAACATGTGCCCACGCTGCCCCAAGAACTACACCTGAAGCCAAAGGTTCCAGACTGATTTTCCTGGTGGAAAGAGCTGCTGTTCCCTTCTTTCAGCCCTGCGCTGCAATGGCCGGTCCCACGTCTTTAAAAATTTACTCCAAATGAAGATTCCTGCCAGAGAAAAGGTGCAACCACAGAAAGGTCTTGCTGCCCAAGAAGTGCCCAGGCTGCCGCAAGAACTACACCTGAAGCCAAAGGTTCCAGACTTTTTTTCCTGGTGTAAATGGCTGCTGTTCCCTTTTTTCCGCCCTGCGCTGCAATAGCCGGACCCACCTTTTGAAAAATAGAATCCAAATGAAGATTCCTGCCAGACAAAAGGTGCCACCACAGAAAGCTCTTTGCTGCCCAAGAAGTGTCCAGGGTGCCCCACCAACTGCACCTCAAAGCCAAAGCTTCCAGACTTTTTTTCCTTAGGGAAAGGGCTGTAGTTCCCTTTTTTCAGCCCTGCGCTGCAATGGCCGGTTCCACCTCCTGAAAAATTGAATCCAGATAAGATTGCTGCCAGACAAAAGTACCACCACAGAAAGGTCTTGCTGCCCAAGAAGTGCCCAGGCTACCCCAACAACTACACCTCCAAGTCAAAGCTTCCAGACTTTTTTTCCTTAGGGAAAGAGCTGCTCTTCCCTTTTTTCAGCCCTGTGCTGCAATGGCCGGTCCCACCTCCTGAAAAATTGAATCCAAATGAAGATTCCTGCCAGACAAAAGGTGCCAACAACAGAAAACTCTTCCTGCCCGAGAAGTTCCCAGGCTGCCCTAACAACTGCATCTCAAAGCCAAAGCTTCCAGACTGTTTTTCCTGAGAGAAAAGACCTGCTGTTCCCTTTTTTCAACCCTGCTCTGCAATGACCAGTCCCACCTCCTGGAAAATTCAATCCAAAGGAAGATTCCTGCCAGACAAAAGGTGCCACCACAGAAAGCTCTTTGCTGCCCAAGAAGTACCCAGGGTGCCCCACCATCTGCACCTCAAAGACAAAGCTTCCAGACTTTTTTTCCTTAGGGAAAGGGCTGCTGTTCCCTTTTTTCAGCCCTCTGCTGCAATGGCCGGTCCCACGTCTTTAAAAATTTACTCCAAATGAAGATTCCTGCCAGAGAAAAGTTGCCACCAGAGAAAGGTCTTGCTGCCCAAGAAGTGCTCAGGCTGCCCCAAAACTGCACGTGAAGCCAAAGGATCCAGACTATTTTTCCTGGTGGAAAGGGCTGCTGTTCCCTTTTTTCATCTCTGCGCTGCAATGGCCTGTCCCACCTCCTGAAAAATAGAATCCAAATGAAGATTCCCGCCAGAAAAAAGGTGCCACCACGGAAAGGTCTTTGCTGCCCAAGAAGTGCCAGGGCTGCCCCAACAACTGCACGTGATGCCAAAGCTTCAGACTTTTTTTCCTTAGGGAAAGGGCTGCTGTTCCCTTTTTTCAGCCCTCTGCTGCAATGGCCGGTCCCACCTCCTGAGAAACAGAATTCAAAGGAAGATTCCTGCCAGACAAAAGGTGCCACCACAGAAAGGTCTTGGTGCACAACAAGTGCCCACGCTGCCCCAAAAAGTACACCTGAAGCCAAAGGTTCCAGACTGATTTTCCTGGTGGAAAGAGCTGCTGTTCCCTTTTTTCTGCCCTGCGCTGCAATGGCCTGTCCCACCTCCTGAAATTTGAATGCAAATGAAGATTCCTGCCAGAGAAAAGGTGCAACCACAGAAAGGTCTTGCTGCCCAAGAAGTGCCCAGGCTGCCCCAACAACTGCACCTCAAAGCCAAAGCTTCCAGACTGTTTTCCTGGTGGAAAGAGCTGCTGTTCCCTTTTTTCCGCCCTGCGCTGCAATAGCCGGACCCACCTTTTGAAAAATAGAATCCAAATGAAGATTCCTGCCAGACAAAAGGTGCCACCACAGAAAGCTCTTTGGTGCCCAAGAAGTGTCCAGGGTGCCCCACCATCTGCACCTCAAAGACAAAGCTTCCAGACTTTTTTTACTTAGGGAAAGGGCTGTAGTTCCCTTTTTTCAGCCCTCTGCTGCAATGACCGGTCCCACCTCCTGAGAAATAGAATTCAAATGAACATTCCTGCCAGACAAAAGGTGCCAACACAGAAAGGTCTTGGTGCACAACATGTGCCCATGCTGCCCCAAGAAGTACACCTGAAGCCAAAGGTTCCAGACTGATTTTCCTGGTGGAAAGAGCTGCTGTTCCCTTTTTTCAGCCCTGCGCTGCAATGGCCGGTCCCACGTCTTTAAAAATTTACTCCAAATGAAGATTCCTGCCAGAGAAAAGTTGCCACCAGAGAAAGGTCTTGCTGCCCAAGAAGTGCTCAGGCTGCCCCAAAACTGCACGTGAAGCCAAAGGATCCAGACTATTTTTCCTGGTGGAAAGGGCTGCTGTTCCCTTTTTTCATCTCTGCGCTGCAATGGCCTGTCCCACCTCCTGAAAAATAGAATCCAAATGAAGATTCCCGCCAGAAAAAAGGTGCCACCACGGAAAGGTCTTTGCTGCCCAAGAAGTGCCAGGGCTGCCCCAACAACTGCCCGTGATGCCAAAGCTTCAGACTTTTTTTCCTTAGGGAAAGGGCTGCTGTTCCCTTTTTTCAGCCCTCTGCTGCAATGGCCGGTCCCACCTCCTGAGAAACAGAATTCAAAGGAAGATTCCTGCCAGACAAAAGGTGCCACCACAGAAAGGTCTTGGTGCACAACAAGTGCCCACGCTGCCCCAAGAAGTACACCTGAAGCCAAAGGTTCCAGACTGATTTTCCTGGTGGAAAGAGCTGCTGTTCCCTTTTTTCTGCCCTGCGCTGCAATGGTCGGTCCCACGTCCTGAAATTTGAATGCAAATGAAGATTCCTGCCAGAGAAAAGGTGCAACCACAGAAAGGTCTTGCTGCCCAAGAAGTGCCCAGGCTACCCCAACAACTGCACCTCAAAACCAAAGCTTCCAGACTGTTACCCTGGTGGAAAGAGCTGCTGTTCCCTTTTTTCCGCCCTGCGCTGCAATAGCCGGACCCACCTTTTGAAAAATAGAATCCAAATGAAGATTCCTGCCAGACAAAAGGTGCCACCACAGAAAGCTCTTTGCTGCCCAAGAAGTGTCCAGGGTGCCCCACCATCTGCACCTCAAAGACAAAGCATCCAGACTTTTTTTCCTTAGGGAAAGGGCTGTAGTTCCCTTTTTTCAGCCCTCTGCTGCAATGACCGGTCCCACCTCCTGAGAAATAGAATTCAAATGAAGATTGCTGCCAGACAAAAGGTGCCAACACAGAAAGGTCTTGGTGCACAACATGTGCCCATGCTGCCCCAAGAACTACACCTGAAGCCAAAGGTTCCAGACTGATTTTCCTGGTGGAAAGAGCTGCTGTTCCCTTTTTTCAGCCCTGCGCTGCAATGGCCGGTCCCACGTCTTTAAAAATTTACTCCAAATGAAGATTCCTGCCAGAGAAAAGTTGCCACCAGAGAAAGGTCTTGCTGCCCAAGAAGTGCTCAGGCTGCCCCAAAACTGCACGTGAAGCCAAAGGATCCAGACTATTTTTCCTGGTGGAAAGGGCTGCTGTTCCCTTTTTTCATCTCTGCGCTGCAATGGCCTGTCCCACCTCCTGAAAAATAGAATCCAAATGAAGATTCCCGCCAGAAAAAAGGTGCCACCACGGAAAGGTCTTTGCTGCCCAAGAAGTGCCAGGGCTGCCCCAACAACTGCCCGTGATGCCAAAGCTTCAGACTTTTTTTCCTTAGGGAAAGGGCTGCTGTTCCCTTTTTTCAGCCCTCTGCTGCAATGGCCGGTCCCACCTCCTGAGAAACAGAATTCAAAGGAAGATTCCTGCCAGACAAAAGGTGCCACCACAGAAAGGTCTTGGTGCACAACAAGTGCCCACGCTGCCCCAAGAAGTACACCTGAAGCCAAAGGTTCCAGACTGATTTTCCTGGTGGAAAGAGCTGCTGTTCCCTTTTTTCTGCCCTGCGCTGCAATGGTCGGTCCCACGTCCTGAAATTTGAATGCAAATGAAGATTCCTGCCAGAGAAAAGGTGCAACCACAGAAAGGTCTTGCTGCCCAAGAAGTGCCCAGGCTGCCCCAACAACTGCACCTCAAAGCCAAAGCTTCCAGACTGTTTTCCTGGTGGAAAGAGCTGCTGTTCCCTTTTTTCTGCCCTGCGCTGCAATAGCCGGACCCACCTTTTGAAAAATAGAATCCAAATGAAGATTCCTGCCAGACAAAAGGTGCCACCACAGAAAGCTCTTTGGTGCCCAAGAAGTGTCCAGGGTGCCCCACCATCTGCACCTCAAAGACAAAGCTTCCAGACTTTTTTTCCTTAGGGAAAGGGCTGCTGTTCCCTTTTTTCAGCCCTCTGCTGCAATGGCCGGTCCCACCTCCTGAGAAATAGAATTCAAATGAAGATTCCTGCCAGACAAAAGGTGCCAACACAGAAAGGTCTTGGTGCACAACATGTGCCCATGCTGCCCCAAGAACTACACCTGAAGCCAAAGGTTCCAGACTGATTTTCCTGGTGGAAAGAGCTGCTGTTCCCTTTTTTCAGCCCTGCGATGCAATGGCCGGTCCCACGTCTTTAAAAATTTACTCCAAATGAAGATTCCTGCCAGAGAAAAGTTGCCACCAGAGAAAGGTCTTGCTGCCCAAGAAGTGCTCAGGCTGCCCCAAAACTGCACGTGAAGCCAAAGGATCCAGACTATTTTTCCTGGTGGAAAGGGCTGCTGTTCCCATTTTTCAGCCCTGCGCTGCAATGGCCGGTCCCACCTCCTGAAAAATAGAATCCAAATGAAGATTGCTGCCAGAAAAAAGGTGCCACCACGGAAAGGTCTTTGCTGCCAAAGAAGTGCCAGGGCTGCCCCAACAACTGCACGTGATGCCAAAGCTTCAGACTTTTTTTCCTTAGGGAAAGGGCTGCTGTTCCCTTTTTTCAGCCCTCTGCTGCAATGGCCGGTCCCACCTCCTGAGAAATAGAATTCAAATGAAGATTCCTGCCAGACAAAAGGTGCCAACACAGAAAGGTCTTGGTGCACAACATGTGCCCACGCTGCCCCAAGAACTACACCTGAAGCCAAAGGTTCCAGACTGATTTTCCTGGTGGAAAGAGCTGCTGTTCCCTTCTTTCAGCCCTGCGCTGCAATGGCCGGTCCCACGTCTTTAAAAATTTACTCCAAATGAAGATTCCTGCCAGAGAAAAGGTGCAACCACAGAAAGGTCTTGCTGCCCAAGAAGTGCCCAGGCTGCCCCAAGAACTACACCTGAAGCCAAAGGTTCCAGACTTTTTTTCCTGGTGTAAATGGCTGCTGTTCCCTTTTTTCCGCCCTGCGCTGCAATAGCCGGACCCACCTTTTGAAAAATAGAATCCAAATGAAGATTCCTGCCAGACAAAAGGTGCCACCACAGAAAGCTCTTTGCTGCCCAAGAAGTGTCCAGGGTGCCCCACCAACTGCACCTCAAAGCCAAAGCTTCCAGACTTTTTTTCCTTAGGGAAAGGGCTGTAGTTCCCTTTTTTCAGCCCTGCGCTGCAATGGCCGGTTCCACCTCCTGAAAAATTGAATCCAGATAAGATTGCTGCCAGACAAAAGTACCACCACAGAAAGGTCTTGCTGCCCAAGAAGTGCCCAGGCTACCCCAACAACTACACCTCCAAGTCAAAGCTTCCAGACTTTTTTTCCTTAGGGAAAGAGCTGCTCTTCCCTTTTTTCAGCCCTGTGCTGCAATGGCCGGTCCCACCTCCTGAAAAATTGAATCCAAATGAAGATTCCTGCCAGACAAAAGGTGCCAACAACAGAAAACTCTTCCTGCCCGAGAAGTTCCCAGGCTGCCCTAACAACTGCATCTCAAAGCCAAAGCTTCCAGACTGTTTTTCCTGAGAGAAAAGACCTGCTGTTCCCTTTTTTCAACCCTGCTCTGCAATGACCAGTCCCACCTCCTGGAAAATTCAATCCAAAGGAAGATTCCTGCCAGACAAAAGGTGCCACCACAGAAAGCTCTTTGCTGCCCAAGAAGTGTCCAGGGTGCCCCACCATCTGCACCTCAAAGACAAAGCATCCAGACTTTTTTTCCTTAGGGAAAGGGCTGTAGTTCCCTTTTTTCAGCCCTCTGCTGCAATGACCGGTCCCACCTCCTGAGAAATAGAATTCAAATGAAGATTGCTGCCACACAAAAGGTGCCAACACAGAAAGGTCTTGGTGCACAACATGTGCCCATGCTGCCCCAAGAACTACACCTGAAGCCAAAGGTTCCAGACTGATTTTCCTGGTGGAAAGAGCTGCTGTTCCCTTTTTTCAGCCCTGCGCTGCAATGGCCGGTCCCACGTCTTTAAAAATTTACTCCAAATGAAGATTCCTGCCAGAGAAAAGTTGCCACCAGAGAAAGGTCTTGCTGCCCAAGAAGTGCTCAGGCTGCCCCAAAACTGCACGTGAAGCCAAAGGATCCAGACTATTTTTCCTGGTGGAAAGGGCTGCTGTTCCCTTTTTTCATCTCTGCGCTGCAATGGCCTGTCCCACCTCCTGAAAAATAGAATCCAAATGAAGATTCCCGCCAGAAAAAAGGTGCCACCACGGAAAGGTCTTTGCTGCCCAAGAAGTGCCAGGGCTGCCCCAACAACTGCCCGTGATGCCAAAGCTTCAGACTTTTTTTCCTTAGGGAAAGGGCTGCTGTTCCCTTTTTTCAGCCCTCTGCTGCAATGGCCGGTCCCACCTCCTGAGAAACAGAATTCAAAGGAAGATTCCTGCCAGACAAAAGGTGCCACCACAGAAAGGTCTTGGTGCACAACAAGTGCCCACGCTGCCCCAAGAAGTACACCTGAAGCCAAAGGTTCCAGACTGATTTTCCTGGTGGAAAGAGCTGCTGTTCCCTTTTTTCTGCCCTGCGCTGCAATGGTCGGTCCCACGTCCTGAAATTTGAATGCAAATGAAGATTCCTGCCAGAGAAAAGGTGCAACCACAGAAAGGTCTTGCTGCCCAAGAAGTGCCCAGGCTGCCCCAACAACTGCACCTCAAAGCCAAAGCTTCCAGACTGTTTTCCTGGTGGAAAGAGCTGCTGTTCCCTTTTTTCTGCCCTGCGCTGCAATAGCCGGACCCACCTTTTGAAAAATAGAATCCAAATGAAGATTCCTGCCAGACAAAAGGTGCCACCACAGAAAGCTCTTTGGTGCCCAAGAAGTGTCCAGGGTGCCCCACCATCTGCACCTCAAAGACAAAGCTTCCAGACTTTTTTTCCTTAGGGAAAGGGCTGCTGTTCCCTTTTTTCAGCCCTCTGCTGCAATGGCCGGTCCCACCTCCTGAGAAATAGAATTCAAATGAAGATTCCTGCCAGACAAAAGGTGCCAACACAGAAAGGTCTTGGTGCACAACATGTGCCCATGCTGCCCCAAGAACTACACCTGAAGCCAAAGGTTCCAGACTGATTTTCCTGGTGGAAAGAGCTGCTGTTCCCTTTTTTCAGCCCTGCGATGCAATGGCCGGTCCCACGTCTTTAAAAATTTACTCCAAATGAAGATTCCTGCCAGAGAAAAGTTGCCACCAGAGAAAGGTCTTGCTGCCCAAGAAGTGCTCAGGCTGCCCCAAAACTGCACGTGAAGCCAAAGGATCCAGACTATTTTTGCTGGTGGAAAGGGCTGCTGTTCCCATTTTTCAGCCCTGCGCTGCAATGGCCGGTCCCACCTCCTGAAAAATAGAATCCAAATGAAGATTGCTGCCAGAAAAAAGGTGCCACCACGGAAAGGTCTTTGCTGCCCAAGAAGTGCCAGGGCTGCCCCAACAACTGCACGTGATGCCAAAGCTTCAGACTTTTTTTCCTTAGGGAAAGGGCTGCTGTTCCCTTTTTTCAGCCCTCTGCTGCAATGGCCGGTCCCACCTCCTGAGAAATAGAATTCAAATGAAGATTCCTGCCAGACAAAAGGTGCCAACACAGAAAGGTCTTGGTGCACAACATGTGCCCACGCTGCCCCAAGAACTACACCTGAAGCCAAAGGTTCCAGACTGATTTTCCTGGTGGAAAGAGCTGCTGTTCCCTTCTTTCAGCCCTGCGCTGCAATGGCCGGTCCCACGTCTTTAAAAATTTACTCCAAATGAAGATTCCTGCCAGAGAAAAGTTGCCACCAGAGAAAGGTCTTGCTGCCCAAGAAGTGCTCAGGCTGCCCCAAAACTGCACGTGAAGCCAAAGGATCCAGACTATTTTTCCTGGTGGAAAGGGCTGCTGTTCCCTTTTTTCATCTCTGCGCTGCAATGGCCTGTCCCACCTCCTGAAAAATAGAATCCAAATGAAGATTCCCGCCAGAAAAAAGGTGCCACCACGGAAAGGTCTTTGCTGCCCAAGAAGTGCCAGGGCTGCCCCAACAACTGCCCGTGATGCCAAAGCTTCAGACTTTTTTTCCTTAGGGAAAGGGCTGCTGTTCCCTTTTTTCAGCCCTCTGCTGCAATGGCCGGTCCCACCTCCTGAGAAACAGAATTCAAAGGAAGATTCCTGCCAGACAAAAGGTGCCACCACAGAAAGGTCTTGGTGCACAACAAGTGCCCACGCTGCCCCAAGAAGTACACCTGAAGCCAAAGGTTCCAGACTGATTTTCCTGGTGGAAAGAGCTGCTGTTCCCTTTTTTCTGCCCTGCGCTGCAATGGTCGGTCCCACGTCCTGAAATTTGAATGCAAATGAAGATTCCTGCCAGAGAAAAGGTGCAACCACAGAAAGGTCTTGCTGCCCAAGAAGTGCCCAGGCTGCCCCAACAACTGCACCTCAAAGCCAAAGCTTCCAGACTGTTTTCCTGGTGGAAAGAGCTGCTGTTCCCTTTTTTCTGCCCTGCGCTGCAATAGCCGGACCCACCTTTTGAAAAATAGAATCCAAATGAAGATTCCTGCCAGACAAAAGGTGCCACCACAGAAAGCTCTTTGGTGCCCAAGAAGTGTCCAGGGTGCCCCACCATCTGCACCTCAAAGACAAAGCTTCCAGACTTTTTTTCCTTAGGGAAAGGGCTGCTGTTCCCTTTTTTCAGCCCTCTGCTGCAATGGCCGGTCCCACCTCCTGAGAAATAGAATTCAAATGAAGATTCCTGCCAGACAAAAGGTGCCAACACAGAAAGGTCTTGGTGCACAACATGTGCCCATGCTGCCCCAAGAACTACACCTGAAGCCAAAGGTTCCAGACTGATTTTCCTGGTGGAAAGAGCTGCTGTTCCCTTTTTTCAGCCCTGCGATGCAATGGCCGGTCCCACGTCTTTAAAAATTTACTCCAAATGAAGATTCCTGCCAGAGAAAAGTTGCCACCAGAGAAAGGTCTTGCTGCCCAAGAAGTGCTCAGGCTACCCCAAAACTGCACGTGAAGCCAAAGGATCCAGACTATTTTTCCTGGTGGAAAGGGCTGCTGTTCCCATTTTTCAGCCCTGCGCTGCAATGGCCGGTCCCACCTCCTGAAAAATAGAATCCAAATGAAGATTGCTGCCAGAAAAAAGGTGCCACCACGGAAAGGTCTTTGCTGCCCAAGAAGTGCCAGGGCTGCCCCAACAACTGCACGTGATGCCAAAGCTTCAGACTTTTTTTCCTTAGGGAAAGGGCTGCTGTTCCCTTTTTTCAGCCCTCTGCTGCAATGGCCGGTCCCACCTCCTGAGAAATAGAATTCAAATGAAGATTCCTGCCAGACAAAAGGTGCCAACACAGAAAGGTCTTGGTGCACAACATGTGCCCACGCTGCCCCAAGAACTACACCTGAAGCCAAAGGTTCCAGACTGATTTTCCTGGTGGAAAGAGCTGCTGTTCCCTTCTTTCAGCCCTGCGCTGCAATGGCCGGTCCCACGTCTTTAAAAATTTACTCCAAATGAAGATTCCTGCCAGAGAAAAGGTGCAACCACAGAAAGGTCTTGCTGCCCAAGAAGTGCCCAGGCTGCCCCAAGAACTACACCTGAAGCCAAAGGTTCCAGACTTTTTTTCCTGGTGTAAATGGCTGCTGTTCCCTTTTTTCCGCCCTGCGCTGCAATAGCCGGACCCACCTTTTGAAAAATAGAATCCAAATGAAGATTCCTGCCAGACAAAAGGTGCCACCACAGAAAGCTCTTTGCTGCCCAAGAAGTGTCCAGGGTGCCCCACCAACTGCACCTCAAAGCCAAAGCTTCCAGACTTTTTTTCCTTAGGGAAAGGGCTGTAGTTCCCTTTTTTCAGCCCTGCGCTGCAATGGCCGGTTCCACCTCCTGAAAAATTGAATCCAGATAAGATTGCTGCCAGACAAAAGTACCACCACAGAAAGGTCTTGCTGCCCAAGAAGTGCCCAGGCTACCCCAACAACTACACATCCAAGTCAAAGCTTCCAGACTTTTTTTCCTTAGGGAAAGAGCTGCTCTTCCCTTTTTTCAGCTCTGTGCTGCAATGGCCGGTCCCACCTCCTGAAAAATTGAATCCAAATGAAGATTCCTGCCAGACAAAAGGTGTCAACAACAGAAAACTCTTCCTGCCCGAGAAGTTCCCAGGCTGCCCTAACAACTGCATCTCAAAACCAAAGCTTCCAGACTGTTTTTCCTGAGAGAAAAGACCTGCTGTTCCCTTTTTTCAACCCTGCTCTGCAATGACCAGTCCAGCCTCCTGGAAAATTCAATCCAAATGAAGATTCCTGCCAGACAAAAGGTGCCACCACAGAAAGCGCTTTGCTGCCCAAGAAGTGCCCAGGGTGCCCCAACAACTGCACCTCCAAGCCAAAGCTTCCAGACTGTTTTTCCTGGTGGAAAGAGCTGCTGTTCCCTTTTTTCAGCCCTGCGCTGCAATGGCCGGTCCCACGTCTTTAAAAATTTACTCCAAATGAAGATTCCTGCCAGAGAAAAGTTGCCACCAGAGAAAGGTCTTGCTGCCCAAGAAGTGCTCAGGCTGCCCCAAAACTGCACGTGAAGCCAAAGGATCCAGACTATTTTTCCTGGTGGAAAGGGCTGCTGTTCCCTTTTTTCATCTCTGCGCTGCAATGGCCTGTCCCACCTCCTGAAAAATAGAATCCAAATGAAGATTCCCGCCAGAAAAAAGGTGCCACCACGGAAAGGTCTTTGCTGCCCAAGAAGTGCCAGGGCTGCCCCAACAACTGCCCGTGATGCCAAAGCTTCAGACTTTTTTTCCTTAGGGAAAGGGCTGCTGTTCCCTTTTTTCAGCCCTCTGCTGCAATGGCCGGTCCCACCTCCTGAGAAATAGAATTCAAATGAACATTCCTGCCAGACAAAAGGTACCACCACAGAAAGGTCTTGGTGCACAACAAGTGCCCACGCTGCCCCAAGAAGTACACCTGAAGCCAAAGGTTCCAGACTGTTTTTCCTGGTGGAAAGAGCTGCTGTTCCCTTTTTTCTGCCCTGCGCTGCAATGGTCGGTCCCACGTCCTGAAATTTGAATGCAAATGAAGATTCCTGCCAGAGAAAAGGTGCAACCACAGAAAGGTCTTGCTGCCCAAGAAGTGCCCAGGCTGCCCCAACAACTGAACCTCAAAGCCAAAGCTTCCAGACTGTTTTCCTGGTGGAAAGGGCTGCTGTTCCCTTTTTTCCGCCCTGCGCTGCAATAGCCGGACCCACCTTTTGAAAAATAGAATCCAAATGAAGATTCCTGCCAGACAAAAGGTGCCACCACAGAAAGCTCTTTGCTGCCCAAGAAGTGTCCAGGGTGCCCCACCAACTGCACCTCAAAGCCAAAGCTTCCAGACTTTTTTTCCTTAGGGAAAGGGCTGCTGTTCCCTTTTTTCAGCCCTCTGCTGCAATGGTCGATCCCACCTCCTGAGAAATAGAATCCAAATGAAGATTGCTGCCAGACAAAAGGTGCCACCACAGAAAGGTCTTGCTGCCCAACAAGTGCTTAGGCTGCCCCAAGAACTACACCTGAAGCCAAAGGTTCCAGACTTTTTTTCCTTAGGGAAAGGGCTGCTGTTCCCTCTTTTCCGCCCTGCGCTGCAATAGCCGGACCCACCTTTTGAAAAATAGAATCCAAATCAAGATTCCTGCCAAACAAAAGGTGCCACCACAGAAAGCTCTTTGCTGCCCAAGAAGTGTCCAGGGTGCCCCACCAACTGCACCTCAAAGCCAAAGCTTCCAGACTTTTTTTCCTTAGGGAAAGGGCTACTCTTCCCTTTTTTCCGCCCTGTGCTGCAATGGCCGGTCCCACCTCCTGAAAAATAGAATCCAAATGAAGATTCCTGCCAGACAAAAGGTGCCAACAACAGAAAACTCTTCCTGCCCGAGAAGTTCCCAGGCTGCCCTAACAACTGCATCTCAAAGCCAAAGCTTCCAGACTGTTTTTCCTGAGAGAAAAGACCTGCTGTTCCCTTTTTTCAACCCTGCTCTGCAATGACCAGTCCCATCTCCTGGAAAATTCAATCTAAATGAAGATTCCTGCCAGACAAAAGGTGCCACCACAGAAAGCTCTTTGCTGCCCAAGAAGTGCCCAGGGTGCCCCAACAACTGCACCTCCAAGCCAAAGCTTCCAGACTTTTTTTCCTGGTGGAAAGAGCTGCTGTTCCCTTTTTTCAGCCCTGCGCTGCAATGGCCGGTCCCACGTCTTTAAAAATTTACTCCAAATGAAGATTCCTGCCAGAGAAAAGTTGCCACCAGAGAAAGGTCTTGCTGCCCAAGAAGTGCTCAGGCTGCCCCAAAACTGCACGTGAAGCCAAAGGATCCAGACTATTTTTCCTGGTGGAAAGGGCTGCTGTTCCCTTTTTTCATCTCTGCGCTGCAATGGCCTGTCCCACCTCCTGAAAAATAGAATCCAAATGAAGATTCCCGCCAGAAAAAAGGTGCCACCACGGAAAGGTCTTTGCTGCCCAAGAAGTGCCAGGGCTGCCCCAACAACTGCCCGTGATGCCAAAGCTTCAGACTTTTTTTCCTTAGGGAAAGGGCTGCTGTTCCCTTTTTTCAGCCCTCTGCTGCAATGGCCGGTCCCACCTCCTGAGAAATAGAATTCAAATGAACATTCCTGCCAGACAAAAGGTGCCACCACAGAAAGGTCTTGGTGCACAACAAGTGCCCACGCTGCCCCAAGAAGTACACCTGAAGCCAAAGGTTCCAGACTGATTTTCCTGGTGGAAAGAGCTGCTGTTTCCTTTTTTCTGCCCTGCGCTGCAATGGTCGGTCCCACGTCCTTAAATTTGAATGCAAATGAAGATTCCTGCCAGAGAAAAGGTGCAACCACAGAAAGGTCTTGCTGCCCAAGAAGTGCCCAGGCTGCCCCAACAACTGCACCTCAAAGCCAAAGCTTCCAGACTGTTTTCCTGGTGGAAAGAGCTGCTGTTCCCTTTTTTCCGCCCTGCGCTGCAATAGCCGGACCCACCTTTTGAAAAATAGAATCCAAATGAAGATTCCTGCCAGACAAAAGGTGCCACCACAGAAAGCTCTTTGCTGCCCAAGAAGTGTCCAGGGTGCCCCACCAACTGCACCTCAAAGCCAAAGCTTCCAGACTTTTTTTCCTTAGGGAAAGGGCTGCTGTTCCCTTTTTTCAGCCCTCTGCTGCAATGGTCGATCCCACCTCCTGAGAAATAGAATCCAAATGAAGATTGCTGCCAGACAAAAGGTGCCACCACAGAAAGGTCTTGCTGCCCAACAAGTGCTTAGGCTGCCCCAAGAACTACACCTGAAGCCAAAGGTTCCAGACTTTTTTTCCTTAGGGAAAGGGCTGCTGTTCCCTTTTTTCCGCCCTGCGCTGCAATAGCCGGACCCACCTTTTGAAAAATAGAATCCAAATGAAGATTCCTGCCAGACAAAAGGTGCCACCACAGAAAGCTCTTTGCTGCCCAAGAAGTGTCCAGGGTGCCCCACCAACTGCACCTCAAAGCCAAAGCTTCCAGACTTTTTTTCCTTAGGGAAAGGGCTGTAGTTCCCTTTTTTCAGCCCTGCGCTGCAATGGCCGGTTCCACCTCCTGAAAAATTGAATCCAGATAAGATTGCTGCCAGACAAAAGTACCACCACAGAAAGGTCTTGCTGCCCAAGAAGTGCCCAGGCTACCCCAACAACTACACCTCCAAGTCAAAGCTTCCAGACTTTTTTTCCTTAGGGAAAGAGCTGCTCTTCCCTTTTTTCCACCCTGTGCTGCAATGGCCGGTCCCACCTCCTGAAAAAGTGAATCCAAATGAAGATTCCTGCCAGACAAAAGGTGTCAACAACAGAAAACTCTTCCTGCCCGAGAAGTTCCCAGGCTGCCCTAACAACTGCATCTCAAAGCCAAAGCTTCCAGACTGTTTTTCCTGAGAGAAAAGACCTGCTGTTCCCTTTTTTCAACCCTGCTCTGCAATGACCAGTCCCATCTCCTGGAAAATTCAATCCAAATGAAGATTCCTACCAGACAAAAGGTGCCACCACAGAAAGTTCTTTGCTGCCCAAGAAGTGCCCAGGGTGCCCCAACAACTGCACCTCCAAGCCAAAGCTTCCAGACTGTTTTTCCTGGTGGAAAGAGCTGCTGTTCCCTTTTTTCAGCCCTGCGCTGCAATGGCCGGTCCCACGTCTTTAAAAATTTACTCCAAATGAAGATTGCTGCTAGAGAAAAGTTGCCACCAGAGAAAGGTCTTGCTGCCCAAGAAGTGCTCAGGCTGCCCCAAAACTGCACGTGAAGCCAAAGGATCCAGACTATTTTTCCTGGTGGAAAGGGCTGCTGTTCCCTTTTTTCATCTCTGCGCTGCAATGGCCTGTCCCACCTCCTGAAAAATAGAATCCAAATGAAGATTCCCGCCAGAAAAAAGGTGCCACCACGGAAAGGTCTTTGCTGCCCAAGAAGTGCCAGGGCTGCCCCAACAACTGCCCGTGATGCCAAAGCTTCAGACTTTTTTTCCTTAGGGAAAGGGCTGCTGTTCCCTTTTTTCAGCCCTCTGCTGCAATGGCCGGTCCCACCTCCTGAGAAATAGAATTCAAATGAACATTCCTGCCAGACAAAAGGTGCCACCACAGAAAGGTCTTGGTGCACAACAAGTGCCCACGCTGCCCCAAGAAGTACACCTGAAGCCAAAGGTTCCAGACTGATTTTCCTGGTGGAAAGAGCTGCTGTTCCCTTTTTTCTGCCCTGCGCTGCAATGGTCGGTCCCACGTCCTGAAATTTGAATGCAAATGAAGATTCCTGCCAGAGAAAAGGTGCAACCACAGAAAGGTCTTGCTGCCCAAGAAGTGCCCAGGCTGCCCCAACAACTGCACCTCAAAGCCAAAGCTTCCAGACTGTTTTCCTGGTGGAAAGGGCTGCTGTTCCCTTTTTTCCGCCCTGCGCTGCAATAGCCGGACCCACCTTTTGAAAAATAGAATCCAAATGAAGATTCCTGCCAGACAAAAGGTGCCACCACAGAAAGCTCTTTACTGCCCAAGAAGTGTCCAGGGTGCCCCACCAACTGCACCTCAAAGCCAAAGCTTCCAGACTTTTTTTCCTTAGGGAAAGGGCTGTAGTTCCCTTTTTTCAGCCCTCTGCTGCAATGGTCGATCCCACCTCCTGAGAAATAGAATCCAAATGAAGATTGCTGCCAGACAAAAGGTGCCACCACAGAAAGGTCTTGCTGCCCAACAAGTGCTTAGGCTGCCCCAAGAACTACACCTGAAGCCAAAGCTTCCAGACTTTTTTTCCTTAGGGAAAGGGCTGTAGTTCCCTTTTTTCAGCCCTACGCTGCAATGGCCGGTTCCACCTCCTGAAAAATTGAATCCAGATAAGATTGCTGCCAGACAAAAGGTACCACCACAGAAAGGTCTTGCTGCCCAACAAGTGCTTAGGCTGCCCCAAGAACTACACCTGAAGCCAAAGGTTCCAGACTGTTTTTCCTGGTGGAAAGAGCTGCTGTTCCCTTTTTTCAGCCCTGCGCTGCAATGGCCGGTCCCACGTCTTTAAAAATTTACTCCAAATGAAGATTCCTGCCAGAGAAAAGTTGCCACCAGAGAAAGGTCTTGCTGCCCAAGAAGTGCTCAGGCTGCCCCAAAACTGCACGTGAAGCCAAAGGATCCAGACTATTTTTCCTGGTGGAAAGGGCTGCTGTTCCCTTTTTTCAGCCCTGCGCTGCAATGGCCGGCCCCACCTCCTGAAAAATAGAATCCAAATGAAGATTGCTGCCAGACAAAAGGTGCCACCACGGAAAGGTCTTTGCTGCCCAAGAAGTGCCAGGGCTGCCCCAACAACTGCCCGTGATGCCAAAGCTTCAGACTTTTTTTCCTTAGGGAAAGGGCTGCTGTTCCCTTTTTTCAGCCCTCTGCTGCAATGGTTGATCCCACCTCCTGAGAAATAGAATCCAAATGAAGATTGCTGCCAGACAAAAGGTGCCACCACAGAAAGGTCTTGCTGCCCAACAAGTGCTTAGGCTGCCCCAAGAACTACACCTGAAGCCAAAGGTTCCAGACTTTTTTTCCTGGTGGAAAGAGCTGCTGTTCCCTTTTTTCAGCCCTGCGCTGCAATGGCCTCTTCCACCTCCTGAAAAACTGAATCCAAATAATATTGCTGCCAGACAAAAGTACCACCACAGAAAGGTCTTGCTGCCCAAGAAGTGCCCAGGCTACCCCAACAACTACACCTCCAAGTCAAAGCTTCCAGACTTTTTTTCCTTAGGGAAAGAGCTGCTCTTCCCTTTTTTCAGCCCTGTGCTGCAATGGCCGGTCCCACCTCCTGAAAAATTGAATCCAAATGAAGATTCCTGCCAGACAAAAGGTGCCAACAACAGAAAACTCTTCCTGCCGGAGAAGTTCCCAGGCTGCCCTAACAACTGCATCTCAAAGCCAAAGCTTCCAGACTGTTTTTCCTGAGAGAAAAGACCTGCTGTTCCCTTTTTTCAACCCTGCTCTGCAATGACCAGTCCCACCTCCTGGAAAATTCAATCCAAAGGAAGATTCCTGCCAGACAAAAGGTGCCACCACAGAAAGCTCTTTGCTGCCCAAGAAGTGCCCAGGGTGTCCCAACAACTGCACCTCCAAGCCAAAGCTTCCAGACTGTTTTTCCTGGTGGAAAGAGCTGCTGTTCCCTTTTTTTAGCCTGGCGCTGCAATGGCCGGTCCCACGTCTTTAAAAATTTACTCCAAATGAAGATTCCTGCCAGAGAAAAGTTGCCACCAGAGAAAGGTCTTGCTGCCCAAGAAGTGCTCAGGCTGCCCCAAAACTGCACGTGATGCCAAAGCTTCAGACTTTTTTTCCTTAGGGAAAGGGCTGCTGTTCCCTTTTTTTAGCCCTCTGCTGCAATGGCCGGTCCCAGCTCCTGAGAAATAGAATTCAGATTAAGATTCCTGCCCGACAAAAGGTCCCACCACAGAAAGGTCTTGGTGCACAACAAGTGCCCACGCTGCCCCAAGAACTACACCTGAAGCCAAAGGTTCCAGACTGATTTTCCTGGTGGAAAGAGCTGCTGTTCCCTTTTTTCTGCCCTGCGCTGCAATGGTCGGTCCCACGTCCTGAAATTTGAATGCAAATGAAGATTCCTGCCAGAGAAAAGGTGCAACCACAGAAAGGTCTTGCTGCCCAAGAAGTGCCCAGGCTACCCCAACAACTGCACCTCAAAGCCAAAGCTTCCAGACTGTTTTCCTGGTGGAAAGAGCTGCTGTTCCCTTTTTTCCGCCCTGCGCTGCAATGGCCGGTCCCACCTCCTGAAAAATTCAATGGAAATGAAGATTGCTGCCAGACAAAAGGTGCCACCACAGAAAGGTCTTGCTGCCCAACAAGTGCTTAGGCTGCCCCAACAACTACGCCTGAAGCCAAAGCTTCCAGACTTTTTCCTTAGGGAAAGGGCTGCTGTTCCCTTTTTTCAGCCCTGCGCTGCAATGGCCTGTCCCACCTCCTGAAAAGAAGAATGCAAATAAGATTCCTGCCAGACAAAAGGTGCCACCACAGAAAACTCTTGCTGCCCAAGAAGTGCCCAGGCTGTCCCAACAACTACACCTCCAAGTCAAAGCTTCCAGACATTTTTCCTTAGGGAAAGAGCTGCTCTTCCCTTTTTTCAGCCCTGTGCTGCAATGGCCGGTCCCACCTCCTGAAAAATTGAATCCAAATGAAGATTCCTGCCAGACAAAAGGTGCCACCACAGAAAACTCTTCCTGCCTGAGAAGTTCCCAGGCTGCCCTAACAACTGCATCTCAAAGCCAAAGCTTCCAGACTGTTTTTCCTTAGAGAAAAGACCTGCTGTTCAATTTTTTTCAACCCTGCTCTGCAATGACCAGTCCCACCTCCTGGAAAATTCAATCCAAATGAAGATTCCTGCCAGACAAAAGGTGCCACCACAGAAAGCTCTTTGCTGCCCAAGAAGTGCCCAGGGTGCCCCAACAACTGCACCTCCAAGCCAAAGCTTCCAGACTGTTTTTCCTGGTGGAAAGAGCTGCTGTTCCCTTTTTTCAGCCCTGCGCTGCAATGGCCGGTCCCACGTCTTTAAAAATTTACTCCAAATGAAGATTCCTGCCAGAGAAAAGTTGCCACCAGAGAAAGGTCTTGCTGCCCAAGAAGTGCCCAGGGTGCCCCACCAACTGCACCTCAAAGCCATAGCTTCCAGACTGTTTTTGCTGGTGGAAATAACTGCTGTTCCCTTTTTTCAGCCCTGCGCTGCAATGGTCCATCCCACCTTTTGAAAAATTGAATGTAAATGAAGATTTGTGCTAAACAAAAGGTGCCACCAAAGAAAGCTCTTGCTGCCCAAGAACTGCCCAGGCTTCTCCACCAACTGCACCTCAAATCCAAAACTTCCAGACTTTTTTCCTGGTGGAAAGAGCTGCTGTTCCCTTTTTTCAGCCCTGCGCTGCAATGGCCGGTCCCACGTCCTGAAAAATTGAATCCAAATGAAGATTCGTGCCAAACAGAAGTTGCCACCAGAGAAAGGTCTTGCTGCCCAAGAAGTGCCCAGGCTGCCCCAACAACTACACCTCCAAGTCAAAGCTTCCAGACTTTTTTTCCTTAGGGAAAGAGCTGCTCTTCCCTTTTTTCAGCCCTGTGCTGCAATGGCCGGTCCCACCTCCTGAAAAATTGAATCCAAATGAAGATTCCTGCCAGACAAAAGGTGCCACCACGGAAAAGTCTTTGCTGCGAAAGAAATGCCAGGGCTGCCCAAAGAACTGCACCTGATGCCAAAGCTTCAGACTTTTTTTCCTTAGGGAAAGGGCTGCTCTTCCCTTTTTTCAGCCCTCTGCTGCAATGGCCGGTCCCACCTCCTGAGAAATAGAATTCAAATGAAGATTCCTGCCAGAGAAAAGGTGCAACCACAGAAAGGTCTTGGTGCACAACAAGTGTCCACGCTGCCCCAAGAACTACACCTGAAGCCAAAGGTTCCAGACTGTTTTTCCTGGTGGAAAGAGCTGCTGTTCCCTTTTTTCTGCCCTGCGCTGCAATGGTCGGTCCCACGTCCTGAAATTTGAATGCAAATGAAGATTCCTGCCAGAGAAAAGGTGCCACCACCGAAAGGTCTTTGCTGCCCAAGAAATGCCAGGGCTGCCCCAACGACTGCACCTGAAGCCAAAGCTTCCAGACTGTTTTCCTGGTGGAAAGGACTGCTGTTCCCTTTTTTCTGCCCTCTGCTGCAATCGCCGGTCCCACTTTTTGAAAAATAGAATCCAAATGAAGATTGCTGCCAGACAAAAGGTAACACCACTGAAATCTCTTGGTACACAACAAGTGCCCACGCTGCCCTTTGAACTTCACCTGAAGCCGAAGGTTCGAGACTGTTTTCTGGTGGAATGAGCTGCTGTTCGTTTTTTTCAGCCCTGCTCTGCAATGGTCGGTCCCACCTCCTGAAATCTGAATGCAAATGAAGATTCCTGCCAGAGAAAAGGTGCAACCACAGAAAGGTCTTGCTGCCCAAGAAGTACCCAGGCTGCCCCAACAACTGCACCACAAAGCCAAAGCTTCCAGACTGTTTTCCTGGTGGAAAGAGCTGCTGTTCCCTTTTTTATGCCCTGCGCTGCAATAGCCGGACCCATCTTTTGAAAAATAGAATCCAAATGAAGATTCCTGCCAGACAAAAGGTGCCACCACAGAAAGCTCTTTGCTGCCCAAGAAGTGCCCAGGGTGCCCCACCACCGGCACCTCAAAGCCAAAGCTTCCAGACTTTTTTTCCTTAGGGAAAGGGCTGCTGTTCCCTTTTTTCTACCCTCTGCTGCAATGGTCGATCCCACCTCCTGAGAAATAGAATCCAAATGAAGATTGCTGCCAGACAAAAGTACCACCACAGAAAGGTCTTTGCTGCCCAAGAAGTGCCCAGGCTTCTCCACCAACTGCACCTCAAAGCCAAAGCTTCCAGACTGTTTTTCTGGTGGAAAGAGCTGCTGTCCCCCTTTTTTCAGCCCTGCGCTGCAATGACCGGTCCCACCTCCTGAAAAATAGAATCCAAATGAAGATTGCTGCCAGACAAAAGGTGCCACCACGGAAAGGTCTTTGCTGCCCAAGAAGTGCCAGGGCTGCCCCAACAACTGCACGTGATGCCAAAGCTTCAGACTTTTTTTCCTTAGGGAAAGGGCTGCTGTTCCCTTTTTTCAGCCCTCTGCTGCAATGGCCGGTCCCACCTCCTGAGAAATAGAATTCAAATGAACATTCCTGCCAGACAAAAGGTGCCACCACAGAAAGGTCTTGGTGCACAACAAGTGCCTACGCTGCCCCAAGAACTACACCTGAAGCCAAAGGTTCCAGACTGATTTTCCTGGTGGAAAGAGCTGCTGTTCCCTTTTTTCTGCCCTGCGCTGCAATGGTCGGTCCCACGTCCTGAAATTTGTATGCAAATGAAGATTCCTGCCAGAGAAAAGGTGCAACCACAGAAAGGTCTTGCTGCCCAAGAAGTGCCCAGGCTGCCCCAACAACTGCACCTCAAAGCCAAAGCTTCCAGACTGTTTTCCTGGTGGAAAGAGCTGCTGTTCCCTTTTTTCAGCCCTCCGCTGCAATAGTCGGACCCACCTTTTGAAAAATTGAATCCAAATGAAGATCCCTGCCAGACAAAAGGTGCCACCATGGAAAGGTCTTTGCTGCCCAAGAAATGCCAGGGCTGCCCCAACGACTGCACCTGAAGCCAAAGCTTCCAGACTTTTTTTCCTTAGGGAAAGGGCTGCTGTTCCCTTTTTTCTACCCTCTGCTGCAATGGCCGGTCCCACCATTTGAAAAATAGAATCCAAATGAAGATTGCTGCCAGACAAAAGGTAACACCACAGAAATCTCTTGGTGCACAACAAGTGCCCACGCTACCCTAAGAACTACACCTGAAGCCAAAGGTTCCAGACTATTTTCCTGGTGGAAAGAGCTGCTGTTCCCTGTTTTCCACCCTGCGCTGCAATAGCCGGACCCACCTTTTGAAAAATAGAATCCAAATGAAGATTCCTGCCAGACAAAAGGTGCCACCACAGAAAGCTCTTTGCTGCCCAAGAAGTGTCCAGGGTGCCCCACCAACTGCACCTCAAAGTCAAAGCTTCCAGACTTTTTTTCCTTAGGGAAAGGGCTGTAGTTCCCTTTTTTCAGCCCTCTGCTGCAATGGTCGATCCCACCTCCTGAGAAATAGAATCCAAATGAAGATTGCTGCCAGACAAAAGTACCACCACAGAAAGGTCTTTGCTGCCCAAGAAGTGCCCAGGCTTCTCCAACAACTGCACCTCCAAGCTAAAGCTTCCAGACTTTTTTCGTGGTGGAAAGAGCTGCTGTTCCCTTTTTTCAGCCCTGCGCTGCACTGGCCGGTCCCACGTCTTTAAAAATTTACTCCAAATGAAGATTCCTGCCAGAGAAAAGTTGCCACCAGAGAAAGGTCTTGCTGCCCAAGAAGTGCTCAGGCTGCCCCAAAAGTGCACGTGAAGCCAAAGGATCCAGACTATTTTTCCTGGTGGAAAGGGCTGCTGTTCCCTTTTTTCAGCCCTGCGCTGCAATGGCCGGTCCCACCTCCTGAAAAATAGAATCCAAATGAAGATTCCTACCAGACAAAAGGTGCCACCACGGAAAGGTCTTTGCTGCCCAAGAAGTGCCAGGGCTGCCCCAACAACTGCACGTGATGCCAAAGCTTCAGACTTTTTTTCCTTAGGGAAAGGGCTGCTGTTCCCTTTTTTATGCCCTGTGCCTCAATGGCCGGTCCCACCTCCTGAAAAATTGAATCCAAATGAAGATTCCTGCCAGACAAAAGGTGCCAACAACAGAAAACTCTTCCTGCCCGAGAAGTTCCCAGGCTGCCCTAACAACTGCATCTCAAAGCCAAAGCTTCCAGACTGTTTTTCCTGAGAGAAAAGACCTGCTGTTCCCTTTTTTCAACCCTGCTCTGAAATGACCAGTCCCACCTCCTGGAAAATTCAATCCAAAGGAAGATTCCTGCCAGACAAAAGGTGCCACCACAGAAAGCTCTTTGCTGCCCAAGTAGTGTCCAGGGTGCCCCACCAACTGCACCTCAAAGCCAAAGCTTCCAGACTTTTTTTCCTTAGGGAAAGGGCTGTAGTTCCCTTTTTTCAGCCCTCTGCTGCAATGGTCGATCCCACCTCCTGAGAAATAGAATCCAAATGAAGATTCGTGCCAGACAAAAGTTGCCACCACAGAAAGGTCTTGCTGCCCAACAAGTGCTTAGGCTGCCCAAGAACTACACCTGAAGCCAAAGGTTCCAGACTTTTTTTCCTGGTGGAAAGAGCTGCTGTTCCCTTTTTTCAGCCCTGCGCTGCAATGGCCAGTTCCACCTCCTGAAAAGAAGAATCCAAATAAGATTGCTGCCAGACAAAAGTACCACCACAGAAAGGTCTTTGCTGCCCAAGAAGTGCCCAGGCTTCTCCACCAACTGCACCTCAAAGCCAAAGCTTCCAGACTTTTTTCCTGGTGGAAAGAGCTGCTATTCCCTTTTTTCAGCGCTGCTCTGCAATGGCCGGTCCCACCTCCTGAAAAAATGAATGCAAATGAAGATTAGTGTCAAACAAAAGGTGCCCCAAAAGAAAGCTCTTGCTGCCCAAGAAGTGCCCAGGCTACCCCAACAACTACACCTTCAAGTCAAAGCTTCCAGACTTTTTTTCCTTAGGGAAAGAGCTGCTGTTCCCTTTTTTCAGCCCTCTGCTGCAATGGCCGGTCCCACCTCCTGAGTAATCGAATTCAAATGAAGATTCCTGCCACACAAAAGGTGCCACCACAGAAAGGTCTTGGTGCACAACAAGTGCCCACACTGCCCCAACAACTGCACCTCAAAGCCAAAGCTTCCAGACTTTTTTTCCTTAGGGAAAGGGCTGTAGTTCCCTTTTTTCAGCCCTCTGCTGCAATGGCCGGTCCCACCTCCTGAGTAATCGAATTCAAATGAAGATTCCTGCCAGACAAAAGGTGCCACCACAGAAAGGTCTTTGCTGCCCAAGAAATGCCAGGGCTGCCCCAACAACTACACCTCCAAGTCAAAGCTTCCAGACTTTTTTTCCTGGTGGAAAGGGCTGCTGTTCCCTTTTTTCAGTCCTCTGCTGCAATGGCCGGTCCCACCTTTTGAAGAATAGAATCCAAATGAAGATTGCTGCCAGACAAAAGCTAACACCACAGAAATCTCTTGGTGCCCAACAAGTGCCCACGCTGCCATAAAAACTACACCTGAAGCCAAAGGTTCCAGACTGTTTTTCTGGTGGAAAGAGCTGCTGTTCCCTTTTTTCCGCCCTGCGCTGCAATAGCCGGACCCACCTTTTGAAAAATAGAATCCAAATGAAGATTCCTGCCAGACAAAAGGTGCCACCACAGAAAGCTCTTTGCTGCCCAAGAAGTGCCCAGTGTGCCCCACCAACTGCACCTCCAAACCAAAGCTTCCAGACTTTTTTTCCTTAGGGAAAGGGCTGCTGATCCATTTTTTCAGCCCTCTGCTGCAATGGTCGATCCCACCTCCTGAGAAATAGAATCCAAATGAAGATTGCTGCCAGAGAAAAGTTGCCACCAGAGAAAGGTCTTGCTGCCCAACAAGTGCTTAGGCTGCCCCAAGAACTACACCTGAAGCCAAAGGTTCCAGACTTTTTTTCCTGGTGGAAAGGGCTGCTGTTCCCTTTTTTCAGCCCTGCGCTGCAATGGCCGGTCCCACCTCCTGAGTAATCGAATTCAAATGAAGATTCCTGCCAAACAAAAGGTGCCACCACGGAAAGGTCTTTGCTGCCCAAGAAATGCCAGGGCTGCCCCAACGACTGCACCTGAAGCCAAAGCTTCCAGACTTTTTTTCCTGGTGGAAAGAGCTGCTGTTCCCTTTTTTCCGCCCTGCTCTGCAATAGGTGGACCCACCTTTTGAAAAACAGAATCCAAATGAAGATTGCTGCCAGACAAAAGGTAACACCACAGAAATCTCTTGGTGCACAACAAGTGCCCACGCTGCCCTAAGAACTACACCTGAAGCCAAAGGTTCCAGACTGATTTTCCTGGTGGAAAGAGCTGCTGTTCCCTTTTTTCTGCCCTGCGCTGCAATGGTCGGTCCCACGTCCTGAAAAGAAGAATGCAAATAAGATTCCTGCCAGACAAAAGGTGCCACCACAGAAAGGTCTTGCTGCCCAAGAAGTGCCCAGGCTGCCCCAACAACTGCACCTCAAAGTCAAAGCTTCCAGACTTTTTTTCCTTAGGGAAAGAACTGCTCTTCCCTTTTTTCAGCCCTGTGCTGCAATGGCCGGTCCCACCTCCTGAAAAATTGAATCCAAATGAAGATTCCTGCCAGACAAAAGGTGCCAACAACAGAAAACTCTTCCTGCCCGAGAAGTTCCCAGGCTGCCCTAACAACTGCATCTCAAAGCCAAAGCTTCCAGACTGTTTTTCCTGAGAGAAAAGACCTGCTGTTCCCTTTTTTCAACCCTGCCCTGCAATGACCAGTCCCACCTCCTGGAAAATTCAATCCAAAGGAAGATTCCTGCCAGACAAATATGCCACCACAGAAAGCTCTTTGCTGCCCAAGAAGTGCCCAGGGTACCCCAACATCTGCACCTCCAATCCAAAGCTTCCAGACTGTTTTTCCTGGTGGAAAGAGCTGCTGTTCCCTTTTTTCAGCCCTCTGCTGCAATGGTCGATCCCACCTCCTGAGAAATAGAATCCAAATGAAGATTCCTGCCAGACAAAAGGTGCCACCACAGAAAGCTCTTTGCTGCCCAAGAAGTGCCCAGGTTACCCCAACAACTACACCTCCAAGTCAAAGCTTCCAGACTTTTTTTCCTTAGGGAAAGAGCTGCTCTTCCCTTTTTTCAGCCCTGTGCTGCAATGGCCGGTCCCACCTCCTGAAAAATTGAATCCAAATGAAGATTCCTGCCAGACAAAAGGTGCCAACAACAGAAAACTCTTCCTGCCCGAGAAGTTCCCAGGCTGCCCTAACAACTGCACCTCAAAGCCAAAGCTTCCAGACTGTTTTTCCTGGTGGAAAGAGCTGCTGTTCCCTTTTTTCAGCCCTGCGATGCAATGGCCGGTCCCACGTCTTTAAAAATTTACTCCAAATGAAGATTCCTGCCAGAGAAAAGTTGCCACCAGAGAAAGGTCTTGCTGCCCAAGAAGTGCTCAAGCTGCCCCAAAACTGCACGTGAAGCCAAAGGATCCAGACTATTTTTCCTGGTGGAAAGGGCTGCTGTTCCCTTTTTTCAGCCCTGCGCTGCAATGGCCGGTCCCACCTCCTGAAAAATAGAATCCAAATGAAGATTCCTGCCAGACAAAAGGTGCCACCACGGAAAGGTCTTTGCTGCCCAAGAAATGCCAGGGCTGCCCCAACGACTGCACCTGAAGCCAAAGCTTCCAGACTTTTTTTCCTCAGGGAAATGGCTACTGTTCCCTTTTTTCTACCCTCTGCTGCAATAGCCGGTCCCACCTTTTGAAAAATAGAATCCAAATGAAGATTGCTGCCAGACAAAAGGTAACACCACAGAAATCTCTTGGTGCACAACAAGTGCCCACGCTGCCCTAAGAACTACACCTGAAGCCAAAGGTTCCAGACTGTTTTTCTGGTGGAAAGAGCTGCTGTTCCCTTTTTTCTGCCCTGCGCTGCAATGGCCAATCCCACCTCCTGAGAAATAGAATCCAAATGAAGATTGCTGCCAGACAAAAGTACCACCACAGAAAGGTCTTTGCTGCCCAAGAAGTGCCCAGGCTTCTCCAGCAACTGCACCTCTAAGCCAAAGCTTCCAGACTTTTTTCCTGGTGGAAAGAGCTGCTCTTCCCTTTTTTCAGCCCTGCGCTGCAATGGTCGGTCCCACCTCCTGAAAAATTCAATGCAAATGAAGATTCGTGCCAAACAAAAGGTGCCACCACAGAAAGGTCTTGCTGCCCAAGAAGTGCCCAGGCTACCCCAACAACTACACCTCCAAGTCAAAGCTTACAGACTTTTTTTCCTTAGGGAAAGTGCTGCTCTTCCCTTTTTTCAGCCCTGCGCTGCAATGGCCAGTCCCACCTCCTGAAAAATTGAATCCAAATTAAGATTCCTGCCAGACAAAAGGTGCCAACAACAGAAAACTCTTCCTGCCCGAGAAGTTCCCAGGCTGCCCTAACAACTGCATCTCAAAGCCAAAGCTTCCAGACTGTTTTTCCTGATAGAAAAGACCTGCTGTTCCCTTTTTTCAACCCTGCTCTGCAATGACCAGTCCCACCTCCTGGAAAATTCAATCCAAAGGAAGATTCCTGCCAGACAAAAGGTGCCACCACAGAAAGCTCTTTGCTGCCCAAGAAGTGCCCAGGGTGCCACAACATCTACACCTCCAAGCCAAAGCTTCCAGACTGTTTTTCCTGGTGGAAAGGGCTGCTGTTCCCTTTTTTCAGCCCACTGCTGCAATGGTCGATCCCACCTCCTGAGAAATAGAATCCAAATGAAGATTGCTGCCAGACAAAAGCACCACCACAGAAAGGTCTTTGCTGCCCAAGAAGTGCCCAGGCTTCCCCACCAACTGCACCTCAAAGCCAAAGCTTCCAGACTTTTTTCCTGGTGGAAAGAGCTGCTGTTCCCTTTTTTCAACCCTGCTCTGCAATGACCAGTCCCACCTCGTGGAAAATTCAATGCAAAGGAAGATTCCTGCCAGACAAAAGGTGCCACCACAGAAAGCTCTTTGCTGCCCAAGAAGTGCTCAGGCTGCCCCAAAACTGCACGTGAAGCCAAAGGATCCAGACTATTTTTCCTGGTGGAAAGGGCTGCTGTTCCCTTTTTTCAGCCCTGCGCTGCAATGGCCAGTCCCACCTCCTGAAAAATAGAATCCAAATGAAGATTCCTGTCAGAGAAAAGGTGCCACCACGGAAAGGTCTTTGCTGCTCAAGAAGTACCAGGGCTGCCCCAACAACTGCACGTGATGCCAAAGCTTCAGACTTTTTTTCCTTAGGGAAAGGGCTGCTGTTCCCTTTTTTCAGCCCTCTGCTGCAATGACCGGTCTCGCCTCCTGAGAAATAGAATCCAAATGAAGATTCCTGCCAGACAAAAGGTGCCAACACAGAAAGGTCTTGGTGCACAACAAGTGCTTAGGCTGCCCCAAGAACTACACCTGAAGCCAAAGGTTCCAGACTGATTTTCCTGGTGGAAAGAGCTGCTGTTCCCTTTTTGCTGCCCTGCGCTGCAATGGTCGGTCCCACGTCCTGAAATTTGAATGCAAATGAAGATTCCTGCCAGAGAAAAGGTGCAACCACAGAAAGGTCTTGCTGCCCAAGAAGTGCCCAGGCTGCCCCAACAACTGCACCTCCAAGCCAAAGCTTGCAGACTGTTTTCCTGGTGGAAAGAGCTGCTGTTCCCTTTTTTCCGCCCTGCGCTGCAATAGCCGGACCCACCTTTTGAAAAATAGAATCCAAATGAAGATTGCTGCCAGACAAAAGGTGCCACCACAGAAAACTCTCTGCTGCCCAAGAAGTGTCCAGGGTGGCCCACCAACTGCACTTCAAAGACAAAGCTTCCAGACTTTTTTTCCTTAGGGAAAGGGCTGCTGTTCCCTTTTTTCAGCCCTCTGCTGCAATGGTCGATCCCACCTCCTGAGAAATAGAATCCAAATGAAGATTGCTGCCAGACAAAAGGTGCCACCACAGAAAGGTCTTGCTGCCCAACAAGTGCTTAGGCTGCCCCAGCAACTCTACCTGAAGCTAAAGGTTCCAGACTTTTTTTCCTGGTGGAAAGAGCTGCTGTTCCCTTTTTTCAGCCCTGCGCTGCAATGGCCAGTCCCGCCTCCTGAAAAATTGAATCCAAATAAGATTGCTGCCAGACAAAAGGTGCCACCACAGAAAGGTCTTGCTGCCCAAGAAGTGCCCAGGCTACCCCAACAACTACACCTCCAAGTCAAAGCTTCCAGACTTGTTTTCCTTAGGGAAAGAGCTGCTCTTCCCTTTTTTCAGCCCTGTGCTGCAATGACCGGTCCCTCCTCCTGAAAAATTGAATCCAAATGAAGATTCCTGCCAGACAAAAGGTGCCAACAACAGAAAACTCTTCCTGCCCGAGAAGTTCCCAGGCTGCCCTAACAACTGCACCTCCAAGCCAAAGCTTCCAGACTGTTTTTCCTGGTGGAAAGAGCTGCTGTTCCCTTTTTTCAGCCCTGCGATGCAATGGCCGGTCCCACGTCTTTAAAAATTTACTCCAAATGAAGATTCCTGCCAGAGAAAAGTTGCCACCAGAGAAAGGTCTTGCTGCCCAAGAAGTGCTCAGGCTGCCCCAACAACTGCACGTGAAGCCAAAGGATTCAGACTTTTTTTCCTTAGGGAAATGGCTGTTGTTCCCTTTTTTCATCTCTGTTCTGCAATGACCTGTCCCACCTCCTGAGAAATAGAATCCAAATGAAGATTCCTGCCAGACAAAAGGTGCCAGCACAGAAAGCTGCTGGTTGCCCAAGAAGTGTCCAGGCTGCCCCACCAACTGTACTTCCAAGCCGAAGCATCCAGACTTTTTTTCCTGGTGGAAAGAGCTGCTGTTCCCTTTTTTCAGCCCTGCGCTGCCATTGCCTGTCCCACCTTCCTGAAAACCTGAATCCAAATAAGATTGCTGCCAGAAAAAAGTACCACCACAGAAAGCTCTTTGCTGCCCAAGAAGTGCCCAGGCTTCTCCACCAACTGCACCGCAAAGCCAAAACTTCCAGACTTTTTTCCCTTAGGGAAAGAGCTGCTGTTCCCTTTTTTCAGCTCTGCGTTTCAATGGCCTGTCCTACCTTTTGAAAAATTGAAAGTAAATGAAGATTCGTGCCAGACAAAAGCTGCCAGCACAGAAATCTCTTGCTGCCCAAGAAGTGCCCAGGCTGCCCCACCAAGTGCACCTGAAGCCAAAGGATCCCGATCTTCTTGCCTGGAGGAAAGGGCTGCTTTTCCTTTTTTTTGCTGGCCTGCACTGCAATGGCCAAAGTAGATCCAAAAATTGAATGCAAATGAAGATTGTTACCAGATAAAAGGTGCCACCACAGAAGCTCTTGCTGCCCAAGAAGTGCCCAGGCTGTCCCACCAACTGCCCCTCAAAGGGATAGCATACGGGCTTTCTTTTTTGGGAGAAAGGCTGTTGTTTGTTTCTTTTCGGAACCCTGCGCTCGTCTCCCATAATTGAAGACAAACGACACTTTATCCCAAATATGAGGTGCCCAATCCCTGCGTCCCTTGATGCTCTCCCAGTGCCACATCAGGATCCTGTGCGGGAACACGTGCTGCGTTGTCTCCTATGGCAAAAGCAGGTGTTCCCGACTCCAGGGCTCTTCCCCGATCCAGTATGTGAAGAGCAGGGGACGGAGTATCTCGGCACCTCAGTTACTTCTGGCAAGAGACTCCATCCCTCCCAGAGCCTTTGGGAGACCTGCCGGAGTCACACACAGGAGCCCCTCTGGCCAGGTCTCCCTGCTGCCGGGGAGGGGCGGGGAAGAGCAGAGCCCGCTCCTCGCCAAGGATGCACATGGCAGCAAAAGGCTGCAGGTAGGAGTGGGAGCCCAGGCCATTGCAGTCTAAGATTCCCAGGAGCAGGTGGCCCAGCAGCTCCTGTTCCCAAGACACCGGTTCTCAATCCACGGCTCCCGGGAGGCTGCGGCTTTGCCGGAGGAGAAGATCCTTTCTGTGGTGCTGGACAAGATCGTCCAGTGACGAAGGCGTTTCCAACTCCAGGGCTGTCTCTTGAGGCGCTTCTAGAGTAGAATATCAGGGAATATCTCCGCATCTCTGTTCCTTCCTGCGATAGCCTCCATCCCTTCCCCAAGCTCTGGCAGTCCTGGTGGACTGCAGACAGATTAGCCTCTGCCTAAGGGACAAAA
This sequence comes from Manacus candei, assembly GCF_025592945.1. NCBI lineage: Eukaryota > Metazoa > Chordata > Aves > Passeriformes > Pipridae > Manacus > Manacus candei. The sequence continues at coordinate 691,050 of NW_026138220.1, read as the reverse complement.
TCCAGCCTATACGGCAAGGACTTCAAGTAGTTCAGTTTTGAGCCAGTAGGGCACTGCAGTACTGTTGTGTAAACACTAAATAAGGAGAAGGGGAAGGAAGAAAATAGAAACTTTTTTTTTTTGGTTGCAAATAGGTTTTTTTCACGGGGGTTTAGGGTGGATATTTGGGAAAGGTTCTTCCCTCTGAGGGTGGTTGGCACTGGACCAGGCTCCCCAGGGCAGTGGTCGCAAACCAGGGCTGGCAGAGTTCAGGCGCACGGTGTGACTCTTGGGGTCGGTCCTGTGCCGGGCAAAGGCTTGCACTGGGCGCTCCTCGTGGGTCCCTTCCAACTGAGCATGTTCTGTGATGGTGCGATGAGTTCCCTCTCTTTGAACACTTTTGTTCTTTTTAGGACTCCTCGCTGGCCGGGGGCCGAAGCGCACCTTCCTTGCGCCTGCTTCCCTGGCCGTTGCGGCGGCCGCAGCCGGGCGCTGAGTGGCCGCTCCCCGCGCGGGCAGGGCCGCTGCTCCAGGAGTGGGGGGGCAGCGCCGGCGCCTCGAGGATTCCCGGGATTCCCTGGCCGGTTTCCAGGCAACGCTCCCCGCGCGCTCCTCGCTCCAGGGCCGAAGGTGCGCAGCCAATGGGAGGCGGCGGAGTGGGCGGGGCGATGCGGGGATTGGGCGGGGCGGGGGCGGGGCCGAGAAGGGCGGTTGGTGGGGTTTGGGTGAGGGTGGGAGCGGGCGGGGCCGGGAGCGGGAGCGCTGCCGCTGAGCGACCCCCGGGCAGCGGCCCCCGGGGGAGACCCCCGGCGAGCGGCCCCCGGTGCGCGGTCCCGAGGGAGAGACCCCCCGTGTGCGGCCCCCGGCGAGTGGCCGCTGGTGAGCGGCCCCCAGTAAATGACAGCCGGTGAGCGACCCGCGGTGAAGAAGCCCCGGTAAGTGAGCCCTGGGGAGGGACCCCGGTGAGCGACCCGCGGTGAACAACCCCTGGCAAGTGACCCCCGGGGAGGGACCCTCGGCAAGTGAGCCCCGGTGAGTGAGCCCCGGGGAGGGACCCCCAATGAGTGAGCCCCGGGGAGGGATCCCCGGAGCGCGGCCCCCGCGGGGTGTCGGGCCGGGGCTGGGCGCGTTCCTTCCCCGTGCAGAGCCGAGCGGGGCCGTGGCGGGAGCGGGGCCGGAGCGGAGCCGGCCGGGGGGGCAGAGGGGAGCCCTGAGCCGCCTTCTGCCGAGGGGGCTGCTGGAAAGGAGCCTGCGCTGGGAGGAGCGGGGCACGTGGCCCGAGGCTGAGGCAGGGGAGCTTCAGGTCAGCTCCTGGAGAAAGGTTTCTCGCTGTGTTTTTCGGGGGGGCTCGGGCACTGCAATGGGTTGCCCAGGCGGAGCCAGCAGCCCGGCAGGTGTTTCAGAGGCGCCTGCATCTGGCCATGGCTGACACGGTTTGGTGCTTTGGGGGTTGCTGGGGTAGTGCTGGGCTGACGGTTGACTTGATGGAATCATGGAAGGTGCTGAGTTGGGAGGGTCCCACCGGCACCGTGGAGTCCAGCTCCTGAGTTTTAGGCACCCCTAAAGGACCTGAATCTGCATCGAGCTGTTTGGCTCCAAAAACTCTTCTGCCCCTAGTCTACACTGCAAAGTAAAAGAAAACAGACCGTGCAAAATAGAGGCCTGTGTTCCCCCCAAGGGAAGGCAGGCAGGTACAAACCAGGACAGTAAATCAAAGCTCAGAACATACGTTCTTGGTCCCCCCAGTTGTATGACACATCACACCAGTCCTCTGTTCATTACCCGTGTAGAACTCTCATCAGGAACCCCAAACTTTCTTGTGTGTATTTGTATAGATATGTATAGATATGTATAGATATGTATAGATATGTATAGGTAGATAGATATACATACATAGATATGTATAGGTATACATTTGTGTGTATCTCTATAAGATTCTGTATCTTTGGATGTGATATTGGCATGCTATTGTTGTGTGGCAACAAGTGGACTTAAAAGGTTACAACACTTTAGGAGAGCACCTTTCTAATTATGGATTCTATTTTTTAAAGAAGGTAACAGGAAAACAACTCTTTAGCCAAATATAAGTTAAGACATTAATCAGAGCAAATGTTTGGATTTTTATTTCCAATTGTACAACAAGTCAACCATCCCTTATCTTCATGGTTGAGAATCTGGACCTGTAAATATTCACAATTAGATGGTTCATTGGGGAGGACAAGTCCTCCAAGAGCAGGTGGTGTACAATGTGGGGGTCCCCACTGCACCCGTAAGTACCTATCTGGTTTCTCCGGCCTCCAAGCAGTAGCTATTGTTTCACAGCCCCAATACCCGCAATGATAATGTCCTGGGTAATTACAAAAAGACTTCCCTGGGTTAGAGGTCGGGCACCAATATGTAACTCCTTTGTTAACTGTCACTGAGGGCTTCCTTCCTCCCTGTCCACATTCCTGGGGTATATTGGCCATTAGTAGATCACAAACGGTTACACTGAACCTAGGACTTATAGCAGTTATCATTTTCCTTACAACCTTAGAATCTCTTGACCTGATTATGGTCCATTCAAATGGTTGGTGGGCATATCCCAGAAAGCTCATAAAAACTATTACTCCAATGATTATTGCCAATTTTCGCTCCATTTTGTTGTTTTTGAGTCCCATCCCTGTATTATCAGTGATTCTTATTTCCCACACTCTTACCTCTCTGCCTTCCTTCGTCTGTTCCTGTGCAGGGAACAACGAGGTTCTAGCTCTTCTTGGCAGCAGAGGTATTCTTCAGGGAATACTGATTAAATTGCTCTATCGCCTTTCACTGATTCAGGCTGGGACTCTTCTATTTCGAGTTTTTGAATTTTGTCAAGTAACCCCAATAAGTCAATATATCTCTTTCGACTTGTTTTTTCCAATTTCCATGAGAATCTAGTACGGCACAGTTCTATTAATACTCTATTCCAATTATGTTCATACACTTCCCAAGTTTCTGGGACTAACCACTCCCAACCACAAAATGCCTTTATTATTTCAGCTTTAGCTAATTGTTCGCTTATAGATTCAGTAGAACTTGTTCTACACCTCATACAATAAGGTTGCCCTCTTAGTGAAACACAGCGCCACTGTTTGCCGCACTTCTTACACTTACATCCTACCCAGCTGTAATGAGTAGACCCGGGATGTTTTATGCAGGATATTCCATGTGGATCGCGTCCGCCTGGTATGTCTGTTTCCACCTCGCAGCAAAAAGGCAAAACCGTTTGAGTTCCAACTATTCTATATAGTCCTGAACCTCCAGTTTGTTCAGGTATTCCTTCTAAATTCCATGGAACATAATACGCTCTCCTTAGAGTCTGTCCTTGTGGTATCTGAAAAAAAGAATACAGGCTGGGCCTTACACCTTCTTCTTCAAAGTTCATCTGTGGGCCGCACTCTCTTTATTTTCATCTGTAAGTTCCCAGGATTCGAAGTCACCCTCCACTCCAAATTCTTTATCGGTCCTTTCACTCGTGAGGCATGAGTCCACCCTCGCTCAGCTGTCCTTACTGAGGTATCTGTAGTGAGAAGAACGACAAATGGCCCCTCCCACTGTGGAGTTAGTGATGTTTCTCTCCAGGTTTTAATTAACACCTGATCACCAGGTTGAATTTTATGGATAGCTAAGTCCAAAGGAGGTCTTTGAGTTACCAATCCTTTCTTTCTTAACTCTTGTCTTCTCCTCATTAATTCAATAATATACTCTCTTAAACGTATGTCCTCAACTTTAGGGTGATCTACTGGGGTCCCAAATTCATAAGGCATACCATATAGCATCTCAAATGGTGAAATACCTGTATCTGTCCGAGGTTGGGTTCTGATGTATAGTAATGTCAAAGGAAGACACTTTACCCAATTCATTTTAGTCTCTAACATCAATTTAGTTAAATGTTTCTTAATTTCCCCATTCATTCGTTCTACTCTTCCCGAACTCTAAGGGTGCCAAGGGGCATGATATTCCCACTTGATGCCTAGCAGCTCTGTTACTTCTTTAATTACCTTTGAAGTAAAGTGAGTTCCCCTGTCTGAATCTATTGTAGTGACAACACCATACCTAGGTACAATCTCTTCTAATAGGATTTTAGATACCACTTTAGCTGTACACCGAGCAGTGGGAAAAGCTTCCACAAAGTGTGTCAGATGATCCACTAACACCAACAAATACTGATACCTTCCCACTCTTGGCAATTCGGTAAAATCAACTTGAATGCTCTCCAACGGCCTTTTAGCTAATTCTCTTCCTCCTTTGACTTTATCTCTCAAATACCCTCTCTTCACCTTTTTACAAGTCAGACATCCTTCCAAGGCTTTCTTAGCTATATCATACACTCCGACACATCCATATCTATTCTCAAAATGATCTACCAAGGCCTGGGTACTCCAATGAGTCTGTTCATGCAGTCTACCCATAATTTTACAGGCAAGGCCTTTGGGAATTACTTCTCTGCCATCTGACAACAACCACTTTCCCTGTTCTTCTCTTGCACCTACTTGCAACAATTTTTCCTTTTCTCGATTGCTAAAAGACTTAGGGATCTGTTCACTTCCTAGCTCTTGTTCACTCACCACTAACAGAGCTGCTTTCTTTGCCTCAGCGTCAGCTAGATTGTTTCCTCTGGCTGTTACTTTCAATCCCTTCTGATGACCTTTTACATGCACTACGGCAATCTGTTTTGGGCCTCTTAGAGCTCTCAACACCTCTCGAATCAGATTCTCATGAACTAGCCCTTTTCCTTTTGCATTTGCTAGCCCTCTTTCTTCCCATATCTTTCCAAAAGTGTGTACTACTCCAAAAGCATATTTTGAATCTGTGAATATAGTTCCTACCTTCCCTTCTAACAGCTGAAGAGATCTTAGCAAAGCATAAAGTTCACATACTTGAGCTGACCAAGTACTACACAAAGATCCAGATTCCCTGACTTGAAAGGTAACTCCATCCACTATAGCATAGCCTGATCTCCTTTTTCCATCTACTACTCCAGACGAACCATCAATATAAAGTTTTTCACCTGTATCTAATTCCTCTTCTTCTAGATCTTCTCTAATTTTTGTCTGGAGACTTATGACTTGGATGCAATCATGTACTATATTTCCTTGAGGTTCACCATACAGAAACTGAGCTGGATTCCGTAAATGAGTTACTTCCAGTTCCAACTTAGGAGTATTCAACAAAATACTCTCATATTTCAACAACCTGCTATCAGTCAACCATTTCTCTGCCCTTTGTTTCAGTACTCCTCTGATGTCGTGAGGAGTATATACCTTTAAATCCCCACCAAAAGTAATTTTTACAGCTTCTTCCACCAAAAGCGCAGTAGCCACTATAGCTTGTAAACAAGTGGGCCAACCTCTACTGACTGGATCCAGGATTTTTGAATAGTATCCTACAGGTTTCTTATGTTCCGCCCATTTCTGAGTTAATACACCATAAGCTGATCCATTTTCCACGTTTACAAACAGATAAAAGGGCTTCCTAGTGTCTGGAAGACTAAGCACCGGAGAATTTATCAAATCCTCTTTTAATGCTTCTAACTTACTCTCATCCTCATCATTCCACTTTACTAATTTCTCCTTGGCCAGTTTTTCATATAGAAACTTTACTTTGTTGCTATAGTTCTCTATCCATTGCCTACAGTATCCCAAAAGTCCTAGTATCTGTCTGATTTGCCTTTTGCTCTTAGGTGCAGATAGGGACAGTATTCCTTCTACTCTTTCAGGGTCTAACCCTTTACATCCTTTACTTAACCAATGTCCCAGGTACTTTACTCTCTCTTCAGTAAACTGCAACTTGGATTTAGACACCTTTAGGCCCTTATCACCCAAAAAATTCAGGAGCCTAATGCTTTCATCTCTTACAGATTCAGCATCTTTCCCCGCTATCAGCAGATCATCAACATATTGCACTAACACTGTACCCTCTCTCGGATTGAAGGACTCTAGCAACTGTTCCAGAGCTTGCCCGAACAAATTTGGCGACTCTGTAAACCCCTGGGGCAAGACTGTCCCTCTCAACTGCTGTTTCCTATGTGTATCAGGGTCCTCCCATTCGAATGCAAAATAATTTCTACTCTCCTCCTTAAGAGGGCACGTCCAAAAGGCATCTTTCAAATCTATTACGCTATACCATTGGTACTCTGGGGATACTTGACTTAATAAAGTGTATGGATTAGCAACTACAGGAAATCTTGCCACTGTTTGTTTATTCACTTCCCTTAGGTCTTGCACCAACCGATAAGTCCCATCAGGCTTTTTCACCGGCAAAATGGGCGTGTTATGAGGGGACATACAAGGTTCTAATAGTCCTTTTGCCAACAGTCTTTCTATGATAGGCTTAAGGCCCACTTTCCCTTCATTAGGAATTGGATACTGTTTTACTCTGATTGGTTTATCTGGATCTTTTATAGATATTTCAAATGGTTCAATATCTAGTTTCCCTACAGTGTCAGGAGTATACCACACCTCTGGGCTAATTTTGGTTTCATCTTCTGCCGTAAGGGCATAAAATTTTACTTTCAACTGTTGCTCTGAGACCTCTAAGTTAACTCCTAACTCAACCATCAAATCTCTTCCTAATAAATTATATTCTGCCTCTGGGACTAACAAAAAGGTTCCCAAGACAAACTTATTAGAAGCTTCTATTTCAACATCTTTAATCATAGGTACCTTAAAAGGCTCCCCTTTTGCTCCAATCACTTGGACTTCGTCGGATGATATTACGCATCCTTGAGGTAGTTGTTGTACAGTTGATCTTTCTGCTCCCGAGTCCACAAGGAACTCTATAACTTGTTGCTGAGGACCCACTTTCAATTTTATCAAGGGCTCTGTGTTCTTCGGGGTCCCCAGCAGATAGAGCCCCTGACCGCTCTAATCTTCTAAAAAGATCTGCTCATCTTTCTGCTTCTTTCTGCAATTTCTCTGAATATGTCCCTTCTGGCCACAATAATGACACTCAACTTCTCTGAAATTTACCCTCCTACTTCTACTTGGTTGTGCCTTGTCATTAAGCCTAAAGGACTCTTTTCTCTCCTTTTCCCTGTTACTATTTTGCTCTCCTCTGATGGCTGCTACCAAAACCCTTGTCTGTTTCTTCTGCATGTCTTCCTTTTCCTTTTGCTTTTCTTCTTCTCTTACCTCATCTCTCCTAACATACACCTCCTGAGCTTCTCTCAACAACAAATCCAAGCCTTTTGTTTGCCAGTCTCTATTCTTTTCTAACTTTTTCCTAATATCTTCCCAGGATCCTTGGACAAACCTAAGCTTGAGTACTGCTTGTCCCATAACATCATCCTCAGGATCCATCCCTGAATACAATTGGAAACTCTTCCTCAATCTCTCCAACCAATCTGTGGGTGACTCATCCTTCTTTTGATATTCCTTAAATGCTCTATCTATATTTTGTCCTCTAGGGACAGACTCCCGTATTCCCTGAACGATCATACTCCTTAGATCATCCATTAGGGCCCTATCTTCGGGTCTCTGATTATTCCAATTAGGCTTTTCAAGGGGCCACTTAGTCTCAGCAGCTGGACCTTGCTGATGCCTTCTATCCCAATTTCTCATGCCAGCTGCCCTAATCATTCCCCTTTCTTCCACTGTAAATAAAATGCCTAATATAGCTTGCATCTCATCCCAAGTATAGGTGTTAGGCCCTAAGAATTGATCAAACCTTTCGGAAAGCCCTATGGGGTCCTCTAAAAGATTCCCCATTTCCTTTTTAAAAGCTCAGACATCTCCGGAGCTAAGGGGCACCGATACAAATCCTATACCTCCCTGCCTCCCCGTTAACGCTGTCTCACGCAGGGGATATAACTGTGACTGTAGAGGGGGGTGTTCAGTTTTTGTGTGAGTCCTTGTCAAGTCAGTGGTTAAAAATGACTCACTAGCCCTATCGGCTGATAGGGGTGTAGAGGTGGACAACAAAATGGAGGGCTTCCGCCCTTGTGCAGACAAAATGGCGGATTCCCGCCTTTGTTCAGATAAAATGGCGGATTCCCGCCCTGTTGGACACAAAATGGTGGGTTCCCGCCCTGACTCAGGTAAAATGGCGGACTCTAACACTGTTGGAGCACTAGGTATCACTTTACTATCCTCACTATATGGAGGAATATAAGGTGGAGGTGAACTCCACAATTCAGAATTCTTATTAGGGTCCACTTGCTTCCCTTTTTCTTTTAGAGGAAACAACCGAGTAGGTGTACTAGCTCCCAGCCAGATAACAGCATATTGGCTTTCCTCTAGACAATAAGGTCTTTTATCATTAACATGGTAATTCAAGATCTCACAAATCCAACCTTCTAAAGTGCCATAAATAGGCCAGTATATACCATTTCCTATCTGCCTACCTCCCCACACTTCAATGCAATAATAGATCATCTTGCTTTTCGACTTCCCGAGAGCATGTGGATTATTATTCCAATTCCTCAACACTATTCCTAGTGGGCTATTTGATGGAATGCCCAGCGACCTAGCCTCAAAGCCGCTTCTCTCAAATCTTCTCCCCTCCAGAGAGTCTGTTTTAGTTTTACTCTCAATATCACTTCCCTTCTCAGTAAGTAAATCCCTAACACGGTTCCTTTCACTCTGGGAGCTGCAGCTGCCTAGTACAGACTGTCTGTTCTCCCGAGGGCACTTCTTCGCCAAATAGATTTTACTCCCTAGTCCTTTCCCTCCCCGGGAGCCACCAGACTTCAGGAGCTGCTCCTCATCAGAGGTCCTACTAGGCTGCTCTACCGTACAGCCACCCATGGGCGGGGAAGCCTTGCTCTTCCCCGATCCCATCTTCTGGAGTGCCTTCTCTCACACACGCAATCACTCAAATCACAAACGCTTCCCTCTGGTCGTGGTCTGCTCCCTCGCGGGCTACAGAAACCGCACTACTGAGAGGTCCACAATCGCTTCGTCCTCAGAGGACGTCTCAAACAGGCACACTCCAGAACCCCCTCCCAACCGCCAAGGGGTACGCTATACTCACCTCTCCGTGGATGAGTCTTCGCTCGTTCTGGCAGTGCTGCTCAGAGCACTGGAGCGGCCCTTCCCCAACCAGACAACCCACAGTCGCCTCGCCTGTAATCGACTGCTGCTCTCAAACAGAGCTCACCATCAGTTCCTAGCTGCCCTTGAGCTAGGTGTTGTCTGGATCCGCATGCGAAAATTACGGAGATCTGCAGAAACCTACTTCCTTTTACTTGTTTGCCTTAAGAAACTAGTCGGTATGGAGAGGCTGAATGACAGAATCTCCCAGGGCCGTCCAAAAATGGGACGGGGGCACCCCCCCCCCAAAGAGTGTTTCTGTCACTCAGGGGTCTCCATCCGAGTCACGGCACCAATTGTTATCAAGAAAAACGAGGCTATAATTTTGATTGCAAGGAAAAAAAGGTTTATTTAGGCCAACAAGCAAAAGCGGCTAGCCGGGCAACCGGGGGAAACCCTTGCTCCACCACAGTCAGCAAAATGGGGAACGGAAACAGTAACAATTACACCCTCGGTTGACACCACCCCCCTGAGTCATGTCAGTAGTTCATTGGTTGGGGTTTCACAAGCTGCTCCCTGTTTGGTTCCTCATTCGCGTGCAGTTCTGTGGTTGGTGTCTCTAATTGTGGGCGTCGTTGCTGAGGGGTTTCCACTAATGATGTTAGAGTCATTAATCTCTATGAGGTCGTGGTTCTGGACTTAAAATTCAGAGGAGCTGACTGCCACCAATGTACAGGGTGCTCAACATCACATAATATCAGGCTCCTGGTTTCTTTACAGTAGGACTAGTAGTGCCTATTTATTTTACAAGGGCTGTTTCAGAGCTGTTCATATTCATATTTTCTTCTCTTCTTCCTAAACTGTATTTGCAGATTCTGTTATTCAAATGCACTTTCATGAAGGTGAAAGATAGCAAATAGAGCCAGACATGTGGTACTTCACAGGACAGAAATACAATTCCCCTCACTATAAGAGGACTGCAATAGCATTAGAAATGCCCCATTTGCAGAGTCAGCAAAACTGTAGCTCTAAAGAAAAATTTAAAAAGGAGCACTTAACCCACTCACCTCACAACAGTGTTACTTGACAGAAGTAATGGAAATAAATGGAAAATAAAAACGCTGCCCATAATGTATTGCACTGGTGCTCTCCCTATGCACATCTCTGATCTTCATTGAGCTCAGAACTCAGTAATATATTCCAACAACCAAACTGGGTTTTAGACCTGCCACAATGCTTTTTGTAGAGGCTGTGGCAGGGGTGGAATAAAGGACACTATGAGTACAGAGAAGAGCAGGGGGAAAAGCAACTGTGGTATCTTTTATTTCTGACCCAAGCTGCTCTAGACAATCCTACAGCACTACCTAAAAATCTGGGACTGCAACAGTTCAGAATCCCTCCCCTTTTTTTTTTTTCCCCTAGGTGGAAAATGATAAATAAACATACAGAGACTTGAAAAAAAAAAAATCACAGGTAACACACTAACATACTTGTCTGTCTCCCACTGTGAAAGAATAAATTTCAAGATTAACATGCAATAAGTAGGAAGGAAATGTTGAAGGCTCCACCTCAGCCAACTGGAACTAACCTTGACTTTTGCATTTTCCCAGAAATTAATGAGGACTGATAGGAGGTGATAAGGAACACCATATCTTCCATAATGCACAGAGCTTTTTCTACCAGTCTACGAAGAAATAATTTACCATCCAAGATTTAACATCCATACTTGCCTTTTCCTTGCTAACATGCCCTTTTTCCCTTAATACAATCATTACCAGTGTGACCTTTCCCAGTGGTGACTGCGATTGTTCTAATTCTTTAGCTAATTAATTCCCAAAATTGTGGGAATATTTTTGAACCCTTAAGGTAACACTGTCCAAATGAGCTGAGTTTTCCTTCCTGTGGTGGGATTTTCCCACTTGAAGGCAAATATCTTTTGACTTTCCTGTGTTAAGGGAAGGCAGAAAAAGGCATCTCTTAAGTCTAATACTGTGAACCAAATTACACTTTCTTTTAATATTGTTAATAAGGTATTTAGGTTTGCAACAGCTGCATGTATGTTTTAGCTATTTTATTTACTGCTCTTAAATCCTGAGCCAACCTATGTGTTCCATTTGTCTTTTGACTGGTAAAATTGGGGTGTTGCAATCTGATTCACACTCTACAAAACCTTAATTTCAAAAAGTTGTCTATTATTGGCTCAATCCCTCTTCTATCTTCCAGCTTCAGTGCATATTGCTTCCTAACTACTGGTTTTGCTCCTGTCTGTAATTCTATTTCAGTGGGAGCTGCTCTTTTGACTTTCCTGGTGTTTCAGTAGCCCAAACTCCTGGGTATACCTGATCTAAAATTTGATTGACATTTGAATTACCCTGGCTTGGCTCCACATAACTCATTGCTAAACTCAGAGCTGCTATTAATTGTTCTTCCTTTACCTTAAGTTCAAATTTACCTTGTTTGAATTCTATTACAGCTCCCAGATTTTCTAGAAGGTCTCTGCCCAATATGAGTTTGGATAAATTTGGTAAATACAAAAACTGATGCACTCCCATTTGTTTTCCAATTTTGAACTTTAGGGGTTTCAAAAGAAAGCTTTTCTGATTGGCCAGTGGCACCCACGACTTAAACATATTTATCACTTTTAGGTATTAATTCAAAACAGAAAATGTAGCCCTGGTATCAATTAGAAAATCTAATTCTTCTTTTTCTTCCCCTAGCTTAATTTTTACCAGACGGTCCCCTAGCACTGGCCTGCCGGCCCCCCCCCTTCACTCAATACTCTGTAAGCAACAACAACCTCTCCTGTGCCTGTATTTCCACCTGTTAATTCAGGGCATTCTTGCTTCCAGTGTCCCTCTTTTCTGCAATGTGCACACTGGTTCTGACCCAGCCTTGTCTGTCGGGGAGGCAAACCTTACATCTGTTACACAAGGCTCATACATATAACTAACAGTTGCAAAACTGACAAATCTTAATTCTAGGTCTTATCCAAAGTGATGTGCTTATAGTTAACTCTTCAGCACTACCTCTCATATAGCAACTCTTAGCATGATAATACCTTTAACTATGTGCTCCTGGATGTTTCAAGGTAAGCAAGATATATCAGGTACACAATAACAATACTTGGCCGAATACAAACAAAACCAGACCAGACCAGACTAGAGGGGATATTCCCCTGGGAGAGCGTCCTCTCCCGTGTTCCCTGCGAGACGGCGTCCCGCCTCGACTCACGGGTACCCAGAACCAGAATAAACAAAACCAGAAACCAGATACAAATACCTTTTATCAATAGGCAGTGTTCTTGTCCAGCCCCCGCAAGAAGCCACCGAAGAAGGGAGCCCCTTCAGGTAAAAAGACTTACCCGAGGGCGCCCAAGGGGGTCCCGTCCTCCGGGGGATTCCGCAGCCGGGTGGAGAAGGTGTGCTGCCGCGGTCGCCAAATGAATCCGAAAAATCGGTCCAAGAAACTGCTCAGAGACCTTTTTATCTTTAAGCAGCAAGGTATTTGTTTATTCAACGTTGGGAGCAAGCCAGCTCGCGCTGGACAAACTTGCTCACCGGCTCCTCAGAAAATCAGCACTTTTATAGAATTTTCAGATGCGATTAAATGCATATTCAAACGATTACAACATCTATCAATACATATTAAAAAATAGGCGGAGTATCGGCGGAGCTTGGGGCGGTGCTTCTCTTGGTACCCCATTTCGAGGGGTCGTTCCTATCTTCATCCATAGGGCAGGGGTCTCTAACTCATCTTCCTCAGCTTGACCCTTCTTCTTTTCCATTGTTCTTGACCCGCTCACTGAAGCTTGGCAAAGGCCCTGGCTCCCAGCCTATTTCTTCTATTCAAATGTCTACCTGATCCTGCTGTATCTCTAATTTATTGCTTCTAGGTCTATTACATGTTCTTGTACTATGCTCTTAAGCTTTGGTCCAGTAAGTAGAACAGAATGAGCACAGATCGTTTTGCATGTTGGCAGCTTGTTAGCAGGCCCAAATTTCTTAGTTAACTCTTTTGGGCCTAGCCTCCTGTTTCACTGCAATGGCCGGTCCGACCTCCTGAAAAATCAAATCCAAAAGAAGATTGCTGCCAGACAAAAGGTGCCACCACGGAAAGCTCTTTGATGCCCAAGAAGTGCCCAGGCTGCCCCAACAACTGCACCTCAAATCCTAAGCTTCCAGAGTTTTTTTCCTTAGGGAAAGGGCTGCTGTTCCCTTTTTTCAGCCCTCTGCTGCAATGGCCTGTCCCACCTCCTGAAAATTAGAATCCAAATAAAGATTCCTGCCAGACAAAAGGTGCGACTACAGAAAGATCTTTGCTGGCCAAAAAATACCCAGGCTGCCCCAAGAACTGCACCTCAAAGCTAAAGCTTCCAGACTTTTTTTCCTTAGGAGAGGCCTGCTGTTCCCTTTTTTCTGCCCTGCGCTGCAATGACCTGTCCCACCTTCTGAAAAATTTACTCCAAATGAAGATTCCTTCCAGACAAAAAATGCCACCACAGAATGATCTTTACTGCCCAAGAAGTGCCCAGGCTGCCCCAGCAACTGCACCTGAAACCAAAGCTTCCAGACTGTTTTTCCTGGTGGAAAGAGCTGCTGTTCCTTTTTTCAGCCCTGCGCTACAATGTCCGGACCCACCTTTTAAAAAATTGAATCCAAATCAGATTGCTGCCAGAAAAAAGGTGCCACCACCGAAAGCTCTTCCTGCCCAAGAAATACCCAGGCTGCTACACCAACTGCACCTCAAAGCCAAAGCTTCCAGGCTTTTTTTCCTGGTGGAAAGAGCTGCTGTTCCCTTTTTCCAGCGCTGCTCTGCAATGACCTGTCCCATCTCCTGAAAAATAGAATCCAAATGAAGATTCCTGCTAGACAAAAGGTGCCACCACGGAAAGGTCTTGCTGCCCAAGAAGTGCCCAGGGTGCCCCAACAACTGCACCTCCAAGCCAAAGCTTCCAGACATTTTTTCCTTAGGGAAAGAACTGCTGTTCCCTTTTTTCAGCCCTGCGCTGGAATGGTCGGTCCCACCTCCTTAAAAATTGAATGCAAGTGAAGATTCCTGCCAAAGAAAAGGTGCCACCACAGAAAGCTCTTTGCTGCCCGAGAAGTGCCCAGGCTGCCCCACCAACTGCACCTCAAAGACAAAGCTTGCAGACTGTTTTTTCAGGTGGAAAGAGCTGCTTTTGCCTTTTTTCAGCCCTGCGCTGCAATGGTCGATCCCACCTCCTGAGAAATAGAATCCAAATGAAGATTCCTGCCAGACAAAAGGTGCCACCACAGAAAGGTCTTGCTGCACAAGAAGTGCCCAGGCTTCCCCACCAACTGCACCTCAAAGCCAAAGGTTCCAGAGTTTTTTTCCGGGTGGAAAGAGCTGCTGTTCCCTTTTTTCAACCCTGCGATTCAATGGCCGGTCCCACGTCTTTAAAAATTACTCCAAATGAAGATTCCTGCCAGAGAAATTTGCCACCACAGAAAGGTCTTGCTGCCCAAGAAGTTCTCAGGCTGCCCCAAAACTGCACCTGAAGGCAAAGGATCCAGACTGTTTTTCCTGGTGGAAAGAGCTGCTGTTCCCTTTTTTCAACTCTACTCTGCAATGGCCTGTCCCACCTCCTGAGAAATAGAATACAAATGAAGATTGCTGCCAGACAAAAGGTGCCACCAAAGAAAGCTGCTGGTTGCCCAAGAAGTGCCCAGGGTGCCCCACCAACTGCACCTCAAAGCCAAAGCTTCCAGACTTTTTTTCCTTAGGGAAAGGGCTGCTGTTCCCTTTTTTCAGCCCTCTGCTGCAATGGTCGATCCCACCTCCTGAGAAATAGAATCCAAATGAAGATTCCTGCCAGACAAAAGGTGCCATCACAGAAATGTTTTGCTGCCCAAGAAGTGCCCAGGCTGCCCCAACAACTGCTCCTCAAATCCAAATCTTCCAGACTTTTCTTTCCTGGTGGAAAGAGCTGCTGTTCCCTTTTTTCAGCCCTGCGCTACAGTGGCCGGTCCCACCTCCTGGAAAATTGAATCCAAATGAAGATTACTGCCAGACTAGAGGTGCCACCACAGACAACTCTTCCTGCCCGAGAAGTTCCTAGGCTGCCCCAACCACTGCACCTCAAAGCTAAAGCTTCCAGACTGTTTTTCCTGAGAGAAAAGACCTGCTGTTCCCTTTTTTCAACCCTGCTCTGCAATGGCCAGTCCCACCTCCTGGAAAATTCAATCCAAAGGAAGATTCCTGCCAGACAAAAGGTGCCACCACAGAAAGGTCTTGCTGCCCAAGAAGTGCCCAGGCTGCCCCACCAACTGCACCTCAAAACCAAAGCTTCCAGACTTTTTTCCTGGTGGAAAGAGCTGCTGTTCCCTTTTTTCAGCCCTGCGCTGCAATGGCCGGTTCAACCTCCTGAAAAATTGAATCCAAATAAGATTGCTGCCAGACAAAAGGTGCCACCACAGAAATCTCTTGATGCCCAAGAAGTTCCCAGGCGACCCCAACAACTACACCTCCAAGTCAAAGCTTCCAGACTTTTTTTCCTTAGGGAATGAACTGCTCTTCCCTTTTTTCAGCCCTGTGCTGCAATGGCCGGTCCCACCTTTTGAAAAATAGAATCCAAATGAAGATTGCTGCCAGACAAAAGGTGCCACCACAGAAATCTCTTTGTGCACAACAAGTGCCCACACTGCCCTAAGAACTACACCTGAAGCCAAAGGATTCAGACTGTTTTTCTGGTGGAAAGAGCTGCTGTTCCCTATTTTCCGCCCTGTGCTGCAATGGCCGGACTCACCTTTTGAAAAATAGAATCCAAAGGAAGATTCCTGCCAGACAAAAGGTGCCACCACAGAAAGGTCTTTGCTGCCCAAGAAGTGTCCAGGGTGCCCCACCAACTGCACCTCAAACCCAAAACTTCCAGACTTTTTTTCCTTAGGGAAAGGGCTGCTGTTCCCTTTTTTCAGCCCTCTGCTGCAATGGTCGATCCCACCTCCTGAGAAATAGAATCCAAATGAAGATTGCTGCCAGACAAAAGGTGCCACCACAGAAAGGTCTTGCTGCCCAACAAGTGCTTAGGCTGTCCCAAGAACTACACCTGAAGCCAAAGGTTCCAGACTTTTTTTCCTGGAGGAAAGAGCTGCTGTTCCCTTTTTTCTACCCTGCACTGCAATGGTCTGTCCCACCTCCTGAAAAATTCAATGCAAATGAAGATTCCTGCCTGAGAAAAGGTGCCACCACAGAAAGGTCTTGCTGCCGAAGAAGTGCCCAGGCTGCCCCACCAACTGCACCTCAAAGCCAAAGCTTCCAGACATTTTTTCCTTAGGGAAAGGGCTGTAGTTCCCTTTTTTCAGCCCTCTGCTGCAATGGTCGATCCCACCTCCTGAGAAATAGAATCCAAATGAAGATTCCTGCCAGACAAAAGGTGCCACCACAGAAAGGTCTTGCTGCCCAAGAAGTTCTCATGCTGCCCCAAAACTGCACCTGAAGGCAAAGGATCCAGACTGTTTTTCCTGGTGGAAAGAGCTGCTGTTCCCTTTTTTCAACTCTACTCTGCAATGGCCTGTCCCACCTCCTGAGAAATAGAATCCAAATGAAGATTCCTGCCAGACAAAAGGTGCCACCACAGAAAGCTGCTCGTTGACCAAGAAGTGCCCAGGGTGCCCCACCAACTGCACCTCAAAGCCAAAGCTTCCAGACTTTTTTTCCTTAGGGAAAGGGCTACTGTTCCCTTTTTTCAGCCCTCTGCTGCAATGTCCGGTCCCACCTCCTGAGAAATAGAATCCAAATGAAGATTCCTGCCAGACAAAAGGTGCAACCACAGAAATGTCTTGCTGCCCAAGAAGTGCCCAGGCTGCCCTAACAACTACTCCTCAAATCCAAATCTTCCAGACTTTTCTTTCCTGGTGGAAAGAGCTGCTGTTTCCTTTTTTCAACCCTGCTCTGCAATGACCAGTCCCACCTCCTGAAAAATTCAATGCAAATGAAGATTCCTGCCAGACAAAAGGTGCTACCACAGAAAGCTCTTTGCTGCCCAAGAAGTGCCCAGGGTGCCCCAACAACTGCACCTCCAAGCCAAAGCTTCCAGACTGTTTTTCCTGGTGGAAAGAGCTGCTGTTCCCTTTTTTCAGCCCTGCGCTGCAATGGCCGGTCCCACGTCTTTAAAAATTTACTCCAAATGAAGATTCCTGTCAGAGAAAAGTTGCCACCAGAGAAAGGTCTTGCTGCCCAAGAAGTGCTCAGGCTGTCCCAAAACTGCACGTGAAGCCAAAGGATCCAGACTATTTTTCCTGGTGGAAAGGGCTGCTGTTCCCTTTTTTCAGCCCTGCTCTGCAATGACCAGTCCCACCTCCTGGAAAATTCAATCCAAAGGGAGATTCCTGTCAGACAAAAGGTGCCACCACGGAAAGGTCTTTGCTGCCCAAGAAATGCCAGGGCTGCCCCAACAACTGCACGTGATGCCAAAGCTTCAGACTTTTATTCCTTAGGGAAAGGGCTGTAGTTCCCTTTTTTCAGCCCTCTGCTGCAATGGCCGGTCCCACCTCCTGAGAAATAGAATTCAAATGAAGATTCCTGCCAGACAAAAGGTGCCACCACAGAAAGGTCTTGGTGCACAACAAGTGCCCACGCTGCCCCAAGAACTACACCTGAAGCCAAAGGTTCCAGACTGATTTTCCTGGTGGAAAGAGCTACTGTTCCCTTTTTTCTGCCCTGCGCTGCAATGACCGGTCCCACCTCCTGAAAAATTCAATGCAAATGAAGATTCCTGCCAGAGAAAAGGTGCCACCACAGAAAGGTCTTGCTGCCGAAGAAGTGCCCAGGCTGCCCCAACAACTGCACCTCAAAGCCAAAGCTTCCAGACTTTTTTTCCTGGTGGAAAGGGCTGCTGTTCCCTTTTTTCAGCCCTCTGCTGCAATGGTCGATCCCACCTCCTGAGAAATAGAATCCAAATGAAGATTGCTGCCAGACAAAAGTACCATCACAAAAAGGTCTTGGTGCACACCAAGTGCCCAGGCTTCTCCACCAACTGCACCTCAAAGCCAAAGCTTCCAGACTTTTTTCCTGTTGGAAAGAGCTGCTGTTCCCTTTTTTCAGCCCTGCGCTGCAATGGCCGGTCCCACCTCCTGAAAAATTCAATGCAAATGAAGATTCCTGCCAGACAAAAGGTGCCACCACAGAAAGCTCTTTGCTGCCAAGGAAGTTCCCAGACTACTCCAAGAACTACACCTCCAAGTCAAAGCTTCCAGACTTTTTTTCCTTAGGGAAAGAGCTGCTGTTCCCTTTTTTCCGCCCTGCGCTGCAATGGCCGGTCCCACCTTTTGAAAAATTGAATCCAAATGAAGATTCCTGCCAGACAAAAGGTGCCAACAACAGAAAACTCTTCCTGCCCGAGAAGTTCCCAGGCTGCCCTAACAACTGCATCTCAAAGCCAAAGCTTCCAGACTGTTTTTCCTGAGAGAAAAGACCTGCTGTTCCCTTTTTCAACCCTGCTCTGCAATGACCAGTCCCACCTCCTGGAAAATTCAATGCAAATGAAGATTCCTGCCAGACAAAAGGTGCCACCACAGAAAACTCTTTGCTGCCCAAGAAGTGCCCAGGGTGCCCCAACAACTGCACCTCCAAACCAAAGCTTCCAGACTGTTTTTCCTGGTGGAAAGGGCTGCTGTTCCCTTTTTTCAGCCCTGCGATGCAATGGCTGGTCCCACGTCTTTAAAAATTTACTCCAAATGAAGATTCCTGCCAGAGAAAAGTTGCCACCAGAGAAAGGTCTTGCTGCCCAAGAAGTGCTCAGGCTGCCCCAAAACTGCACGTGAAGCCAAAGGATCCAGACTATTTTTCCTGGTGGAAAGGGCTGCTGTTCCCTTTTTTCAGCCCTGCGCTGCAATGGTTGGTCCCACCTCCTGAGAAATAGAATCCAAATGAAGATTGCTGCCAGACAAAAGGTGCCACCAAAGAAAGGTCTTGCTGCCCAAGAAGTGCCCAGGCTGCCCCAACAACTATACCTCCAAGTCAAAGCTTCCAGACTTTTTTTCCTTAGGGAAAGAGCTGCTCTTCCCTTTTTTCAACCCTGTGCTGCAATGGCCGGTCCCACGTCCTGAAAAATTGAATCCAAATGAAGCCAAAGCTTCCAGACTGTTTTTGCTGGTGGAAAGAGCTGCTGTTCCCTTTTTTCAGCCCTGCGCTTCCATGGTCGGATCTACCTCCTGAAATTTGAATGCAAATGAAGATTCCTGCCAGACAAAAGGTGCCACCAAAGAAAGCTCTTGCTGCCCAAGGAGTGCCCAGGCTGCCCCTACAACTGCACCTCAAAGGAAAACTTCCAGACTTTTTTTCCTTACGGAAAGAGATGCTGATCCCCTTTTTCAACCCTGAGCTGCAATTGTCGGTCTCAACTTCTGGAGAAGTGAATGGAAATGAAGATTCCTGCCTGAGAAAGGTACCACCACAGAAAGGACTTGCTGTTCAAGGACTGCCCAGGGTGCCCCTACATCTGCACTTCAAAGCCAAAGCTTTCAGACTGTTTTTCCTGGTGGAAAGGGCTGCTGTTCCCTTTTTTCAGCCCTGCGCTGCAATTGCTGGTCCCACCTCCTGAGAAATAGAATTCAAATGATGATTCCTGCCAGACAAAAGTTGCCACCACAGAAATGTCTTGGTGCACAAAAAGTGCGCACGCTGCCCCAAGAACTACACCTGAAGGCAAAAGTTCCAGACTGATTTTCCTGGTGGAAAGAGCTGCTGTTCCCTTTTTTCAGCTCTGCGTTTCAATGGCCTGTCCTACCTTTTTAAAAATTGAAAATAAATGAAGATTCGTGACAGACAAAAGCTGCCAGCACAGAAATCTCTTGCTGCCCAAGAAGTACCCAGGCTGCCCCACCAACTGCACCTGAAGCCAAAGGATCCAGATGTTCTTGCCTGGAGGAAAGGGCTGTTTTTCCTTTTTTTTTTCTGGCCTGCTCTACAATGGCCAAAGTAGATCCAAAAATTGAATGCAAATGAAGATTGTTGCCAGATAAAAGGTGCCACCACGGAAGCTCTTGCTGCCCAAGAAGTGCCCTGGGTGTCCCACCAACTGCCCCTCAAAGTGATAGCATACGGGCTTTCTTTTTTGGGAGAAAGGCTGTTGTTTGTTTCTTTTCGGAACCCTGCACTAATCTCCCATAATTGAAGACAAACGACACTTTATCCCAAAGATGAGGTGCCCAATCCCTGCGTCCCTTGATGCTCTCCCAGTGCCACATCAGGATCCTGTGCGGGAACACGTGCTGTGTTGTCTCCTATGGCAAAAGCAGGTGTTCCCGACTCCAGGGCTCTTCCCCGATCCAGTATGTGAAGAGCAGGGGACGGAGTATCTCGGCACCTCAGTTACTTCTGGCAAGAGACTCCATCCCTCCCAGAGCCTTTGGGAGACCTGCCGGAGTCACACACAGGAGCCCCTCTGGCCAGGTCTCCCTGCTGCCGGGGAGGGGCGGGGAAGAGCAGAGCCCGCTCCTCGCCGAGGATGCACATGGCAGCAAAAGGCTGCAGGTAGGAGTGGGAGCCCAGGCCATTGCAGTCTAAGATTCCCAGGAGCAGGTGGCCCAGCAGCTCCTGTTCCCAAGACACCGGTTCTCAATCCACGGCTCCCGGGAAGCTGCGGCTTTGCCGGAGGAGAAGATCCTTTCTGTGGTGCTGGACAAGATCGTCCAGTGACGAAGGCAAGTGTTTCCAACTCCAGGGCTGTCTCTTGAGGCGCTTCTAGAGTAGAATATCAGGGAATATCTCCGCATCTCTGTTCCTTCCTGCGATAGCCTCCATCCCTTCCCCAAGCTCTGGCAGTCCTGGTGGACTGCAGACAGATTAGCCTCTGCCTAAGGGACAAAATCCAGCCTATACGGCAAGGACTTTAAGTAGTTCAGTTTTGAGCCAGTAGGGCACTGCAGGACTGTTGTGTAAACACTAAATAAGGAGAAGGGGAAGGAAGAAAATAGAAAGTTTTTTTTTTTGGTTGCAAATAGGTTTTTTTCACGTGGGTTTAGGGTGGATATTTGGGAAAGGTTCTTCCCTGCGAGGGTGGTTGGCACTGGACCAGGCTCCCCAGGGCAGTGGTCGCAAAGCAAGGCTGGCAGAGTTCAGGCGCACGGTGTGACTCTTGGGGTCGGTGCTGTGCCGGGCAAAGGCTTGCACTGGACGCTCCTCGTGGGTCCCTTCCAACTGAGCATGTTCTGTGATGGTGCGATGAGTTCCCTCTCTTTGAACACTTTTGTTCTTTTTAGGACTCCTCGCTGGCCGGGGGCCGAAGCGCACCTTCCTTGCGCCTGCTTCCCTGGCCGTTGCGGCGGCTGCAGCCGGGCGCTGAGTGGCCGCTCCCCGCGCGGGCAGGGCCGCTGCTCCAGGAGTGGGGGGGCAGCGCCGGCGCCTCGAGGATTCCCGGGATTCCCTCACCGGTTTCCAGGCAACGCTCCCCGCGCACTCCTCGCTCCAGGGCCGAAGGTGCGCAGCCAATGGGAGGCGGCGGAGTGGGCGGGGCGATGCGGGGATTGGGCGGGGCGGGGGCGGGGCCGAGAAGGGCGGTTGGTGGGGTTTGGGTGAGGGTGGGAGCGGGCGGGGCCGGGAGTGGGAGCGCTGCCGCTGAGCGACCCCCGGACAGCGGCCCCCGGGGGAGAGGCCCCCGGCGAGTGGCCCCCGGTGCGCGGTCCCGAGGGAGAGACCCCCCGTGTGCGGCCCCCGGCGAGTGGCCGCTGGTGAGCGGCCCCCAGTAAATGACAGCCGGTGAGCGACCCGCGGTGAAGAAGCCCCGGTAAGTGAGCCCTGGGGAGGGACCCCGGTGAGCGACCCGCGGTGAACAACCCCTGGCAAGTGACCCCCGGGGAGGGACCCTCGGCAAGTGAGCCCCGGTGAGTGAGCCCCGGGGAGGGACCCCCAATGAGTGAGCCCCGGGGAGGGATCCCCGGTGCGCGGCCCCCGCGGGGTGTCGGGCCGGGGCTGGGCGCGTTCCTTCCCCGTGCAGAGCCGAGCGGGGCCGTGGCGGGAGCGGGGCCGGAGCGGAGCCGGCCGGGGGGGCAGAGGGGAGCCCTGAGCCGCCTTCTGCCGAGGGGGCTGCTGGAAAGGAGCCTGCGCTGGGAGGAGCGGGGCACGTGGCCCGAGGCTGAGGCAGGTCAGCTCCTGGAGAAAGGTTTCTCGCTGTGTTTTTCGGGGGGGCTCGGGCACTGCAATGGGTTGCCCAGGCGGAGCCAGCAGCCCGGCAGGTGTTTCAGAGGCGCCTGCATCTGGCCATGGCTGACACGGTTTGGTGCTTTGGGGGTTGCTGGGGTAGTGCTGGGCTGACGGTTGACTTGATGGAATCATGGAAGGTGCTGAGTTGGGAGGGTCCCACCGGCACCGTGGAGTCCAGCTCCTGAGTTTTAGGCACCACTAAAGGACCTGAATCTGCATCGAGCTGTTTGGCTCCAAAAACTCTTCTGCCCCTAGTCTACACTGCAAAGTAAAAGAAAACAGACCGTGCAAAATAGAGGCCTGTGTTCCCCCCAAGGGAAGGCAGGCAGGTACAAACCAGGACAGTAAATCAAAGCTCAGAACATACGTTCTTGGTCCCCCCAGTTGTATGACACATCAAACCAGTCCTCTGTTCATTACCCGTGTAGAACTCTCATCAGGAACCCCAAACTTTCTTGTGTGTATTTGTATAGATATGTATAGATATGTATAGGTAGATAGATATACATACATAGATATGTATAGGTATACATTTGTGTGTATCTCTATAAGATTCTGTATCTTTGGATGTGATATTGGCATGCTACTGTTGTGTGGCAACAAGTGGACTTAAAAGGTTACAACACTTTAGGAGAGCACCTTTTGAATTATGGGTTCTATTTTTTAAAGAAGGTAACAAGAAAAGGACTCTTTAGCCAAATATAAGTTAAGACATTAATCAGAGCAAATGTTTGGATTTTTATTTCCAATTGTACAACAAGTCATTCAACTATTTGCATACTCCAAAGCTGGGTTAGAATCTTCTCCCTCAGAAATAAGAAAAACTGTTTTCCGAGGCTGTTACTGACAGCCATGGCAGAGTTTCCAATAACAACTCTCCATTCTTGAAATGCAAAGCCTGAAAAATGAAACAAGCGTTAACCTGGAATTCTTGTTGCCAGCACTGATCTGGACAGAAGTTATTAGAGAGTGGAGCAAAGCTAGCACCACAAATAACCTTGGGCTCTCTAGCACCACTGTGCATTCATTGGTCATGGCACCAAAGTTTTGCTTTTCAACCCATCTGCTAAGGAAACCTTGCCAGAAAAGTGAGCTTATAACACTACTTTTCTTAAGAAGTTAGGAGGCCTTAATCCAGTGTACACGGATGAGACCCTGAAATAGGAGAGAGGCCAGTTGCTGATGATCAGTGCTGTCGCTGATAATGTCGGAACGGCCAAAGTGACACGAAGAAAGGTTCCATCAAAGTTTATTCCAAGGAAAAAGCAGGGACAGCCGCCCGGGGCTGCTGCGCAGCCCCTTAAGTACAGTTTTTGAACACACGTAATGCACACGGATAGGACCGTTCAAACTTTCACACCAGAATTCTTACAGCTAATAGGTGCATTTTCTAAACTCTACTTTCTCACAACAACTTTGCTTTTTCTCAAAACAGCCCAGTTCTTTCCCAGAACAGTCCCGAGCACCAGCTCTTATTTTTCTCTCATGTTGATGTTTTTCACAACTCCCCTCGTTCAAAACAGGTCCTTGTTCTCATGAGACAGTGCTCCTGTTCTCATGAGACAGTGTTCTCTGTTCCCACGGGACAGCTTCTTCAGGATGCATCAGTATGTTGTCAGGATCAGGGCCTCCGTTTTCAGTCCTCTCTTTTCAGTCCATCTCAGGGGTATACTTTGATCTGGTCAACATCTATTGCTTCGTCAGTATGTGCCAAGGTGCTGACAGACCCGCTGTCACCCCTGACAATTCCCCCTTTTTTGTATTTGTGCGACAAAGATGGCCTTAACAGTCTGTTGCAGGGCCCTTTGCAACAGGCTGATCAAGCAAGGCATCGGTATCGACAACCCCTGATTCAAAGCTAAGAAGAAATGCAGCATTTCCCAACGAGGATGGATAACAACACTTCACCAAGAAAAAAGAGAGTTCATCTACCATCTAGAATAAGGACTCACTATGGTCCGACAGATTCATGTAACATATTTCTTTAAAATCTTGACACTCCTGTAAAGTATTTTTAAGTCTACACACATATATATCTACACAGTTTCTCTCTCTCGTACAATCGTTTTCCAGTCATTCCTTGGTGGCCACCTCAGTCACACTTCACTCACGCATAGCTGGAATTTCTATTATACTTTTACATTTTAATTACACACTTTACATTTTAAGTAGTTATTGGCTGTGTACTTCTCAGTTTGTCATCTTTGGCAGTCACGTCCAACAAGTGTACCTGGCCTGAAAAGGAATACATACAAGGAATATAAGGCCTAACAAATTTAAGTGAGATCTACTCCGATTTAGCATCTGTTTATGCACCGGCATGGTCTCTTTCCCCCCTTTTTATATTTTAAAATGTTCATTTGATGTGTAAAATGTTTTCTTGACAACAATTTGTCCTATAAGTGAGTTAGGAATCTCTGCATAATTGTTTTAGCTCTGGAAAACCAGCAAATTACAACATGACTTGTCCTTACAGTTTTTCAAAACTTCCTAAATTGTGGAGAATTAAACCAATGTCTGAGTTACATGAGTAATGTGTGATAGACAGCAACACATGATTTCTGTCTATAGTCGGTACCTAGAAAAATGAATAGATAAATCACTATTACAGTCTGCTAATACAGCTTGAAATTCAGGGTCTTCTGTGAGAAGTCAGTCCAAGTTGTCTCCGATGTCTGGGATGTAATTAACTCTCAGCTCTTGTTCATCTGCTTCTTTTAGTTGTTCTTCACCTTTAATAAAAAACTCACAAATTTGTTATTAATAGTTCAGTCAGTTTTAAGTGGGTATCATGGGTAATTTTGCAGTTTTTCTTTGAAGCTGAAGGCCTAGTGATGATTCTTTGCAGTATGAGTCTCTCTGTAGGAGATAGGTTCTATGGCTTGGTTTTATGAATTTTTTCCTGGAGCATTCTTCAATCCTGCTTCTCAAAGAACATTGGTTAGAACAATCCTATTTAGTTTTAGCTCATCTTTTTAGGTCTCTAACTTCTGTATTTCCTTTTACTTTGTTTCTCTCATTTTGAGTATCATTTTATCATGTTGTACTGCAGAACAATTCTCTCCTATTGTAAAGTAAAACACACTGAATTTCAGGAAGGTCACTGTAACTTCAGTAAAAGCAAAGAGCAGCTTTCATTATGAAGAAACAATTGGCTGTTCAAAATCCCAGCATATGGAAATCTTTCAGAGGATGGGATTACTGATTTTTATAAGGGTCTTGGTTGCATAATTGGGTTAAATATAGTTTTGTATCTTTTACTTTTCTATTATCAAGCCACACATGGCTTGTGATTTGAACAGGATTCACAAATTCGTAGGGCAGATTCCTGCCTCTCTGAATATAAAAAAATGAAACAGGAGAACAGTCATATCCTTTTAAAACTTAAGCAGTCTCATCCAGCCTCTGAAACGATATGATCAACTAGGATTTATAAGCAGCCAATTCTGAATTTTTGCTGATATTTATATATTTTTCTGGGATATGCGTGAAAACTTTAAACATCTTATTTAAACAAAATAGGTGTAACAGTTTAACTTACATCCATGTATTTAAGAAATTAACACTCTTAAAGTAGCTTTCAACTTTAGCAATTTACATAAAGCCACAGTAAAACTCCCTTGGACTGCTTTAAACTAGGGTTTTGCTCATAAGAGTATACCAGGGGATCCAGAATGCACACCTTGCAAAGCAGCAACAGTTCTGGTTTAAGCTTGTCACCTGATAACAGGGACACACCTCTGCTGCTCAGCACAGGGACTAGGACAGATGCAGTTTAAACTTGAAACACTACCTGTTGTTAGGCAGTTTCCTGTATTATATCTTTAGATTTTCTCTCTCTTTCCACAAAGGTGGAAACTTCCAGCTAGAAACAGTTTACTTATTTTTCCCTTTTTTCTCTGGCAAAAACTGCCCCTGTCAAATAAGATATTTTTGAGCTAGGTATTCCACCAAAAAAAAGTCTACCTTAAAGCTTCCTCAACAATCTCAAAAAACCTATCTGTAAAATACAGAAGTAACAAAAGAATGTTTACAGAGCTGTTTGAGCAGGGGGGGGAGAGGGAAGGTAGCACAGCTGTGCTTAGAGCTCTGCCGGAGAATCACTCCCCCCCACACACTGGAATTTTCTTATAACAGGCAATTGTCAGCAGTTACTTTAAAAACTCTATTTCTCCATTACATTTATGTATGCATTCTGAAACAATTTTGGTTATTTTAATGAACAACTTCAGAAAACAGTTAGTCAGACTATGTTATGAAATTGTAAGACAATTTCTTTCTCCAATCAGAAGGTTACAAAGTTGCAATTTCTACAAAGCGGGATATTTTGATTGTCCTCCCAGCTCTGAGGGAGTGAATAAAGTTTCTGCTTAGTTACCAAGCAACCAACCATCTCTATCATGTGAAATACACTCTGTTTCTTTCCCTGGCAGGGCTGAATCTTTTCAAGGGAAGGCTTTTTACTTTTCTTTTTCCTTTTTCTCCTGGCAAAGAACTTTGTTTCTTCACATACACATGCACAGTAACACTAATATTGTGAGCTCACAAAAACACATTCCACAGACACTACAGTTAACACAAGAATTAACAGAAATATCAGAAGGCAGTTTTTTGTCCCCCCTTTTCTTTCCACCCCCCAGTAGGGATCGTTGTCTTCAGGCTTCCATGACACCAAACTTGATTTGTTGCGTATTTTTCTGTGTTTTATTTTACACACATTGTGAGACTGAAACAACCAATTAGTACATGAACAAAAAATAGGTAACTCAGGCTGCGAAGAAGCAAGAAAAGGAGGTAGATGCTGACTTTTGAGTTCGAAGGCTTCTACAGGGATGGGCTTTGCTGTCTTGTTTTCTGCCCAGCCCCCATTGTTCTAATTTATCTCTGTCCCTCTCCATTCGCTTATAAATCTTGCCTTGGATTTCTTTTCTTAGTTGTTTTCTCGGTGGAGTTATCTGGTGGAAAAACTGCTTTTTCTGCAGCAGTGGCAATGGAGGGGGGGGTCCTGACTTCTTTTCTGTCTCCGGGAGTGAATTATTAAATTTTTCTGCATTTTTTGCTTGGAGGTGTAGTTCAAGGACAATTTGTTACATCAGCAACCTGCTTATCTTTCTGGGCAACTGCGTTTCAGAGTTTTAGTTCTTATATGAATTATTGCATAGATCGTTGCCTCCCATACTCCTAAATCTTTCAAAGTCTCACGGAGCAAGTGTTAGGCAAACACATGAAATGCAACTTAACGTAGCAGCTTCAAAGCCTTATTTTCAGTACTATAACAGCACACGTCGTAAATTAAATTCAGCAACCTTGACATTCTTTCGGTTAAGGAGGGATTTCCATGTAGATAGAACTACACTTTCCTCCTTCGTTATGTGCTGTCCCATTGTTAAAATATAGTCCCCGGTGGCACCCCCGTTAGCTTACCTAATGAGGGTCAAAAAGTTCAGGTCCGGAGCGTTTGGTGGGAACCAGCCCCGCTCTCAAGCTTCAGCGGGCTCCGTTCCCCCTGTGCCTCGCCCCACAGGTC
Source organism: Manacus candei (assembly GCF_025592945.1). Lineage (NCBI taxonomy): Eukaryota > Metazoa > Chordata > Aves > Passeriformes > Pipridae > Manacus > Manacus candei. The sequence continues at coordinate 663,387 of NW_026138220.1, read as the reverse complement.
CAATCTCCCTCTAGGAGAGAAAATCCTCTGCTCTTTCCCCCTCTAGGAGGGAAGTCACAGCAGCTCCACAATTGGAGATAAATCTGTCTTCAACGTTGCAATCACGTCGGGGTCACCAGATGTCGCTGATAATGTCGGAACGGCCAAAGCGACACGAAAAAAGGTTCCAGTAAAGTTTATTCCAAGGAAAAAGCAGGGACAGCCGCCCGGGGCTGCTGCGCAGCCCCTTAAGTACAGTTTTTGAACACACGTAATGCACACGGATAGGACAGTTCAAACTTTCACACCAGAATTCTTACAGCTAATAGGTGCATTTTCTAAACTCTACTTTCTCACAACAACTTTGCTTTTTCTCAAAACAGCCCAGTTCTTTCCCGAGCACCTGCTCTTATTTTTCTCTCATGTTGATGTTTTTCGCAACTCCCCTCGTTCAAAACAGGTTCTTGTTCTCATGAGACAGTGCTCCTGTTCTCATGAGACAGTGTTCTCTGTTCCCACGGGACAGCTTCTTCAGGATGCATCAGTATGTTGTCAGGATCAGGGCCTCCGTTTTCAGTCCTCTCTTTTCAGTCCATCTCAGGGGTATACTTTGATCTGGTCAACATCTATTGCTTCGTCAGTATGTGCCAAGGTGCTGACAGACCCGCTGTCACCCCTGGCACAGTGCAGATGAGGAATCAGCTCTGCTGAGTAGGCTTCAAGCTTTGTGATTTTTACAAGTGCACTATTTCAAATCTGTTGTAGAAGAAACAGTCTTTTCTGTTTGATCAACTTTCCACTTTCAGAATACTGGAGTTTATCCCTCAAATTCAACCTGTAGTTTCAAAAGATAAAAATCCTTTGAGGAAACCTTTCAACCTCAGTAGCCAATTGCAACATGCCCAGGGAAGTTCAGCAACAGCACCATTCAGTAAATACACTGTTCTGGACCAGACATCCCAGAGAGATTGAACTCCAGTGCTAAACCCCATAGAGTGTCAACTGCCATAAGAGCTGATTTTTGGCTTCGCTGAGATTCTCTCTTGTTTCCTTTGGTGTACCTGGCACATCTGGAGCAAGGGGTCAGGGCAAAAGTACATCCTTAGCAGGGTCAGTAGAGATCATGTCAAAAGAGTATCGATTTCTGTAATTAAGGAAGGCAATTAGATACAGGAATTTATTTTTCTAGCCCCTCTTTCCGGACTACCGGTGTCTTACTTCATCATGCCCTGTGAGCAGTCCCAGTGCTCTGTGATTGATGCCATAAGAGACTTGCTAAAAGGGAGCAAACACCTCCTAGAAAAGAGGTGCCACCACAGAAAGTTCTTGCTTGCCAAGAAGTGCCCAGGCTGCCCCACCAACTGCACCTGAAGCCAAAGGATCCAAACTTACTTTCCTGTGGAAAAGAGCTGCTCATCCATTTTTCAGCCCTGCGCTACAATGACCAAAATAACTCCCAAAATTGAATCCAACTGAAGATTCCTGCCAGACAAAAGGTGCCACCACAGAAAGCTCCTGCTGCCCAAGAAGTGCCCAGGCTACCCCACCAACTCCATCTCAAAGCTTAAGCTTCCAGACTTTTTTTCCTTAGGGAAAGAGCTGCTATTCCCTTTTTTCAGCCCTGCGTTGCAATGGTCGGTCCCACCTTTTGAAAAATAGAATCCAAATGAAGATTGCTGTCAGACAAAAGGTAACACCACAGAAATCTCTTGGTGCACAACAAGTGCCCACGCTGCCCTAAGAACTACACCTGAAGCCAAAGGTTCCAGACTGTTTTTCTGGTGGAAAGAGCTGCTGTTCCCTTTTTTCTGCCCTGCGCTGCAATGGTCGGTCCCACCTCCTGAAATCTGAATGCAAATGAAGATTCCTGCCAGAGAAAAGGTGCAACCACAGAAAGGTCTTGCTGTCCAAGGACTGCCCAGGGTGCCCCACCAACTGCACCTCAAAGCCAAAGGTTCCAGACTGTTTTCCTGGTGGAAAGAGCTGCTGTTCCCTTTTTTCCGCCCTGCGCTGCAATGACCGGTCCCACGTCCTGAAAAATTGAATCCAAATGAAGATTGCTGCCAGACAAAAGGTGCCACCACAGAAAGGTCTTTGCTGCCCCAAAAGTTCCCAGGCTTCTCCAACAACTGCACCTCAAAGCCAAAGCTTCCAGACTTTTTTCCTGGTGGAAAGAGCTGCTGTTCCCTTTTTTCAGCCCTGTGCTGCAATGGCCGGTCCCACCTCCAGAAATAATGAATGCAAATGGAGATTCGTGCCAAACAAAAGGTGCCACCAAAGAAAGCTCTTTCCTGCCCAAGAAGTGCCCCGGCTGCCCCAAAAACTAGACCTCCAAGTCAAAGCTTCCAGACTGTTTTTTCCTTAGGGAAAGAGATGCTCTTCCCTTTTTCAGCCCTGTGCTGCAATGGCCGGTCCCACCTCCTGAAAAATTGAATCCAGATGAAGATTCCTGCCGGACAAAAGGTGCCACCACAGAAAACTCTTCCTGCCCGAGAAGTTCCCAGGCTGCCCTAACAACTGCATCTCAAAGCCAAAGCTTCCAGACTGTTTTTCCTGAGAGAAAAGACCTGCTGTTCCCTTTTTTCAACCCTGCTCTGCAATGACCAGTCCCACCTCCTGGAAAATTCAATGCAAATGAAGATTCCTGCCAGACAAAAGGTGCCACCACAGAAAGCTCTTTGCTGCCCAAGAAGTGTCCAGGGTGCCCCACCAACTGCACCTCAAAGCCAAAGCTTCCAGACTTTTTTTCCTTAGGGAAAGGGCTGTAGTTCCCTTTTTTCAGCCCTCTGCTGCAATGGTCGATCCCACCTCCTGAGAAATAGAATCCAAATGAAGATTGCTGCCAGACAAAAGGTGCCACCACAGAAAGGTCTTGCTGCCCAACAAGTGCTTAGGCTGCCCCAAGAACTACACCTGAAGCCAAACCTTCCAGACTATTTTTCCTGGTGGAAAGAGCTGCTGTTCCCTTTTTTCCGCCCTGCGCTGCAATAGCCGGACCCACCTTTTGAAAAATAGAATCCAAATGAAGATTGCTGCCAGACAAAAGGTGCCACCACAGAAAGCTGCTGGTTGCCCAAGAAGTGCCCAGGCTGCCCCACCAACTATACTGCCAAGCCGAAGCAACTAGATATTTTTTCATGGTGGAAAGGGCTGCTGTTCCCTTTTTTCAGCCGTGCATTGCAATAGCCGGTCCCACCTCCTGAAAAATAGAATCCAAATGAAGATTCCTGCCAGACAAAAGGTGCCACCACAGAAAGCTCCTGCTACCCAAGAAGTGCCCAGGCTACTCCACCAACTCCACCTCAAAGCTTAAGCTTCCAGACTTTTTTTCCTGGTGGAAAGAGCTGCTGTTCCCTTTTTTCAGGCCTGCGCTGCAATGGCCAGTCCCACGTCTCTAAAAATTTACTCTAAATGAAGATTCCTGCCAGAGAAAAGTTGCCACCAGAGAAAGGTCTTGCTGTCCATGAAATGCCAGGGCTGCCCCAACGACTGCACGTGAACCCAAAGCTTTAAGAATTTTTTTTCTTAGGGAAAGGGCTGCTGTTCCCTTTTTTCAGCCCTCTGCTTCAATGGTCCGTCCCACCTTTTGAAAAATTGAATGCAAATGAAGATTTGTCCTAAACAAAAGGTGCCACCAAAGAAAGCTCTTGCTGCCCAAGAAGTGCCCAGGCTGCCACAACAACTACACCTCCATGTCAAAGCTTCCAGACTTTTTTTCCTGGTGGAAAGAGCTGCTCTTCCCTTTTTTCAACCCTGTGCATCAATGGTCGGTCCCACGTCCTGAAAAATTGAATCCAAATGAAGATTCCTGCCAGACAAAAGGTGCCAACAACAGAAAACTCTTCCTGCCCGAGAAGTTCCCAGGCTGCCCTAACAACTGCATCTCAAAGCCAAAGCTTCCAGACTGTTTTTCCTGAGAGAAAAGACCTTCTGTTCCTTTTTTTTTAACCCTGCTCTGCAATGACCAGTCCCACCTCCTGGAAAATTCAATGCAAATGAAGATTCTTGCCAGACAAAAGGTGCCACCACAGAAAGCTCTTTGCTGCCCAAGAAGTGCCCAGGGTGTCCCACCAACTGCACCTCAAAGGCAAAGCTTCCAGACTTTTTTTCCTTAGGGAAAGGGCTGCTGTTCCCTTTTTTCAGCCCTGCGCTGCAATGGTCAATCCAACCTCCTGAGAAATAGAATCCAAATGAAGATTGCTGCCAGACAAAAGGTGCCACCACAGAAATGTCTTGGTGCCCAACAACTGCCCAGGCGGTCCTAAGAACTACACCTGAAGCCAAACCTTCCAGACTATTTTTCCTGGTGGAAAGAGCTGCTGTTCCATTTTTTCAGCCCTGCGCTGCAATAGCCGGACCCACCTTTTGAAAAATAGAATCCAAATGAAGATTGCTGCCAGACAAAAGGTGCCACCACAGAAAGCTCTTTGCTGCCCAAAAAGTGTCCAGGCTGCCCCACCAACTGCACCTCAAAGCCAAAGCTTCCAGACTTTTTTTCCTTCGGGAAAGGGCTGCTGTTCCCTTTTTTCAGCCCTCTGCTGCAATGGCCGATCCCACCTCCTGAGAAATAGAATCCAAATGAAGATTGCTGCCAGACAAAAGGTGCCACCACAGAAAGGTCTTGCTGCCCAGCAAGTGCTTAGGCTGCCCCAAGAACTACACCTGAAGCCAAAGGTTCCAGACTTTTTTTCCTGGTGGAAAGAGCTGCTGTTCCCTTTTTTCAGCCCTGCGCTGCAATGGCCTCTTCCACCTCCTGAAAAATTGAATCCATATAAGATTGCTGCCAGACAAAAGTATCACCACAGAAAGGTCTTGCTGCCCAAGAAGTGCCCAGGCTACCCCAACAACTACACCTCCAAGTCAAAGCTTCCAGACTTTTTTTCCTTAGGGAAAGAGCTGCTCTTCCCTTTTTTCAGCCCTGTGCTGCAATGGCCGGTCCCACGTCTTTAAAAATTTACTCCAAATGAAGATTCCTGCCAGAGAAAAGTTGCCACCACAGAAAGGTCTTGCTGCCCGAGAAGTGCTCAGGCTGCCCCAAAACTGCACGTGAAGCCAAAGGATCCAGACTATTTTTCCTGGTGGAAAGGGCTGCTGTTCCCTTTTTTCAGCCCTGCGCTGCAATGGCCGGTCCCACCTCCTGAAAAATAGAATCCAAATGAAGATTCCTGCCAGACAAAAGGTGCCACCACGGAAAGCTCTTTGCTGCCCAAAAAGTGCAAGGGCTGCCCCAACAACTGCCCGTGATGCCAAAGCTTCAGACTTTTTTTCCTTAGGGAAAGGGCTGCTGTTCCCTTTTTTCAGCCCTCTGCTGCAATGGCCGGTCCCACCTCCTGAGAAATAGAATTCAAATGAAGATTCCTGCCAGACAAAAGGTGCCACCACAGAAAGGTCTTGGTGCACAACAAGTGCCCACGCTGCCCCAAGAACTACACGTGAAGCCAAATATTCCAGACTGATTTTCCTGGTGGAAAGAGCTGCTGTTCCCTTTTTTCTGCCCTGCGCTGTAATGGTGGGTCCCACGTCCTGAAATTTGAATGCAAATGAAGATTCCTGCCAGAGAAAAGTTGCCACCACAGAAAGGTCTTGCTGCCCAAGAAGTGCTCAGGCTGTCCCAAAACTGCACGTGAAGCCAAAGGATCCAGACTATTTTTCCTGGTGGAAAGAGCTGCTGTTCCCTTTTTTCAGCCCTCTGCTGCAATGGCCGGTCCCACCTCCTGAGAAATAGAATCCAAATGAAGATTGCTGCTAGACAAAAGGTGCCACCACAGAAAGGTCTTGCTGCCCAACAAGTGCTTACGCTGCCCCAAGAACTACACCTGAAGCCAAAGGTTCCAGACTTTTTTTCCTGGTGGAAAGAGCTGCTGTTCCATTTTTTCAGCCCTGCGCTGCAATGGCCTCTTCCACCTCATGAAAAATTGAATCCAAATAAGATTGCTGCCAGACAAAAGTACCAGCCCAGAAAGGTCTTGCTGCCCAAGATGTGTCCAGAGTGCCCCACCAACTGCACCTCAAAGCCAAAGCTTCCAGACTGTTTTCCTGGTGGAAAGAGCTGCTGTTCCCTTTTTTCCGCCCTGTGCTGCAATGGCCGGACCCACCTTTTGAAAAATAGAATCCAAATGAAGATTGCTGCCAGACAAAAGGTGCCACCACAGAAAGCTCTTTGCTGCCCAAGAAGTATCCAGGGTGCCCCACCAACTGCACCTCAAAGCCAAAGCTTCCAGACTTTTTTTCCTTAGGGAAAGGGCTGCTGTTCCCTTTTTTCAGCCCTCTGCTGCAATGGTCGATCCCACCTCCTGAGAAATAGAATCCAAATGAAGATTGCTGCCGGACAAAAGTACCACCACAGAAAGGTCTTGTTGCCCAAGAAGTGCCCAGGCTACCCCAACAACTACACCTCCAAGTCAAAGGTTCCAGACTTTTTTTCCTGGTGGAAAGAGCTGCTCTTCCCTTTTTTCAGCCCTGTGCTGCAATGGCCGGTCCCACCTCCTGAAAAATTGAATCCAAATGAAGATTCCTGCCAGACAAAAGGTGCCAACAACAGAAAACTCTTCCTGCCCGAGAAGTTCCCAGGTTGCCCTAACAACTGCATCTCAAAGCCAAAGCTTCCAGACTATTTTTCCTGAGAGAAAAGACCTGCTGTTCCCTTTTTTCAACCCTGCTCTGCAATGACCAGTCCCACCTCCTGGAAAATTCAATGCAAATGAAGATTCCTGCCAGACAAAAGGTGCCACCACAGAAAGCTCTTTGCTGCCCAAGAAGTGCCCAGGGTACCCCAACAACTGCACCTCCAAACCAAAGGTTCCAGACTGTTTTTTCTGGTGGAAAGAGCTGCTGTTCCCTTTTTTCAGCCCTGCGCTGCAATGGCCGGTCCCACATCTTTAAAAATTTACTCCAAATGAAGATTCCTGCCAGAGAAAAGTTGCCACCAGAGAAAGGTCTTGCTGCCCAAAAAGTGCTCAGGCTGTCCCAAAACTGCACGTGAAGCCAAAGGATCCAGACTATTTTTCCTGGTGGAAAGGGCTGCTGTTCCCTTTTTTCAGCCCTGCGCTGCAATGGCCGGTCCCACCTCCTGAAAAATAGAATCCAAATGAAGATTCCTGCCAGACAAAAGGTGCCACCACAGAAAGGTCTTTGCTGCCCAAGAAGTGCCAGGGCTGCCCCAACAACTGCTCGTGATGCCAAAGCTTCAGACTTTTTTTCCTTAGGGAAAGGGCTGCTGTTCCCTTTTTTCAGCCCTCTGCTGCAATGGCCGGTCCCACCTCCTGAGAAATAGAATTCAAATGAAGATTCCTGCCAGACAAAAGGTGCCACCACAGAAAGGTCTTGGTGCACAACAAGTGCCCACGCTGTCCCAAGAACTACACCTGAAGCCAAAGGTTCCAGACTGATTTTCCTGGTGGAAAGAGCTGCTGTTCCCTTTTTCTGCCCTGCGCTGCAATGGTCGGTCCCACCTCCTGAAATTTGAATGCAAATGAAGATTCCTGCCAGAGAAAAGGTGCAACCACAGAAAGGTCTTGCTGCCCAAGAAGTGCCCAGGCTGCCCCAACAACTGCACCTCAAAGCCAAAGCTTGCAGACTGTTTTCCTGGTGGAAAGAGCTGCTGTTCCCTTTTTTCGGCCCTGCTCTGCAATAGCCGGACCCACCTTTTGAAAAATAGAATCCAAATGAAGTTGCTGCCAGACAAAAGGTGCCACCACAGAAAGCTCTTTGGTGCCCAAGAAGTGTCCAGGGTGCCCCACCAACTGCACCTCAAAGCCAAAGCTTCCAGACTTTTTTTCCTTAGGGAAAGGGCTGCTGTTCCCTTTTTTCAGCCCTCTGCTGCAATGGTCGATCCCACCTCCTGAGAAATAGAATCCAAATGAAGATTGCTGCCGGACAAAAGTACCACCACAGAAAGGTCTTGTTGCCCAAGAAGTGCCCAGGCTACCCCAACAACTACACCTCCAAGTCAAAGCTTCCAGACTTTTTTTCCTTAGGGAAAGAGCTGCTCTTCCCTTTTTTCAGCACTGTGCTGCAATGGCCGGTCCCACCTCCTGAAAAATTGAATCCAAATGAAGATTCCTGCCAGACAAAAGGTGCCAACAACAGAAAACTCTTCCTGCCCGAGAAGTGCCCAGGTTACCCTAACAACTGCATCTCAAAGCCAAAGCTTCCAGACTATTTTTCCTGAGAGAAAAGACCTGCTGTTCCCTTTTTTCAACCCTGCTCTGCAATGACCAGTCCCACCTCCTGGAAATAGAATGCAAATGAAGATTCCTGCCAGACAAAAGGTGCCACCACAGAAAGCTCTTTGCTGTCCAAGAAGTACCCAGGGTGCCCCAACAACTGCACCTCCAAACCAAAGGTTCCAGACTTTTTTTCCTGGTGGAAAGAGCTGCTGTTCCCTTTTTTCAGCCCTGCGCTGCAATGGCCGGTCCCACGTCTTTAAAAATTTACTCCAAATGAAGATTCCTGCCAGAGAAAAGTTGCCACCAGAAAAATGTCTTGCTGCCCAAAAAGTGCTCAGGCTGTCCCAAAACTGCACGTGAAGCCAAAGGATCCAGACTATTTTTCCTGGTGGAAAGGGCTGCTGTTCCCTTTTTTCAGCCCTGCGCTGCAATGGCCAGTCCCACCTCCTGAAAAATAGAATCCAAATGAAGATTCCTGCCAGACAAAAGGTGCCACCACAGAAAGGTCTTTGCTGCCCAAGAAGTGCCAGGGCTGCCCCAACAACTGCACGTGATGCCAAAGCTTCAGACTTTTTTTCCTTAGGGAAAGGGCTGCTGTTCCCTTTTTTCGGCCCTGCTCTGCAATAGCCGGTCCCACCTCCTGAGAAATAGAATTCAAATGAAGATTGCTGCCAGACAAAAGGTGCCACCACAGAAAGGTCTTGGTGCACAACAAGTGCCCACGCTGCCCCAAGAGCTACACCTGAAGCCAAAGGTTCCAGACTGATTTTCCTGGTGGAAAGAGCTGCTGTTCCTTTTTCTGCCCTGCGCTGCAATGGTCGGTCCCACCTCCTGAAATTTGAATGCAAATGAAGATTCCTGCCAGAGAAAAGGTGCAACCACAGAAAGGTCTTGCTGCCCAAGAAGTGCCCAGGCTGCCCCAACAACTGCACCTCAAAGCCAAAGCTTGCAGACTGTTTTCCTGGTGGAAAGAGCTGCTGTTCCCTTTTTTCGGCCCTGCTCTGCAATAGCCGGACCCACCTTTTGAAAAATAGAATCCAAATGAAGATTGCTGCCAGACAAAAGGTGCCACCACAGAATGGTCTTGGTGCACAACAAGTGCCCACGCTGCCCCAAGAACTACACCTGAAGGCAATGGTTCCAGACTGATTTTCCTGGTGGAAAGAGCTGCTGTTCCCTTTTTTCTGCCCTGCGCTGCAATGGTCGGTCCCACGTCCTGAAATTTGAATGCAAATGAAGATTCCTGCTAGAGAAAAGGTGCAACCACAGAAAGGTCTTGCTGCCCAAGAAGTGTTCAGGCTGCCCCAACAACTGCACCTCAAAGTCAAAGCTTCCAGACTGTTTTCCTGGTGGAAAGAGCTGCTGTTCCCTTTTTTCCGCCCTGTGCTGCAATGGCCGGACCCACCTTTTGAAAAATAGAATCCAAATGAAGATTCCTGCCAGACAAAAGGTGCCACCACAGAAAGCTCTTTGCTGCCCAAGAAGTGTCCAGGGTGCCCCACCAACTGCACCTCAAAGCCAAAGCTTCCAGACTTTTTTTCCTTAGGGAAAGGGCTGCTGTTCCCTTTTTTCAGCCCTCTGCTGCAATGGTCGATCCCACCTCCTGAGAAATAGAATCCAAATGAAGATTGCTGCCGGACAAAAGTACCACCACAGAAAGGTCTTGTTGCCCAAGAAGTGCCCAGGCTACCCCAACAACTACACCTCCAAGTCAAAGCTTCCAGACTTTTTTTCCTTAGGGAAAGGGCTGCTGTTCCCTTTTTTCAGCCCTCTGCTGCAATGACCGGTCCCACCTCCTGAGAAATAGAATTCAAATGAAGATTCCTGCCAGACAAAAGGTGCCACCACAGAAAGGTCTTGCTGCCCAACAAGTGCTTACGCTGCCCCAAGAACTACACCTGAAGCCAAAGGTTCCAGACTTTTTTTCCTTAGGGAAAGAGCTGCTCTTCCCTTTTATCAGCCCTGCGCTGCAATGGCCGGTTCCACCTCCTGAAAAATTGAATCCAAATAAGATTGCTGCCAGACAAAAGGTAACACCACAGAAATCTCTTGATGCCCAAGAAGTTCCCAGGCGACCCCAACAACTACACCTCCAAGTCAAAGCTTCCAGACTTTTTTTCCTTAGGGAATGAACTGCTCTTCCCTTTTTTCAGCCCTGTGCTGCAATGGCCGGTCCCACCTTTTGAAAAATAGAATCCAAATAAGATTGCTGCCAGACAAAAGGTAACACCACAGAAATCTCTTGGTGCACAACAAGTGCCCACGCTGCCCTAAGAACTACACCTGAAGCCAAAGGTTCCAGACTGTTTTTCTGGTGGAAAGAGCTGCTGTTCCCTTTTTTCCGCCCTGCGCTGCAATGGCCGGACCCACCTTTTGAAAAATAGAATCCAAATGAAGATTGCTGCCAGACCAAAGGTGCCACCACAGAAAGGTCTTTGCTGCCCAAGAAGTGTCCAGGGTGCCCCACCAACTGCACCTCAAACCCAAAGCTTCCAGACTTTTTTTCCTTAGGGAAAGGGCTGTAGTTCCCTTTTTTCAGCCCTCTGCTGCAATGGTCGATCCCACCTCCTGAGAAATAGAATCCAAATGAAGATTGTTGCCAGACAAAAGTACCACCACGGAAAGGTCTTTGCTGCCCAAGAAGTGCCCAGGCTGCCCCACCAACTGCACCTCAAAGCCAAAGCTTCCAGACATTTTTTCCTTAGGGAAAGGGCTGTAGTTCCCTTTTTTCAGCCCTGCGCTGCAATGGTCGATCCCACCTCCTGAGAAATAGAATCCAAATGAAGATTGCTACCAGACAAAAGGTGCCACCACAGAAAGGTCTTGCTGCCCAACAAGTGCTTCGGCTGCCCCAAGAACTACACCTGAAGCCAAAGGTTCTAGACTTTTTTTCCTGGTGGAAAGAGCTGCTGTTCCCTTTTTTCAGCCCTGTGCTGCAATGGCCGGTCCCACCTCCTGAAAAATTGAATCCAAATGAAGCCAAAGCTTCCAGACTGTTTTTGCTGGTGGAAAGAGCTGCTGTTCCCTTTTTTCAGCCCTGCGCTTCCATGGTCGGATCTACCTCCTGAAATTTGAATGCAAATGAAGATTCCTGCAAGACAAAAGGTGCCACCAAAGAAAGCTCTTGCTGCCCAAGGAGTGCCCAGGCTGCCCCTACAACTGCACCTCAAAGGAAAACTTCCAGACTTTTTTTCCTTACGGAAAGAAATGCTGATCCCCTTTTTCAACCCTGCGCTGCAATTGTCGGTCTCAACTTCTGGAGAAGTGAATGGAAATGAAGATTCCTGCCTGAGAAAGGTACCACCACAGAAAGGACTTGCTGTTCAAGGACTGCCCAGGGTGCCCCTACATCTGCACTTCAAAGCCAAAGCTTTCAGACTGTTTTTCCTGGTGGAAAGGGCTGCTGTTCCCTTTTTTCAGCCCTGCGCTGCAATTGCTGGTCCCACCTCCTGAGAAATAGAATTCAAATGATGATTCCTGCCAGACAAAAGTTGCCACCACAGAAATGTCTTGGTGCACATCAAGTGCTTCAGGTGCCCCAACAACTGCACCTGAAGCCAAAACTTCCAGACTTTTTTTCCTGGTGGAAAGAGCTGCTGTTCCCTTTTTTCTGCCCTGCGCTGCAATGGTCGGTCCCACGTCCTGAAATTTGAATGCAAATGAAGATTCCTGCTAGAGAAAAGGTGCAACCACAGAAAGGTCTTGCTGCCCAAGAAGTGCTCAGGCTGCCCCAACAACTGCACCTCAAAGTCAAAGCTTCCAGACTGTTTTCCTGGTGGAAAGAGCTGCTGTTCCCTTTTTTCCACCCTGCGCTGCAATGGCCGGACCCACCTTTTGAAAAATAGAATCCAAATGAAGATTGCTGCCAGACAAAAGGTGCCACCACAGAAAGCTCTTTGCTGCCCAAGAAGTGTCCAGGCTGCCCCACCAACTGCACCTCAAAGCCAAAGCTTCCAGACTTTTTTTCCTTAGGGAAAGGGCTGCTGTTCCCTTTTTTCAGCCCTCTGCTGCAATGGTCGATCCCACCTCCTGAGAAATAGAATCCAAATGAAGATTGCTGCCAGACAAAAGTACCACCACAGAAAGGTCTTGTTGCCCAAGAAGTGCCCAGGCTACCCCAACAACTACACCTCCAAGTCAAAGCTTCCAGACTTTTTTTCCTTAGGGAAAGAGCTGCTCTTCCCTTTTTTCAGCACTGTGCTGCAATGGCCGGTCCCACCTCCTGAAAAATTGAATCCAAATGAAGATTCCTGCCAGACAAAAGGTGTCAACAACAGAAAACTCTTCCTGCCCGAGAAGTTCCCAGGTTACCCTAACAACTGCATCTCAAAGCCAAAGCTTCCAGACTATTTTTCCTGAGAGAAAAGACCTGCTGTTCCCTTTTTTCAACCCTGCTCTGCAATGACCAGTCCCACCTCCTGGAAATAGAATGCAAATGAAGATTCCTGCCAGACAAAAGGTGCCACCACAGAAAGCTCTTTGCTGTCCAAGAAGTACCCAGGGTGCCCCAACAACTGCACCTCCAAACCAAAGGTTCCAGACTTTTTTTCCTGGTGGAAAGAGCTGCTGTTCCCTTTTTTCAGCCCTGCGCTGCAATGGCCGGTCCCACGTCTTTAAAAATTTACTCCAAATGAAGATTCCTGCCAGAGAAAAGTTGCCACCAGAAAAATGTCTTGCTGCCCAAAAAGTGCTCAGGCTGTCCCAAAACTGCACGTGAAGCCAAAGGATCCAGACTATTTTTCCTGGTGGAAAGGGCTGCTGTTCCCTTTTTTCAGCCCTGCGCTGCAATGGCCAGTCCCACCTCCTGAAAAATAGAATCCAAATGAAGATTCCTGCCAGACAAAAGGTGCCACCACAGAAAGGTCTTTGCTGCCCAAGAAGTGCCAGGGCTGCCCCAACAACTGCACGTGATGCCAAAGCTTCAGACTTTTTTTCCTTAGGGAAAGGGCTGCTGTTCCCTTTTTTCAGCCCTCTGCTGCAATGGCCGGTCCCACCTCCTGAGAAATAGAATTCAAATGAAGATTGCTGCCAGACAAAAGGTGCCAACACAGAAAGGTCTTGGTGCACAACAAGTGCCCACGCTGCCCCAAGAGCTACACCTGAAGCCAAAGGTTCCAGACTGATTTTCCTGGTGGAAAGAGCTGCTGTTCCTTTTTCTGCCCTGCGCTGCAATGGTCGGTCCCACCTCCTGAAATTTGAATGCAAATGAAGATTCCTGCCAGAGAAAAGGTGCAACCACAGAAAGGTCTTGCTGCCCAAGAAGTGCCCAGGCTGCCCCAACAACTGCACCTCAAAGCCAAAGCTTGCAGACTGTTTTCCTGGTGGAAAGAGCTGCTGTTCCCTTTTTTCGGCCCTGCTCTGCAATAGCCGGACCCACCTTTTGAAAAATAGAATCCAAATGAAGATTGCTGCCAGACAAAAGGTGCCACCACAGAATGGTCTTGGTGCACAACAAGTGCCCACGCTGCCCCAAGAACTACACCTGAAGGCAATGGTTCCAGACTGATTTTCCTGGTGGAAAGAGCTGCTGTTCCCTTTTTTCTGCCCTGCGCTGCAATGGTCGGTCCCACGTCCTGAAATTTGAATGCAAATGAAGATTCCTGCTAGAGAAAAGGTGCAACCACAGAAAGGTCTTGCTGCCCAAGAAGTGCTCAGGCTGCCCCAACAACTGCACCTCAAAGTCAAAGCTTCCAGACTGTTTTCCTGGTGGAAAGAGCTGCTGTTCCCTTTTTTCCGCCCTGTGCTGCAATGGCCGGACCCACCTTTTGAAAAATAGAATCCAAATGAAGATTCCTGCCAGACAAAAGGTGCCACCACAGAAAGCTCTTTGCTGCCCAAGAAGTGTCCAGGGTGCCCCACCAACTGCACCTCAAAGCCAAAGCTTCCAGACTTTTTTTCCTTAGGGAAAGGGCTGCTGTTCCCTTTTTTCAGCCCTCTGCTGCAATGGTCAATCCCACCTCCTGAGAAATAGAATCCAAATGAAGATTGCTGCCAGACAAAAGGTGCCACCACAGAAAGGTCTTGTTGCCCAAGAAGTGCCCAGGCTACCCCAACAACTACACCTCCAAGTCAAAGCTTCCAGACTTTTTTTCCTTAGGGAAAGAGCTGCTCTTCCCTTTTTTCAGCCCTATGCTGCAATGGCCGGTCCCACCTCCTGAAAAATTGAATCCAAATGAAGATTCCTGCCAGACAAAAGGTGCCAACAACAGAAAACTCTTCCTGCCCGAGAAGTTCCCAGGCTACCCTAACAACTGCATCTCAAAACCAAAGCTTCCAGACAGTTTTTCCTGAGAGAAAAGACCTGCTGTTCCCTTTTTTCAACCCTGCTCTGCAATGACCAGTCCCACCTCCTGGAAAATTCAATGCAAATGAAGATTCCTGCCAGACAAAAGGTGCCACCACAGAAAGCTCTTTGCTGCCCAAGAAGTGCCCAGGGTGCCCCAACAACTGCACCTCCAAACCAAAGGTTCCAGACTGTTTTTCCTGGTGGAAAGAGCTACTGTTCCCTTTTTTCAGCCCTGCGCTGCAATGGCCGGTCCCACGTCTTTAAAAATTTACTCCAAATGAAGATTCCTGCCAGAGAAAAGTTGCCACCAGAGAAAGGTCTTGCTGCCCAAAAAGTGCTCAGGCTGTCCCAAAACTGCACGTGAAGCCAAAGGATCCAGACTATTTTTCCTGGTGGAAAGGGCTGCTGTTCCCTTTTTTCAGCCCTGCGCTGCAATGGCCAGTCCCACCTCCTGAAAAATAGAATCCAAATGAAGATTCCTGCCAGACAAAAGGTGCCACCACAGAAAGGTCTTTGCTGCCCAAGAAGTGCCAGGGCTGCCCCAACAACTGCACGTGATGCCAAAGCTTCAGACTTTTTTTCCTGGTGGAAAGGGCTGCTGTTCCCTTTTTTCACCCCTCTGCTGCAATGACCGGTCCCACCTCCTGAGAAATAGAATTCAAATGAAGATTCCTGCCAGACAAAAGGTGCCACCACAGAAAGGTCTTGCTGCCCAACAAGTGCTTACGCTGCCCCAAGAACTACACCTGAAGCCAAAGGTTCCAGACTTTTTTTCCTTAGGGAAAGAGCTGCTCTTCCCTTTTTTCAGCCCTGCGCTGCAATGGCCGGTTCCACCTCCTGAAAAATTGAATCCAAATAAGATTGCTGCCAGACAAAAGGTAACACCACAGAAATCTCTTGATGCCCAAGAAGTTCCCAGGCGACCCCAACAACTACACCTCCAAGTCAAAGCTTCCAGACTTTTTTTCCTTAGGGAATGAACTGCTCTTCCCTTTTTTCAGCCCTGTGCTGCAATAGCCGGACCCACCTTTTGAAAAATAGAATCCAAATGAAGATTCCTGCCAGACAAAAGGTAACACCACAGAAATCTCTTGGTGCACAACAAATGCCCACGCTGCCCTAAGAACTACACCTGAAGCCAAAGGTTCCAGACTGTTTTTCTGGTGGAAAGAGCTGCTGTTCCCTTTTTTCCGCCCTGCGCTGCAATGTCCGGACCCACCTTTTGAAAAATAGAATCCAAATGAAGATTGCTGCCAGACCAAAGGTGCCACCACAGAAAGCTCTTTGCTGCCCAAGAAGTGTCCAGGGTGCCCCACCAACTGCACCTCAAACCCAAAACTTCCAGACTTTTTTTCCTTAGGGAAAGGGCTGTAGTTCCCTTTTTTCAGCCCTCTGCTGCAATGGTCGATCCCACCTCCTGAGAAATAGAATCCAAATGAAGATTGTTGCCAGACAAAAGTACCACCACGGAAAGGTCTTTGCTGCCCAAGAAGTGCCCAGGCTTCTCCACCAACTGCACCTCAAAGCCAAAGCTTCCAGACTTTTTTCCTGGTGGAAAGAGCTGCTGTTCCCTTTTTTCAGCCCTCTGCTGCAATGGCCGGTCCCACCTCCTGAAAAATTCAATGCAAATGAAGATTCGTGCCAAACAAAAGGTGCCACCACAGAAAGGTCTTGTTGCCCAAGAAGTGCCCAGGTTACCCCAACAACTACACCTCCGAGTCAAAGCTTCCAGACTTTTTTTCCTTAGGGAAAGAGCTGCTGTTCCCTTTTTTCAGCCCTGCGCTGCAGTGGCCGGTCCCACGTCTTTAAAAATTTACTCCAAATGAAGATTCCTGCCAGAGAAAAGTTGCCACCAGAGAAAGGTCTTGCTGCCCAAGAAGTGTTCAGGCTGCCCCAAAACTGCACGTGAAGCCAAAGGATCCAGATTTTTTTTCCTGGTGGAAAGAGCTGCTGTTCCTTTTTTCTGCCCTGCGCTGCAATGGTGTCCCACGTCCTGAAATTTGAATGCAAATGAAGATTCCTGCCAGAGAAAAGGTGCAACCACAGAAAGGTCTTTGCTGCCCAAGAAGTGCCCAGGCTGCCCCAACAACTGCACCTCAAAGTCAAAGCTTCCAGACTGTTTTCCTGGTGGAAAGAGCTGCTGTTCCCTTTTTTCCGCCCTGCGCTGCAATAGCCGGACCTACCTTTTGAAAAATAGAATCCAAATGAAGATTGCTGCCAGACAAAAGGTGCCACCACAGAAAGGTCTTTGCTGCCCAAGAAGTGTCCAGGGTGCCCCACCAACTGCACCTCAAAGCCAAAGCTTCCAGACTTTTTTTCCTTAGGGAAAGGGCTGCTGTTCCCTTTTTTCAGCCCTCTGCTGCAATGGTCGATCCCACCTCCTGAGAAATAGAATCCAAATGAAGATTGCTGCCAGACAAAAGGTGCCACCACAGAAAGGTCTTTCTGCCCAACAAGTGCTTAGGCTGCCCCAAGAACTACACCTGAAGCCAAAGGTTCAAGACTTTTTTTCCTGGTGGAAAGAGCTGCTGTTCCCTTTTTTCAGCCCTGTGCTGCAATGGCCGGTCCCACCTCCTGAAAAATTGAATCCAAATGAAGCCAAAGCTTCCAGACTGTTTTTGCTGGTGGAAAGAGCTGCTGTTCCCTTTTTTCAGCCCTGCGCTTCCATGGTCGGATCTACCTCCTGAAATTTGAATGCAAATGAAGATTCCTACCAGAGAAAAGGTGCCACCAAAGAAAGCTCTTGCTGCCCAAGGAGTGCCCAGGCTGCCCCTACAACTGCACCTCAAAGGAAAACTTCCAGACTTTTTTTCCTTACGGAAAGAGATGCTGATCCCCTTTTTCAACCCTGCGCTGCAATTGTCGGTCTCAACTTCTGGAGAAGTGAATGGAAATGAAGATTCCTGCCTGAGAAAGGTACCACCACAGAAAGGACTTGCTGTTCAAGGACTGCCCAGGGTGCCCCTACATCTGCACTTCAAAGCCAAAGCTTTCAGACTGTTTTTCCTGGTGGAAAGGGCTGCTGTTCCCTTTTTTCAGCCCTGCGCTGCAATTGCTGGTCCCACCTCCTGAGAAATAGAATTCAAATGATGATTCCTGCCAGACAAAAGTTGCCACCACAGAAATGTCTTGGTGCACATCAAGTGCTTCAGGTGCCCCAACAACTGCACCTGAAACCAAAACTTCCAGACTGTTTTTCCTGGTGGAAAGAGCTGCTGTTCCCTTTTTTCAGCTCTGCGTTTCAATGGCCTGTCCTACCTTTTTAAAAATTGAAAATAAATGAAGATTCGTGACAGACAAAAGCTGCCAGCACAGAAATCTCTTGCTGCCCAAGAAGTACCCAGGCTGCCCCACCAACTGCACCTGAAGCCAAAGGATCCAGATGTTCTTGCCTGGAGGAAAGGGCTGTTTTTCCTTTTGTTTTTCTGGCCCGCTCTACAATGGCCAAAGGAGATCCAAAAATTGAATGCAAATGAAGATTGTTGCCAGATAAAAGGTGCCACCACAGAAGCTCTTGCTGCCCAAGAAGTGCCCTGGGTGTCCCACCAACTGCCCCTCAAAGTGATAGCATACGGGCTTTCTTTTTTGGGAGAAAGGCTGTTGTTTGTTTCTTTTCGGAACCCTGCACTCGTCTCCCATAATTGAAGACAAATGACACTTTATCCCAAATATGAGGTGCCCAATCCCTGCGTCCCTTGATGCTCTCCCAGTGCCACATCAGGATCCTGTGCGGGAGCACGTGCTGCGTTGTCTCCTATGGCAAAAGCAGGTGTTCCCGACTCCAGGGCTCTTCCCCGATCCAGTATGTGAAGAGCAGGGGACGGAGTATCTCGGCACCTCAGTTACTTCTGGCAAGAGACTCCATCCCTCCCAGAGCCTTTGGGAGACCTGCCGGAGTCACACACAGGAGCCCCTCTGGCCAGGTCTCCCTGCTGCCGGGGAGGGGCGGGGAAGAGCAGAGCCCGCTCCTCGCCGAGGATGCACATGGCAGCAAAAGGCTGCAGGTAGGAGTGGGAGCCCAGGCCATTGCAGTCTAAGATTCCCAGGAGCAGGTGGCCCAGCAGCTCCTGTTCCCAAGACACCGGTTCTCAATCCACGGCTCCCGGGAAGCTGCGGCTTTGCCGGAGAAGAAGATCCTTTCTGTGGTGCTGGACAAGATCGTCCAGTGACGAAGGCAAGTGTTTCCAACTCCAGGGCTGTCTCTTGAGCCGCTTCTAGAGTAGAATATCAGGGAATATCTCCGCATCTCTGTTCCTTCCTGCGATAGCCTCCATCCCTTCCCTGAGCTCTGGCAGTCCTGGTGGACTGCAGACAGATTAGCCTCTGCCTAAGGGACAAAATCCAGCCTATACGGCAAGGACTTTAAGTAGTTCAGTTTTGAGCCAGTAGGGCACTGCAGGACTGTTGTGTAAACACTAAATAAGGAGAAGGGGAAGGAAGAAAATAGAAAGTTTTTTTTTTTGGTTGCAAACAGGTTTTTTTCATGTGGGTTTAGGGTGGATATTTGGGAAAGGTTCTTCCCTCTGAGGGTGGTTGGCACTGGACCAGGCTCCCCAGGGCAGTGGTCGCAAAGCAAGGCTGGCAGAGTTCAGGCGCACGGTGTGACTCTTGGGGTCGGTCCTGTGCCGGGCAAAGGCTTGCACTGGACGCTCCTCGTGGGTCCCTTCCAACTGAGCATGTTCTGTGATGGTGCGATGAGTTCCCTCTCTTTGAACACTTTTGTTCTTTTTAGGACTCCTCGCTGGCCGGGGGCCGAAGCGCACCTTCCTTGCGCCTGCTTCCCTGGCCGTTGCGGCGGCCGCAGCCGGGCGCTGAGTGGCCGCTCCCCGCGCGGGCAGGGCCGCTGCTCCAGGAGTGGGGGGGCAGCGCCGGCGCCTCGAGGATTCCCGGGATTCCCTGGCCGGTTTCCAGGCAACGCTCCCCGCGCGCTCCTCGCTCCAGGGCCGAAGGTGCGCAGCCAATGGGAGGCGGCGGAGTGGGCGGGGCGATGCGGGGATTGGGCGGGGCGGGGGCGGGGCCGAGAAGGGCGGTTGGTGGGGTTTGGGTGAGGGTGGGAGCGGGCGGGGCCGGGAGCGGGAGCGCTGCCGCTGAGCGACCCCCGGGCAGCGGCCCCCGGGGGAGACCCCCGGCGAGCGGCCCCCGGTGCGCGGTCCCGAGGGAGAGACCCCCCGTGTGCGGCCCCCGGCGAGTGGCCGCTGGTGAGCGGCCCCCAGTAAATGACAGCCAGTGAGCGACCCGCGGTGAAGAAGCCCCGGTAAGTGAGCCCTGGGGAGGGACCCCGGTGAGCGACCCGCGGTGAACAACCCCTGGCAAGTGACCCCCGGGGAGGGACCCTCGGCAAGTGAGCCCCGGTGAGTGAGCCCCGGGGAGGGACCCCCAATGAGTGAGCCCCGGGGAGGGATCCCCGGAGCGCGGCCCCCGCGGGGTGTCGGGCCGGGGCTGGGCGCGTTCCTTCCCCGTGCAGAGCCGAGCGGGGCCGTGGCGGGAGCGGGGCCGGAGCGGAGCCGGCCGGGGGGGCAGAGGGGAGCCCTGAGCCGCCTTCTGCCGAGGGGGCTGCTGGAAAGGAGCCTGCGCTGGGAGGAGCGGGGCACGTGGCCCGAGGCTGAGGCAGGGGAGCTTCAGGTCAGCTCCTGGAGAAAGGTTTCTCGCTGTGTTTTTCGGGGGGGCTCGGGCACTGCAATGGGTTGCCCAGGCGGAGCCAGCAGCCCGGCAGGTGTTTCAGAGGCGCCTGCATCTGGCCATGGCTGACACGGTTTGGTGCTTTGGGGGTTGCTGGGGTAGTGCTGGGCTGACGGTTGACTTGATGGAATCATGGAAGGTGCTGAGTTGGGAGGGTCCCACCGGCACCGTGGAGTCCAGCTCCTGAGTTTTAGGCACCCCTAAAGGACCTGAATCTGCATCGAGCTGTTTGGCTCCAAAAACTCTTCTGCCCCTAGTCTACACTGCAAAGTAAAAGAAAACAGACCGTGCAAAATAGAGGCCTGTGTTCCCCCCAAGGGAAGGCAGGCAGGTACAAACCAGGACAGTAAATCAAAGCTCAGAACATACGTTCTTGGTCCCCCCAGTTGTATGACACATCACACCAGTCCTCTGTTCATTACCTGTGTAGAACTCTCATCAGGAACCCCAAACTTTCTTGTGTGTATTTGTAGAGATATGTATAGATATGTATAGATATGTATAGGTAGATAGATATACATACATAGATATGTATAGGTATACATTTGTGTGTATCTCTATAAGATTCTGTATCTTTGGATGTGATATTGGCATGCTATTGTTGTGTGGCAACAAGTGGACTTAAAAGGTTACAACACTTTAGGAGAGCACCTTTCTAATTATGGATTCTATTTTTTAAAGAAGGTAACAGGAAAACAACTCTTTAGCCAAATATAAGTTAAGACATTAATCAGAGCAAATGTTTGGATTTTTATTTCCAATTGTACAACAAGTCAACCATCCCTTATCTTCATGGTTGAGAATCTGGACCTGTAAATATTCACAATTAGATGGTTCATTGGGGAGGACAAGTCCTCCAAGAGCAGATGGTGTACAATGTGGGGGTCCCCACTGCACCCGTAAGTACCTATCTGGTTTCTCCGGCCTCCAAGCAGTAGCTATTGTTTCACAGCCCCAATACCCGCAATGATAATGTCCTGGGTAATTACAAAAAGACTTCCCTGGGTTAGAGGTCGGGCACCAATATGTAGCTCCTTTGTTAACTGTCACTGAGGGCTTCCTTCCTCCCTGTCCACATTCCTGGGGTATATTGGCCATTAGTAGATCACAAACGGTTACATTGAACCTAGGACTTATAGCAGTTATCATTTTCCTTACAACCTTAGAATCTCTTGACCTGATTATGGTCCATTCAAATGGTTGGTGGGCATATCCCAGAAAGCTCATAAAAACTATTACTCCAATGATTATTGCCAATTTTCGCTCCATTTTGTTGTTTTTGAGTCCCATCCCTGTATTATCAGTGATTCTTATTTCCCACACTCTTACCTCTCTGCCTTCCTTCGTCTGTTCCTGTGCAGGGAACAACGAGGTTCTAGCTCTTCTTGGCAGCAGAGGTATTCTTCAGGGAATACTGATTAAATTGCTCTATCGCCTTTCACTGATTCAGGCTGGGACTCTTCTATTTCGAGTTTTTGAATTTTGTCAAGTAACCCCAATAAGTCAATATATCTCTTTCGACTTGGTTTTTCCAATTTCCATGAGAATCTAGTACGGCACAGTTCTATTAATACTCTATTCCAATTATGTTCATACACTTCCCAAGTTTCTGGGACTAACCACTCCCAACCACAAAATGCCTTTATTATTTCAGCTTTAGCTAATTGTTCGCTTATAGATTCAGTAGAACTTGTTCTACACCTCATACAATAAGGTTGCCCTCTTAGTGAAACACAGCGCCACTGTTTGCCGCACTTCTTACACTTACATCCTACCCAGCTGTAATGAGTAGACCCGGGATGTTTTATGCAGGATATTCCATGTGGATCGCGTCCGCCTGGTATGTCTGTTTCCACCTCGCAGCAAAAAGGCAAAACCGTTTGAGTTCCAACTATTCTATATAGTCCTGAACCTCCAGTTTGTTCAGGTATTCCTTCTAAATTCCATGGAACATAATACGCTCTCCTTAGAGTCTGTCCTTGTGGTATCTGAAAAAAAGAATACAGGCTGGGCCTTACACCTTCTTCTTCAAAGTTCATCTGTGGGCCGCACTCTCTTTATTTTCATCTGTAAGTTCCCAGGATTCGAAGTCACCCTCCACTCCAAATTCTTTATCGGTCCTTTCACTCGTGAGGCATGAGTCCACCCTCGCTCAGCTGTCCTTACTGAGGTATCTGTAGTGAGAAGAACGACAAATGGCCCCTCCCACTGTGGAGTTAGTGATGTTTCTCTCCAGGTTTTAATTAACACCTGATCACCAGGTTGAATTTTATGGATAGCTAAGTCCAAAGGAGGTCTTTGAGTTACCAATCCTTTCTTTCTTAACTCTTGTCTTCTCCTCATTAATTCAATAATATACTCTCTTAAACGTATGTCCTCAACTTTAGGGTGATGTACTGGGGTCCCAAATTCATAAGGCATACCATATAGCATCTCAAATGGTGAAATACCTGTATCTGTCCGAGGTTGGGTTCTGATGTATAGTAATGTCAAAGGAAGACACTTTACCCAATTCATTTTAGTCTCTAACATCAATTTAGTTAAATGTTTCTTAATTTCCCCATTCATTCGTTCTACTCTTCCCGAACTCTAAGGGTGCCAAGGGGCATGATATTCCCACTTGATGCCTAGCAGCTCTGTTACTTCTTTAATTACCTTTGAAGTAAAGTGAGTTCCCCTGTCTGAATCTATTGTAGTGACAACACCATACCTAGGTACAATCTCTTCTAATAGGATTTTAGATACCACTTTAGCTGTACACCGAGCAGTGGGAAAAGCTTCCACAAAGTGTGTCAGATGATCCACTAACACCAACAAATACTGATACCTTCCCACTCTTGGCAATTCGGTAAAATCAACTTGAATGCTCTCCAACGGCCTTTTAGCTAATTCTCTTCCTCCTTTGACTTTATCTCTCAAATACCCTCTCTTCACCTTTTTACAAGTCAGACATCCTTCCAAGGCTTTCTTAGCTATATCATACACTCCAACACATCCATATCTATTCTCAAAATGATCTACCAAGGCCTGGGTACTCCAATGAGTCTGTTCATGCAGTCTACCCATAATTTTACAGGCAAGGCCTTTGGGAATTACTTCTCTCCCATCTGACAACAACCACTTTCCCTGTTCTTCTCTTGCACCTACTTGCAACAATTTTTCCTTTTCTCGATTGCTAAAAGACTTAGGGATCTGTTCACTTCCTAGCTCTTGTTCACTCACCACTAACAGAGCTGCTTTCTTTGCCTCAGCGTCAGCTAGATTGTTTCCTCTGGCTGTTACTTTCAATCCCTTCTGATGACCTTTTACATGCACTACGGCAATCTGTTTTGGGCCTCTTAGAGCTCTCAACACCTCTCGAATCAGATTCTCATGAACTAGCCCTTTTCCTTTTGCATTTGCTAGCCCTCTTTCTTCCCATATCTTTCCAAAAGTGTGTACTACTCCAAAAGCATATTTTGAATCTGTGAATATAGTTCCTACCTTCCCTTCTAACAGCTGAAGAGATCTTAGCAAAGCATAAAGTTCACATACTTGAGCTGACCAAGTACTACACAAAGATCCAGATTCCCTGACTTGAAAGGTAACTCCATCCACTATAGCATAGCCTGATCTCCTTTTTCCATCTACTACTCCAGACGAACCATCAATATAAAGTTTTTCACCTGTATCTAATTCCTCTTCTTCTAGATCTTCTCTAATTTTTGTCTGGAGACTTATGACTTGGATGCAATCATGTACTATATTTCCTTGAGGTTCACCATACAGAAACTGAGCTGGATTCCGTAAATGAGTTACTTCCAGTTCCAACTTAGGAGTATTCAACAAAATACTCTCATATTTCAACAACCTGCTATCAGTCAACCATTTCTCTGCCCTTTGTTTCAGTACTCCTCTGATGTCGTGAGGAGTATATACCTTTAAATCCCCACCAAAAGTAATTTTTACAGCTTCTTCCACCAAAAGCGCAGTAGCCACTATAGCTTGTAAACAAGTGGGCCAACCTCTACTGACTGGATCCAGGATTTTTGAATAGTATCCTACAGGTTTCTTATGTTCCGCCCATTTCTGAGTTAATACACCATAAGCTGATCCATTTTCCACGTTTACAAACAGATAAAAGGGCTTCCTAGTGTCTGGAAGACTAAGCACCGGAGAATTTATCAAATCCTCTTTTAATGCTTCTAACTTACTCTCATCCTCATCATTCCACTTTACTAATTTCTCCTTGGCCAGTTTTTCATATAGAAACTTTACTTTGTTGCTATAGTTCTCTATCCATTGCCTACAGTATCCCAAAAGTCCTAGTATCTGTCTGATTTGCCTTTTGCTCTTAGGTGCAGATAGGGACAGTATTCCTTCTACTCTTTCAGGGTCTAACCCTTTACATCCTTTACTTAACCAATGTCCCAGGTACTTTACTCTCTCTTCAGTAAACTGCAACTTGGATTTAGACACCTTTAGGCCCTTATCACCCAAAAAATTCAGGAGCCTAATGCTTTCATCTCTTACAGATTCAGCATCTTTCCCCGCTATCAGCAGATCATCAACATATTGCACTAACACTGTACCCTCTCTCGGATCGAAGGACTCTAGCAACTGTTCCAGAGCTTGCCCGAACAAATTTGGCGACTCTGTAAACCCCTGGGGCAAGACTGTCCATCTCAACTGCTGTTTCCTATGTGTATCAGGGTCCTCCCATTCGAATGCAAAATAATTTCTACTCTCCTCCTTAAGAGGGCACGTCCAAAAGGCATCTTTCAAATCTATTACGCTATACCATTGGTACTCTGGGGATACTTGACTTAATAAAGTGTATGGATTAGCAACTACAGGAAATCTTGCCACTGTTTGTTTATTCACTTCCCTTAGGTCTTGCACCAACCAATAAGTCCCATCAGGCTTTTTCACCGGCAAAATGGGCGTGTTATGAGGGGACATACAAGGTTCTAATAGTCCTTTTGCCAACAGTCTTTCTATGATAGGCTTAAGGCCCACTTTCCCTTCATTAGGAATTGGATACTGTTTTACTCTGATTGGTTTATCTGGATCTTTTATAGATATTTCAAATGGTTCAATATCTAGTTTCCCTACAGTGTCAGGAGTATACCACACCTCTGGGCTAATTTTGGTTTCATCTTCTGCCGTAAGGGCATAAATTTTTACTTTCAACTGTTGCTCTGAGACCTCTAAGTTAACTCCTAACTCAACCATCAAATCTCTTCCTAATAAATTATATTCTGCCTCTGGGACTAACAAAAAGGTTCCCAAGACAAACTTATTAGAAGCTTCTATTTCAACATCTTTAATCATAGGTACCTTAAAAGGCTCCCCTTTTGCTCCAATCACTTGGACTTCGTCGGATGATATTACGCATCCTTGAGGTAGTTGTTGTACAGTTGATCTTTCTGCTCCCGAGTCCACAAGGAACTCTATAACTTGTTGCTGAGGACCCACTTTCAATTTTATCAAGGGCTCTGTGTTCTTCGGGGTCCCCAGCAGATAGAGCCCCTGACCGCTCTAATCTTCTAAAAAGATCTGCTCATCTTTCTGCTTCTTTCTGCAATTTCTCTGAATATGTCCCTTCTGGCCACAATAATGACACTCAACTTCTCTGAAATTTACCCTCCTACTTCTACTTGGTTGTGCCTTGTCATTAAGCCTAAAGGACTCTTTTCTCTCCTTTTCCCTGTTACTATTTTGCTCTCCTCTGATGGCTGCTACCAAAACCCTTGTCTGTTTCTTCTGCATGTCTTCCTTTTCCTTTTGCTTTTCTTCTTCTCTTACCTCATCTCTCCTAACATACACCTCCTGAGCTTCTCTCAACAACAAATCCAAGCCTTTTGTTTGCCAGTCTCTAGTCTTTTCTAACTTTTTCCTAATATCTTCCCAGGATCCTTGGACAAACCTAAGCTTGAGTACTGCTTGTCCCATAACATCATCCTCAGGATCCATCCCTGAATACAATTGGAAACTCTTCCTCAATCTCTGCAACCAATCTGTGGGTGACTCATCCTTCTTTTGATATTCCTTAAATGCTCTATCTATATTTTGTCCTCTAGGGACAGACTCCCGTATTCCCTGAACGATCATACTCCTTAGATCATCCATTAGGGCCCTATCTTCGGGTCTCTGATTATTCCAATTAGGCTTTTCAAGGGGCCACTTAGTCTCAGCAGCTGGACCTTGCTGATGCCTTCTATCCCAATTTCTCATGCCAGCTGCCCTAATCATTCCCCTTTCTTCCACTGTAAATAAAATGCCTAATATAGCTTGCATCTCATCCCAAGTATAGGTGTTAGGCCCTAAGAATTGATCAAACCTTTCGGAAAGCCCTATGGGGTCCTCTAAAAGATTCCCCATTTCCTTTTTAAAAGCTCGGACATCTCCGGAGCTAAGGGGCACCGATACAAATCCTATACCTCCCTGCCTCCCCGTTAACGCTGTCTCACGCAGGGGATATAACTGTGACTGTAGAGGGGGGTGTTCAGTTTTTGTGTGAGTCCTTGTCAAGTCAGTGGTTAAAAATGACTCACTAGCCCTATCGGCTGATAGGGGTGTAGAGGTGGACAACAAAATGGAGGGCTTCCGCCCTTGTGCAGACAAAATGGCGGATTCCCGCCTTTGTTCAGATAAAATGGCGGATTCCCGCCCTGTTGGACACAAAATGGTGGGTTCCCGCCCTGACTCAGGTAAAATGGCGGACTCTAACACTGTTGGAGCACTAGGTATCACTTTACTATCCTCACTATATGGAGGAATATAAGGTGGAGGTGAACTCCACAATTCAGAATTCTTATTAGGGTCCACTTGCTTCCCTTTTTCTTTTAGAGGAAACAACCGAGTAGGTGTACTAGCTCCCAGCCAGATAACAGCATATTGGCTTTCCTCTAGACAATAAGGTCTTTTATCATTAACATGGTAATTCAAGATCTCACAAATCCAACCTTCTAAAGTGCCATAAATAGGCCAGTATATACCATTTCCTATCTGCCTACCTCCCCACACTTCAATGCAATAATAGATCATCTTGCTTTTCGACTTCCCGAGAGCATGTGGATTATTATTCCAATTCCTCAACACTATTCCTAGTGGGCTATTTGATGGAATGCCCAGCGACCTAGCCTCAAAGCCGCTTCTCTCAAATCTTCTCCCCTCCAGAGAGTCTGTTTTAGTTTTACTCTCAATATCACTTCCCTTCTCAGTAAGTAAATCCCTAACACGGTTCCTTTCACTCTGGGAGCTGCAGCTGCCTAGTACAGACTGTCTGTTCTCCCGAGGGCACTTCTTCGCCAAATAGATTTTACTCCCTAGTCCTTTCCCTCCCCGGGAGCCACCAGACTTCAGGAGCTGCTCCTCATCAGAGGTCCTACTAGGCTGCTCTACCGTACAGCCACCCATGGGCGGGGAAGCCTTGCTCTTCCCCGATCCCATCTTCTGGAGTGCCTTCTCTCACACACGCAATCACTCAAATCACAAACGCTTCCCTCTGGTCGTGGTCTGCTCCCTCGCGGGCTACAGAAACCGCACTACTGAGAGGTCCACAATCGCTTCGTCCTCAGAGGACGTCTCAAACAGGCACACTCCAGAACCCCCTCCCAACCGCCAAGGGGTACGCTATACTCACCTCTCCGTGGATGAGTCTTCGCTCGTTCTGGCAGTGCTGCTCAGAGCACTGGAGCGGCCCTTCCCCAACCAGACAACCCACAGTCGCCTCGCCTGTAATCGACTGCTGCTCTCAAACAGAGCTCACCATCAGTTCCTAGCTGCCCTTGAGCTAGGTGTTGTCTGGATCCGCATGCGAAAATTACGGAGATCTGCAGAAACCTACTTCCTTTTACTTGTTTGCCTTAAGAAACTAGTCGGTATGGAGAGGCTGAATGACAGAATCTCCCAGGGCCGTCGAAAAATGGGACGGGGGCACCCCCCCCAAAGAGTGTTTCTGTCACTCAGGGGTCTCCATCCGAGTCACGGCACCAATTGTTATCAAGAAAAACGAGGCTATAATTTTGATTGCAAGGAAAAAAAGGTTTATTAAGGCTAACAAGCAAAAGCGGCTAGCCGGGCAACCGGGGGAAACCCTTGCTCCACCACAGTCAGCAAAATGGGGAACGGAAAAGTAACAATTACACCCTTGGTTGACACCACCCCCCTGAGTCATGTCAGTAGTTCACTGGTTGGGGTTTCACAAGCTGCTCCCTGCTTGGTTCCTCTTTCGCGTGCAGTTCTGTGGTTGGTGTCTCTAATTGTGGGCGTCCTTGCTGAGGGGTTTCCACTAATGATGTTAGAGTCATTAATCTCTATGAGGTCGTGGTTCTGGACTTAAAATTCAGAGGAGCTGACTGCCACCAATGTACAGGGTGCTCAACATCACATAATATCAGGCTCCTGGTTTCTTTACAGTAGGACTAGTAGTGCCTATTTATTTTACAAGGGCTGTTTCAGAGCTGTTCATATTCATATTTTCTTCTCTTCTTCCTAAACTGTATTTGCAGATTCTGTTATTCAAATGCACTTTCATGAAGGTGAAAGATAACAAATAGAGCCAGACATGTGGTACTTCACAGGACAGAAATACAATTCCCCTCACTATAAGAGGACTGCAATAGCATTAGAAATGCCCCATTTGCAGAGTCAGCAAAACTGTAGCTCTAAAGAAAAATTTAAAAAGGAGCACTTAACCCACTCACCTCACAACAGTGTTACTTGACAGAAGTAATGGAAATAAATGGAAAATAAAAACGCTGCCCATAATGTATTGCACTGGTGCTCTCCCTATGCACATCTCTGATCTTCATTGAGCTCAGAACTCAGTAATATATTCCAACAACCAAACTGGGTTTTAGACCTGCCACAATGCTTTTTGTAGAGGCTGTGGCAGGGGTGGAATAAAGGACACTATGAGTACAGAGAAGAGCAGGGGGAAAAGCAACTGTGGTATCTTTTATTTCTGACCCAAGCTGCTCTAGACAATCCTACAGCACTACCTAAAAATCTGGGACTGCAACAGTTCAGAATCCCTCCCCTTTTTTTTTTTCCCCTAGGTGGAAAATGATAAATAAACATACAGAGACTTGAAAAAAAAAAAATCACAGGTAACACACTAACATACTTGTCTGTCTCCCACTGTGAAAGAATAAATTTCAAGATTAACATGCAATAAGTAGGAAGGAAATGTTGAAGGCTCCACCTCAGCCAACTGGAACTAACCTTGACTTTTGCATTTTCCCAGAAATTAATGAGGACCGATAGGAGGTGATAAGGAACACCATATCTTCCATAATGCACAGAGCTTTTTCTACCAGTCTACGAAGAAATAATTTACCATCCAAGATTTAACATCCATACTTGCCTTTTCCTTGCTAACATGCCCTTTTTCCCTTAATACAATCATTACCAGTGTGACCTTTCCCAGTGGTGACTGCGATTGTTCTAATTCTTTAGCTAATTAATTCCCAAAATTGTGGGAATATTTTTGAACCCTTAAGGTAACACTGTCCAAATGAGCTGAGTTTTCCTTCCTGTGGTGGGATTTTCCCACTTGAAGGCAAATATCTTTTGACTTTCCTGTGTTAAGGGAAGGCAGAAAAAGGCATCTCTTAAGTCTAATACTGTGAACCAAATTACACTTTCTTTTAATATTGTTAATAAGGTATTTAGGTTTGCAACAGCTGCATGTATGTTTTAGCTATTTTATTTACTGCTCTTAAATCCTGAACCAACCTATGTGTTCCATTTGTCTTTTGACTGGTAAAATTGGGGTGTTGCAATCTGATTCACACTCTACAAAACCTTAATTTCAAAAAGTTGTCTATTATTGGCTCAATCCCTCTTCTATCTTCCAGCTTCAGTGCATATTGCTTCCTAACTACTGGTTTTGCTCCTGTCTGTAATTCTATTTCAGTGGGAGCTGCTCTTTTGACTTTCCTGGTGTTTCAGTAGCCCAAACTCCTGGGTATACCTGATCTAAAATTTGATTGACATTTGAATTACCCTGGCTTGGCTCCACATAGCTCATTGCTAAACTCAGAGCTGCTATTAATTGTTCTTCCTTTACCTTAAGTTCAAATTTACCTTGTTTGAATTCTATTACAGCTCCCAGATTTTCTAGAAGGTCTCTGCCCAATATGAGTTTGGATAAATTTGGTAAATACAAAAACTGATGCACTCCCATTTGTTTTCCAATTTTGAACTTTAGGGGTTTCAAAAGAAAGCTTTTCTGATTGGCCAGTGGCACCCACGACTTAAACATATTTATCACTTTTAGGTATTAATTCAAAACAGAAAATGTAGCCCTGGTATCAATTAGAAAATCTAATTCTTCTTTTTCTTCCCCTAGCTTAATTTTTACCAGACGGTCCCCTAGCACTGGCCTGCCGCCCCCCCCCTTCACTCAATACTCTGTAAGCAACAACAACCTCTCCTGTGCCTGTATTTCCACCTGTTAATTCAGGGCATTCTTGCTTCCAGTGTCCCTCTTTTCTGCAATGTGCACACTGGTTCTGACCCAGCCTTGTCTGTCGGGGAGGCAAACCTTACATCTGTTACACAAGGCTCATACATATAACTAACAGTTGCAAAACTGACAAATCTTAATTCTAGGTCTTATCCAAAGTGATGTGCTTATAGTTAACTCTTCAGCACTACCTCTCATATAGCAACTCTTAGCATGATAATACCTTTAACTATGTGCTCCTGGATGTTTCATGGTAAGCAAGATATATCAGGTACACAATAACAATACTTGGCCGAATACAAACAAAACCAGACCAGACCAGACTAGAGGGGATATTCCCCTGGGAGAGCGTCCTCTCCCGTGTTCCCTGCGAGACGGCGTCCCGCCTCGACTCACGGGTACCCAGAACCAGAATAAACAAAACCAGAAACCAGATACAAATACCTTTCATCAATAGGCAGTGTTCTTGTCCAGCCCCCGCAAGAAGCCACCGAAGAAGGGAGCCCCTTCAGGTAAAAAGACTTACCCGAGGGCGCCCAAGGGGGTCCCGTCCTCCGGGGGATTCCGCAGCCGGGTGGAGAAGGTGTGCTGCCGCGGTCGCCAAATGAATCCGAAAAATCGGTCCAAGAAACTGCTCAGAGACCTTTTTATCTTTAAGCAGCAAGGTATTTGTTTATTCAACGTTGGGAGCAAGCCAGCTCGCGCTGGACAAACTTGCTCACCGGCTCCTCAGAAAATCAGCACTTTTATAGAATTTTCAGATGCGATTAAATGCATATTCAAACGATTACAACATCTATCAATACATATTAAAAAATAGGCGGAGTATCGGCGGAGCTTGGGGCGGTGCTTCTCTTGGTACCCCATTTCGAGGGGTCGTTCCTATCTTCATCCATAGGGCAGGGGTCTCTAACTCATCTTCCTCAGCTTGACCCTTCTTCTTTTCCATTGTTCTTGACCCGCTCACTGAAGCTTGGCAAAGGCCCTGGCTCCCAGTCTATTTCTTCTATTCAAATGTCTACCTGATCCTGCTGTATCTCTAATTTATTGCTTCTAGGTCTATTACGTGTTCTTGTACTATACTCTTAAGCTTTGGTCCAGTAAGTAGAACAGAATGAGCACAGATCGTTTTGGATGTTGGCAGCTTGTTAGCAGGCCCAAATTTCTTAGTTAACTCTTTTGGGCCTAGCCTCCTGTTTCACTGCAATGGCCGGTCCGACCTCCTGAAAAATCAAATCCAAAAGAAGATTGCTGCCAGACAAAAGGTGCCACCACGGAAAGCTCTTTGATGCCCAAGAAGTGCCCAGGCTGTCCCAACAACTGCACCTCAAATCCTAAGCTTCCAGAGTTTTTTTCCTTAGGGAAAGGGCTGCTGTTCCCTTTTTTCAGCCCTCTGGTGCAATGGCCTATCCCACCTCCTGAAAATTAGAATCCAAATAAAGATTCCTGCCAGACAAAAGGTGCGACTACAGAAAGATCTTTGCTGGCCAAAAAATACCCAGGCTGCCCCAAGAACTGCACCTCAAAGCTAAAGCTTCCAGACTTTTTTTCCTTAGGAGAGGCCTGCTGTTCCCTTTTTTCTGCCCTGCGCTGCAATGACCTGTCCCACCTTCTGAAAAATTTACTCCAAATGAAGATTCCTTCCAGACAAAAAATGCCACCACAGAATGATCTTTACTGCCCAAGAAGTGCCCAGGTTCCCCACCAACTGCACCTGAAGCCAAAGCTTCCAGACTGTTTTTACTGGTGGAAAGAGCTGCTGTTCCTTTTTTCAGCCCTGCGCTACAATGTCCGGACCCACCTTTTAAGAAATTGAATCCAAATAAGATTGCTGCCAGAAAAAAGGTGCCACCACAGAAAGCTCTTCCTGCCCAAGAAAGACCCAGGCTGCTACACCAACTGCACCTCAAAGCCAAAGCTTCCAGGCTTTTTTTCCTGGTGGAAAGAGCTGCTGTTCCCTTTTTCCAGCGCTGCTCTGCAATGACCTGTCCCATCTCCTGAAAAATTGAATCCAAATAAGATTCCTGCCAGACAAAAGGTGCCACCACAGAAAGCTCTTCCTGCCCGAGAAGTGCCCAGGCTGCCCCACCAACTGCACCTCAAAGACAAAGCTTGCAGACTGTTTTTTCTGGTGGAAAGAGCTGCTTTTGCCATTTTTCAGCCCTGCACTGCAATGGCCTGTCCCACCTTCTGAAAAATTTACAGGAAATGAAGATTCCTGCTAGACAAGAGGTTCAACCACAGAAAACTCTTGCTACCCAAGAAGTGCCCAAGCTGCCCCAACAACTGTAGCAGAAGCGAAAGGATCCAGACTTTTTTTCCTGGTGGAAAGAGCTGCTGTTCCCTTTTTTCAGCCCTTCGCTTAACTGGCCGGTCCCACCTCCTGGAAATAGAATCCAAATTAAGATTCCTGCGAGACAAAATGTGCAACCACAGAAAACTCTTCCTACCCAAGAAGTGCCCAGGCTCCCCACGAACTGCACCTCTGAACCACGTTTTCTAGATTTTTTTTCCAGGAGAAAGAGCTGCTGTTCCCTATTTTCAGCCCTGCGATGCACTGGCCGGTCGGACCTTTTTAAAAATTGAATCAAATGAAGATTCCTGCCAGACAAAAGGTGCCACCACAGAAAGGTCTTGGTGCACAACAAGTGCTTACGCTGCCCCAAGAACTACACCTGAAACCAAAGGTTCCAGACTGATTTTCCTGGTGGAAAGAGCTGCTGTTCCCTTTTTTCTGCCCTGCGCTGCAATGGTCGGTCCCACGTCCTGAAATTTGAATGCAAATGAAGATTCCTGCCAGAGAAAAGGTGCAACCACAGAAAGGTCTTGCTGCCCAAGAAGTGCCCAGGCTGCCCCAACAACTGCACCTCAAAGCCAAAGCTTCCAGACTGTTTTCCTGGTGGAAAGAGCTGCTGTTCCCTTTTTTCCGCCCTGCGCTGCAATAGCCGGACCCACCTTTTGAAAAATAGAATCCAAATGAAGATTCCTGCCAGAGAAAAGTTGCCACCAGAGAAAGGTCTGGCTGCCCAAGAAGTGCTCAGGCTGCCCCAAAACTGCACGTGAAGCCAAAGCTTCCAGACTATTTTTCCTTAGGGAAAGGGCTGCTGTTCCCTTTTTTCAGTCCTGCGCTGCAATGGCCTGTCCCACCTCCTGAAAAATAGAATCCAAATGAAGATTCCTGCCAGAAAAAAGGTGCCACCACGGAAAGGTCTTTGCTGCCCAAGAAGTGCCAGGGCTGCCCCAACAACTGCACGTGATGCCAAAGCTTCAGACTTTTTTTCCTTAGGGAAAGGGCTGCTGTTCCCTTTTTTCAGCCCTCTGCTGCAATGGCCGGTCCCACCTCCTGAGAAATAGAATTCAAATGAAGATTCTTCCAGACAAAAGGTACCACCACAGAAAGGTCTTGGTGCACAACAAGTGCCCACGCTGCCCCAAGAACTACACCTGAAGCCAAAGGTTCCAGACTTTTTTTCCTGGTGGAAAGTGCTGCTGTTCCCTTTTTGCTGCCCTGCGCTGCAATGGCCAGTTCCACCTCCTGAAAAATTGAATCCAAATAAGATTGCTGCCAGACAAAAGTACCACCACAGAAAGGTCTTTGCTGCCAAAGAAGTGCCCAGGCTTCTCCACCAACTGCACCTCAAAGCCAAAGCTTCCAGACTTTTTTCCTGGTGGAAAGGGCTGCTGTTCCCTTTTTTCAGCCCTTCGCTACAATGCCCGGTCCCACCACCTGAAAAAATGAATGCAAATGAAGATTCGTGCCAAACAAAAGGTGCCCCCAAAGAAAGCTCTTGCTGCCCAAGAAGTGCCCAGGCTACCCCAACAACTACACCTCCAAGTCAAAGCTTCCAGACTTTTTTTCCTTAGGGAAAGAGCTGCTCTTCCCTTTTTTCAGCCCTGTGCTGCAATGGCCGGTCCCACCTCCTGAGAAATAGAATTCAAATGAACATTCCTGCCAGACAAAAGGTAACACCACAGAAAGGTCTTGGTGCACAACAAGTGCCCACACTGCCCCAAGAACTACACCTGAAGCCAAAGGTTCCAGACTGTTTTTCCTGGTGGAAAGAGCTGCTGTTCCCTTTTTTCTGCCCTGCACTGCAATGGTCGGTCCCACGTCCTGAAATTTGAATGCAAATGAAGATTCCTGCCAAAGAAAAGGTGCAACCACAGAAAGATCTTGCTGCCCGAGAAGTGCCCAGGCTGCCCCAACAACTGCACCTCCAAGCCAAAGCTTCCAGACCGTTTTTCCTGGTGGAAAGAACTGCTGTTCCCTTTTTTTCAGCCCTGCGCTGCAATGGCCGGTCCCACGTCTTTAAAAATTTACTCCAAATGAAGATTCCTGCCAGAGAAAAGTTGCCACCAGAGAAAGGTCTGGCTGCCCAAGAAGTGCTCAGGCTGCCCCAAAACTGCACGTGAAGCCAAAGGATCCAGACTATTTTTCCTGGTGGAAAGGGCTGCTGTTCCCTTTTTTCAGCCCTGCGCTGCAATGGCCTGTCCCACCTCCTGAAAAATAGAATCCAAATGAAGATTCCTGCCAGAAAAAGGGTGCCACCACGGAAAGGTCTTTGCTGCCCAAGAAGTGTCCAGGCTGCCCCAACAACTGCACGTGATGCCAAAGCTTCAGACTTTTTTTCCTTAGGGAAAGGGCTGCTGTTCCCTTTTTTCAGCCCTCTGCTGCACTGGCCGGTCCCACCTCCTGAGAAATAGAATTCAAATGAAGATTCCTGCCAGACAAAAGGTGCCACCACAGAAAGGTCTTGGTGCACAACAAGTGCCCACGCTGCCCCAAGAACTACACCTGAAGCCAAAGGTTCCAGACTGATTTTCCTGGTGGAAAGAGCTGCTGTTCCCTTTTTTCTGCCCTGCGCTGCAATGGTCGGTCCCACGTCCTGAAATTTGAATGCAAATGAAGATTCCTGCCAGAGAAAAGGTGCAACCACAGAAAGGTCTTGCTGCCCAAGAAGTGCCCAGGCTGCCCCAACAACTGCACCTCAAAGCCAAAGCTTCCAGACTGTTTTCCTGGTGGAAAGAGCTGCTGTTCCCTTTTTTCCGCCCTGCGCTGCAATAGCCAGACCCACCTTTTGAAAAATAGAATCCAAATGAAGATTCCTGCCAGACAAAAAGTGCCACCACAGAAAGCTCTTTGCTGCCCAAGAAGTGTCCCGGGTCCCCCACCAACTGCACCTCAAAGCCAAAGCTTCCAGACTTTTTTTCCTTAGGGAAAGGGCTGCTGTTCCCTTTTTTCAGCCCTCTGCTGCAATGGTCGATCCCACCTCCTGAGAAATAGAATCCAAATGAAGATTGCTGCCAGACAAAAGGTGCCACCACAGAAAGGTCTTGCTGCCCAACAAGTGCTTAGGCTGCCCCAAGAACTACACCTGAAGCCAAAGGTTCCAGACTTTTTTTCCTGGTGGAAAGAGCTGCTGTTCCATTTTTTCAGCCCTGCGCTGCAATGGCCGGTTCCACCTCCTGAAAAATTGAATCCAAATAAGATTGCTGCCAGACAAAAGGTGCCACCACAGAAAGGTCTTGCTGCCCAACAAGTGCTTAGGCTGCCCCAAGAACTACACCTGAAGCCAAAGGTTCCAGACTTTTTTTCCTGGTGGAAAGAGCTGCTGTTCCATTTTTTCAGCCCTGCGCTGCAATGGCCGGTTCCACCTCCTGAAAAATTGAATCCAAATAAGATTGCTGCCAGACAAAAGTACCACCACAGAAAGGTCTTGCTGCCCAAGAAGTGCCCAGGCTACCCCAACAACTACACCTCCAAGTCAAAGCTTCCAGACTTTTTTTCCTTAGGGAAAGAGCTGCTCTTCCCTTTTTTCCGCCCTGTGCTGCAATGGCCGGTCCCACCTCCTGAAAAATTGAATCCAAATGAAGATTCCTGCCAGACAAAAGGTGCCAACAACAGAAAACTCTTCCTGCCCGAGAAGTTCCCAGGCTGCCCTAACAACTGCATCTCAAAGCCAAAGCTTCCAGACTGTTTTTCCTGAGAGAAAAGACCTGCTGTTCCCTTTTTTCAACCCTGCTCTGCAATGACCAGTCCCACCTCCTGGAAAATTCAATCCAAAGGAAGATTCCTGCCAGACAAAAGGTGCCACCACAGAAAGCTCTTTGCTGCCCAAGAAGTACCCACGGTGCCCCACCATCTGCACCTCAAAGACAAAGCTTCCAGACTTTTTTTCCTTAGGGAAAGGGCTGCTGTTCCCTTTTTTCAGCCCTCTGCTGCAATGGCCGGTCCCACGTCTTTAAAAATTTACTCCAAATGAAGATTCCTGCCAGAGAAAAGTTGCCACCAGAGAAAGGTCTTGCTGCCCAAGAAGTGCTCAGGCTGCCCCAAAACTGCACGTGAAGCCAAAGGATCCAGACTATTTTTCCTGGTGGAAAGGGCTGCTGTTCCCTTTTTTCATCTCTGCGCTGCAATGGCCGGTCCCACCTCCTGAAAAATAGAATCCAAATGAAGATTCCCGCCAGAAAAAAGGTGCCACCACGGAAAGGTCTTTGCTGCCCAAGAAGTGCCAGGGCTGCCCCAACAACTGCACGTGATGCCAAAGCTTCAGACTTTTTTTCCTTAGGGAAAGGGCTGCTGTTCCCTTTTTTCAGCCCTCTGCTGCAATGGCCGGTCCCACCTCCTGAGAAACAGAATTCAAAGGAAGATTCCTGCCAGACAAAAGGTGCCACCACAGAAAGGTCTTGGTGCACAACAAGTGCCCACGCTGCCCCAAAAAGTACACCTGAAGCCAAAGGTTCCAGACTGATTTTCCTGGTGGAAAGAGCTGCTGTTCCCTTTTTTCTGCCCTGCGCTGCAATGGCCTGTCCCACCTCCTGAAATTTGAATGCAAATGAAGATTCCTGCCAGAGAAAAGGTGCAACCACAGAAAGGTCTTGCTGCCCAAGAAGTGCCCAGGCTGCCCCAACAACTGCACCTCAAAGCCAAAGCTTCCAGACTGTTTTCCTGGTGGAAAGAGCTGCTGTTCCCTTTTTTCCGCCCTGCGCTGCAATAGCCGGACCCACCTTTTGAAAAATAGAATCCAAATGAAGATTCCTGCCAGACAAAAGGTGCCACCACAGAAAGCTCTTTGGTGCCCAAGAAGTGTCCAGGGTGCCCCACCATCTGCACCTCAAAGACAAAGCTTCCAGACTTTTTTTCCTTAGGGAAAGGGCTGTAGTTCCCTTTTTTCAGCCCTCTGCTGCAATGACCGGTCCCACCTCCTGAGAAATAGAATTCAAATGAACATTCCTGCCAGACAAAAGGTGCCAACACAGAAAGGTCTTGGTGCACAACATGTGCCCATGCTGCCCCAAGAACTACACCTGAAGCCAAAGGTTCCAGACTGATTTTCCTGGTGGAAAGAGCTGCTGTTCCCTTTTTTCAGCCCTGCGCTGCAATGGCCGGTCCCACGTCTTTAAAAATTTACTCCAAATGAAGATTCCTGCCAGAGAAAAGTTGCCACCAGAGAAAGGTCTTGCTGCCCAAGAAGTGCTCAGGCTGCCCCAAAACTGCACGTGAAGCCAAAGGATCCAGACTATTTTTCCTGGTGGAAAGGGCTGCTGTTCCCTTTTTTCATCTCTGCGCTGCAATGGCCTGTCCCACCTCCTGAAAAATAGAATCCAAATGAAGATTCCCGCCAGAAAAAAGGTGCCACCACGGAAAGGTCTTTGCTGCCCAAGAAGTGCCAGGGCTGCCCCAACAACTGCCCGTGATGCCAAAGCTTCAGACTTTTTTTCCTTAGGGAAAGGGCTGCTGTTCCCTTTTTTCAGCCCTCTGCTGCAATGGCCGGTCCCACCTCCTGAGAAACAGAATTCAAAGGAAGATTCCTGCCAGACAAAAGGTGCCACCACAGAAAAGTCTTGGTGCACAACAAGTGCCCACGCTGCCCCAAGAAGTACACCTGAAGCCAAAGGTTCCAGACTGATTTTCCTGGTGGAAAGAGCTGCTGTTCCCTTTTTTCTGCCCTGCGCTGCAATGGTCGGTCCCACGTCCTGAAATTTGAATGCAAATGAAGATTCCTGCCAGAGAAAAGGTGCAACCACAGAAAGGTCTTGCTGCCCAAGAAGTGCCCAGGCTACCCCAACAACTGCACCTCAAAACCAAAGCTTCCAGACTGTTACCCTGGTGGAAAGAGCTGCTGTTCCCTTTTTTCCGCCCTGCGCTGCAATAGCCGGACCCACCTTTTGAAAAATAGAATCCAAATGAAGATTCCTGCCAGACAAAAGGTGCCACCACAGAAAGCTCTTTGGTGCCCAAGAAGTGTCCAGGGTGCCCCACCATCTGCACCTCAAAGACAAAGCATCCAGACTTTTTTTCCTTAGGGAAAGGGCTGTAGTTCCCTTTTTTCAGCCCTCTGCTGCAATGACCGGTCCCACCTCCTGAGAAATAGAATTCAAATGAAGATTGCTGCCAGACAAAAGGTGCCAACACAGAAAGGTCTTGGTGCACAACATGTGCCCATGCTGCCCCAAGAACAACACCTGAAGCCAAAGGTTCCAGACTGATTTTCCTGGTGGAAAGAGCTGCTGTTCCCTTTTTTCAGCCCTGCGCTGCAATGGCCGGTCCCACGTCTTTAAAAATTTACTCCAAATGAAGATTCCTGCCAGAGAAAAGTTGCCACCAGAGAAAGGTCTTGCTGCCCAAGAAGTGCTCAGGCTGCCCCAAAACTGCACGTGAAGCCAAAGGATCCAGACTATTTTTGCTGGTGGAAAGGGCTGCTGTTCCCATTTTTCAGCCCTGCGCTGCAATGGCCGGTCCCACCTCCTGAAAAATAGAATCCAAATGAAGATTGCTGCCAGAAAAAAGGTGCCACCACGGAAAGGTCTTTGCTGCCCAAGAAGTGCCAGGGCTGCCCCAACAACTGCACGTGATGCCAAAGCTTCAGACTTTTTTTCCTTAGGGAAAGGGCTGCTGTTCCCTTTTTTCAGCCCTCTGCTGCAATGGCCGGTCCCACCTCCTGAGAAATAGAATTCAAATGAAGATTCCTGCCAGACAAAAGGTGCCAACAGAGAAAGGTCTTGGTGCACAACATGTGCCCACGCTGCCCCAAGAACTACACCTGAAGCCAAAGGTTCCAGACTGATTTTCCTGGTGGAAAGAGCTGCTGTTCCCTTCTTTCAGCCCTGCGCTGCAATGGCCGGTCCCACGTCTTTAAAAATTTACTCCAAATGAAGATTCCTGCCAGAGAAAAGTTGCCACCAGAGAAAGGTCTTGCTGCCTAACAAGTGCTTAGGCTGCCCCAAGAACTACACCTGAAGCCAAAGGTTCCAGACTTTTTTTCCTGGTGGAAAGGGCTGCTGTTCCCTTTTTTCCGCCCTGCGCTGCAATAGCCGGACCCACCTTTTGAAAAATAGAATCCAAATGAAGATTCCTGCCAGACAAAAGGTGCCACCACAGAAAGCTCTTTGCTGCCCAAGAAGTGTCCAGGGTGCCCCACCAACTGCACCTCAAAGCCAAAGCTTCCAGACTTTTTTTCCTTAGGGAAAGGGCTGTAGTTCCCTTTTTTCAGCCCTGCGCTGCAATGGCCGGTTCCACCTCCTGAAAAATTGAATCCAGATAAGATTGCTGCCAGACAAAAGTACCACCACAGAAAGGTCTTGCTGCCCAAGAAGTGCCCAGGCTACCCCAACAACTACACCTCCAAGTCAAAGCTTCCAGACTTTTTTTCCTTAGGGAAAGAGCTGCTCTTCCCTTTTTTCCGCCCTGTGCTGCAATGGCCGGTCCCACCTCCTGAAAAATTGAATCCAAATGAAGATTCCTGCCAGACAAAAGGTGTCAACAACAGAAAACTCTTCCTGCCCGAGAAGTTCCCAGGCTGCCCTAACAACTGCATCTCAAAGCCAAAGCTTCCAGACTGTTTTTCCTGAGAGAAAAGACCTGCTGTTCCCTTTTTTCAACCCTGCTCTGCAATGACCAGTCCAGCCTCCTGGAAAATTCAATGCAAATGAAGATTCCTGCCAGACAAAAGGTGCCACCACAGAAAGCGCTTTGCTGCCCAAGAAGTGCCCAGGGTGCCCCAACAACTGCACCTCCAAGCCAAAGCTTCCAGACTGTTTTTCCTGGTGGAAAGAGCTGCTGTTCCCTTTTTTCAGCCCTGCGCTGCAATGGCCGGTCCCACGTCTTTAAAAATTTACTCCAAATGAAGATTCCTGCCAGAGAAAAGTTGCCACCAGAGAAAGGTCTTGCTGCCCAAGAAGTGCTCAGGCTGCCCCAAAACTGCACGTGAAGCCAAAGGATCCAGACTATTTTTCCTGGTGGAAAGGGCTGCTGTTCCCTTTTTTCATCTCTGCGCTGCAATGGCCTGTCCCACCTCCTGAAAAATAGAATCCAAATGAAGATTCCCGCCAGAAAAAAGGTGCCACCACGGAAAGGTCTTTGCTGCCCAAGAAGTGCCAGGGCTGCCCCAACAACTGCCCGTGATGCCAAAGCTTCAGACTTTTTTTCCTTAGGGAAAGGGCTGCTGTTCCCTTTTTTCAGCCCTCTGCTGCAATGGCCGGTCCCACCTCCTGAGAAACAGAATTCAAAGGAAGATTCCTGCCAGACAAAAGGTGCCACCACAG
Organism: Manacus candei; assembly: GCF_025592945.1. NCBI lineage: Eukaryota > Metazoa > Chordata > Aves > Passeriformes > Pipridae > Manacus > Manacus candei. Next base: position 622,274 of record NW_026138220.1, on the reverse strand, counting down.
AAAGGTCTTGGTGCACAACAAGTGCCCACGCTGCCCCAAGAAGTACACCTGAAGCCAAAGGTTCCAGACTGATTTTCCTGGTGGAAAGAGCTGCTGTTCCCTTTTTTCTGCCCTGCGCTGCAATGGTCGGTCCCACGTCCTGAAATTTGAATGCAAATGAAGATTCCTGCCAGAGAAAAGGTGCAACCACAGAAAGGTCTTGCTGCCCAAGAAGTGCCCAGGCTGCCCCAACAACTGCACCTCAAAGCCAAAGCTTCCAGACTGTTTTCCTGGTGGAAAGAGCTGCTGTTCCCTTTTTTCTGCCCTGCGCTGCAATAGCCGGACCCACCTTTTGAAAAATAGAATCCAAATGAAGATTCCTGCCAGACAAAAGGTGCCACCACAGAAAGCTCTTTGGTGCCCAAGAAGTGTCCAGGGTGCCCCACCATCTGCACCTCAAAGACAAAGCTTCCAGACTTTTTTTCCTTAGGGAAAGGGCTGCTGTTCCCTTTTTTCAGCCCTCTGCTGCAATGGCCGGTCCCACCTCCTGAGAAATAGAATTCAAATGAAGATTCCTGCCAGACAAAAGGTGCCAACACAGAAAGGTCTTGGTGCACAACATGTGCCCATGCTGCCCCAAGAACTACACCTGAAGCCAAAGGTTCCAGACTGATTTTCCTGGTGGAAAGAGCTGCTGTTCCCTTTTTTCAGCCCTGCGATGCAATGGCCGGTCCCACGTCTTTAAAAATTTACTCCAAATGAAGATTCCTGCCAGAGAAAAGTTGCCACCAGAGAAAGGTCTTGCTGCCCAAGAAGTGCTCAGGCTACCCCAAAACTGCACGTGAAGCCAAAGGATCCAGACTATTTTTGCTGGTGGAAAGGGCTGCTGTTCCCATTTTTCAGCCCTGCGCTGCAATGGCCGGTCCCACCTCCTGAAAAATAGAATCCAAATGAAGATTGCTGCCAGAAAAAAGGTGCCACCACGGAAAGGTCTTTGCTGCCCAAGAAGTGCCAGGGCTGCCCCAACAACTGCACGTGATGCCAAAGCTTCAGACTTTTTTTCCTTAGGGAAAGGGCTGCTGTTCCCTTTTTTCAGCCCTCTGCTGCAATGGCCGGTCCCACCTCCTGAGAAATAGAATTCAAATGAAGATTCCTGCCAGACAAAAGGTGCCAACACAGAAAGGTCTTGGTGCACAACATGTGCCCACGCTGCCCCAAGAACTACACCTGAAGCCAAAGGTTCCAGACTGATTTTCCTGGTGGAAAGAGCTGCTGTTCCCTTCTTTCAGCCCTGCGCTGCAATGGCCGGTCCCACGTCTTTAAAAATTTACTCCAAATGAAGATTCCTGCCAGAGAAAAGGTGCAACCACAGAAAGGTCTTGCTGCCCAAGAAGTGCCCAGGCTGCCCCAAGAACTACACCTGAAGCCAAAGGTTCCAGACTTTTTTTCCTGGTGGAAATGGCTGCTGTTCCCTTTTTTCCGCCCTGCGCTGCAATAGCCGGACCCACCTTTTGAAAAATAGAATCCAAATGAAGATTCCTGCCAGACAAAAGGTGCCACCACAGAAAGCTCTTTGCTGCCCAAGAAGTGTCCAGGGTGCCCCACCAACTGCACCTCAAAGCCAAAGCTTCCAGACTTTTTTTCCTTAGGGAAAGGGCTGTAGTTCCCTTTTTTCAGCCCTGCGCTGCAATGGCCGGTTCCACCTCCTGAAAAATTGAATCCAGATAAGATTGCTGCCAGACAAAAGTACCACCACAGAAAGGTCTTGCTGCCCAAGAAGTGCCCAGGCTACCCCAACAACTACACATCCAAGTCAAAGCTTCCAGACTTTTTTTCCTTAGGGAAAGAGCTGCTCTTCCCTTTTTTCAGCCCTGTGCTGCAATGGCCGGTCCCACCTCCTGAAAAATTGAATCCAAATGAAGATTCCTGCCAGACAAAAGGTGCCAACAACAGAAAACTCTTCCTGCCCGAGAAGTTCCCAGGCTGCCCTAACAACTGCATCTCAAAGCCAAAGCTTCCAGACTGTTTTTCCTGAGAGAAAAGACCTGCTGTTCCCTTTTTTCAACCCTGCTCTGCAATGACTAGTCCCACCTCCTGGAAAATTCAATCCAAAGGAAGATTCCTGCCAGACAAAAGGTGCCAACACAGAAAGCTCTTTGCTGCCCAAGAAGTACCCAGGGTGCCCCACCATCTGCACCTCAAAGACAAAGCTTCCAGACTTTTTTTCCTTAGGGAAAGGGCTGCTGTTCCCTTTTTTCAGCCCTCTGCTGCAATGGCCGGTCCCACGTCTTTAAAAATTTACTCCAAATGAAGATTCCTGCCAGAGAAAAGTTGCCACCAGAGAAAGGTCTTGCTGCCCAAGAAGTGCTCAGGCTGCCCCAAAACTGCACGTGAAGCCAAAGGATCCAGACTATTTTTCCTGGTGGAAAGGGCTGCTGTTCCCTTTTTTCATCTCTGCGCTGCAATGGCCTGTCCCACCTCCTGAAAAATAGAATCCAAATGAAGATTCCCGCCAGAAAAAAGGTGCCACCACGGAAAGGTCTTTGCTGCCCAAGAAGTGCCAGGGCTGCCCCAACAACTGCCCGTGATGCCAAAGCTTCAGACTTTTTTTCCTTAGGGAAAGGGCTGCTGTTCCCTTTTTTCAGCCCTCTGCTGCAATGGCCGGTCCCACCTCCTGAGAAACAGAATTCAAAGGAAGATTCCTGCCAGACAAAAGGTGCCACCACAGAAAGGTCTTGGTGCACAACAAGTGCCCACGCTGCCCCAAGAAGTACACCTGAAGCCAAAGGTTCCAGACTGATTTTCCTGGTGGAAAGAGCTGCTGTTCCCTTTTTTCTGCCCTGCGCTGCAATGGTCGGTCCCACGTCCTGAAATTTGAATGCAAATGAAGATTCCTGCCAGAGAAAAGGTGCAACCACAGAAAGGTCTTGCTGCCCAAGAAGTGCCCAGGCTGCCCCAACAACTGCACCTCAAAGCCAAAGCTTCCAGACTGTTTTCCTGGTGGAAAGAGCTGCTGTTCCCTTTTTTCTGCCCTGCGCTGCAATAGCCGGACCCACCTTTTGAAAAATAGAATCCAAATGAAGATTGCTGCCAGACAAAAGGTGCCACCACAGAAAGCTCTTTGGTGCCCAAGAAGTGTCCAGGGTGCCCCACCATCTGCACCTCAAAGACAAAGCTTCCAGACTTTTTTTCCTTAGGGAAAGGGCTGCTGTTCCCTTTTTTCAGCCCTCTGCTGCAATGGCCGGTCCCACCTCCTGAGAAATAGAATTCAAATGAAGATTCCTGCCAGACAAAAGGTGCCAACACAGAAAGGTCTTGGTGCACAACATGTGCCCATGCTGCCCCAAGAACTACACCTGAAGCCAAAGGTTCCAGACTGATTTTCCTGGTGGAAAGAGCTGCTGTTCCCTTTTTTCAGCCCTGCGATGCAATGGCCGGTCCCACGTCTTTAAAAATTTACTCCAAATGAAGATTCCTGCCAGAGAAAAGTTGCCACCAGAGAAAGGTCTTGCTGCCCAAGAAGTGCTCAGGCTACCCCAAAACTGCACGTGAAGCCAAAGGATCCAGACTATTTTTCCTGGTGGAAAGGGCTGCTGTTCCCATTTTTCAGCCCTGCGCTGCAATGGCCGGTCCCACCTCCTGAAAAATAGAATCCAAATGAAGATTGCTGCCAGAAAAAAGGTGCCACCACGGAAAGGTCTTTGCTGCCCAAGAAGTGCCAGGGCTGCCCCAACAACTGCACGTGATGCCAAAGCTTCAGACTTTTTTTCCTTAGGGAAAGGGCTGCTGTTCCCTTTTTTCAGCCCTCTGCTGCAATGGCCGGTCCCACCTCCTGAGAAATAGAATTCAAATGAAGATTCCTGCCAGACAAAAGGTGCCAACACAGAAAGGTCTTGGTGCACAACATGTGCCCACGCTGCCCCAAGAACTACACCTGAAGCCAAAGGTTCCAGACTGATTTTCCTGGTGGAAAGAGCTGCTGTTCCCTTCTTTCAGCCCTGCGCTGCAATGGCCGGTCCCACGTCTTTAAAAATTTACTCCAAATGAAGATTCCTGCCAGAGAAAAGGTGCAACCACAGAAAGGTCTTGCTGCCCAAGAAGTGCCCAGGCTGCCCCAAGAACTACACCTGAAGCCAAAGGTTCCAGACTTTTTTTCCTGGTGGAAATGGCTGCTGTTCCCTTTTTTCCGCCCTGCGCTGCAATAGCCGGACCCACCTTTTGAAAAATAGAATCCAAATGAAGATTCCTGCCAGACAAAAGGTGCCACCACAGAAAGCTCTTTGCTGCCCAAGAAGTGTCCAGGGTGCCCCACCAACTGCACCTCAAAGCCAAAGCTTCCAGACTTTTTTTCCTTAGGGAAAGGGCTGTAGTTCCCTTTTTTCAGCCCTGCGCTGCAATGGCCGGTTCCACCTCCTGAAAAATTGAATCCAGATAAGATTGCTGCCAGACAAAAGTACCACCACAGAAAGGTCTTGCTGCCCAAGAAGTGCCCAGGCTACCCCAACAACTACACATCCAAGTCAAAGCTTCCAGACTTTTTTTCCTTAGGGAAAGAGCTGCTCTTCCCTTTTTTCAGCCCTGTGCTGCAATGGCCGGTCCCACCTCCTGAAAAATTGAATCCAAATGAAGATTCCTGCCAGACAAAAGGTGCCAACAACAGAAAACTCTTCCTGCCCGAGAAGTTCCCAGGCTGCCCTAACAACTGCATCTCAAAGCCAAAGCTTCCAGACTGTTTTTCCTGAGAGAAAAGACCTGCTGTTCCCTTTTTTCAACCCTGCTCTGCAATGACCAGTCCCATCTCCTGGAAAATTCAATCTAAATGAAGATTCCTGCCAGACAAAAGGTGCCACCACAGAAAGCTCTTTGCTGCCCAAGAAGTGCCCAGGGTGCCCCAACAACTGCACCTCCAAGCCAAAGCTTCCAGACTGTTTTTCCTGGTGGAAAGAGCTGCTGTTCCCTTTTTTCAGCCCTGCGCTGCAATGGCCGGTCCCACGTCTTTAAAAATTTACTCCAAATGAAGATTCCTGCCAGAGAAAAGTTGCCACCAGAGAAAGGTCTTGCTGCCCAAGAAGTGCTCAGGCTGCCCCAAAACTGCACGTGAAGCCAAAGGATCCAGACTATTTTTCCTGGTGGAAAGGGCTGCTGTTCCCTTTTTTCATCTCTGCGCTGCAATGGCCTGTCCCACCTCCTGAAAAATAGAATCCAAATGAAGATTCCCGCCAGAAAAAAGGTGCCACCACGGAAAGGTCTTTGCTGCCCAAGAAGTGCCAGGGCTGCCCCAACAACTGCCCGTGATGCCAAAGCTTCAGACTTTTTTTCCTTAGGGAAAGGGCTGCTGTTCCCTTTTTTCAGCCCTCTGCTGCAATGGCCGGTCCCACCTCCTGAGAAATAGAATTCAAATGAACATTCCTGCCAGACAAAAGGTGCCACCACAGAAAGGTCTTGGTGCACAACAAGTGCCCACGCTGCCCCAAGAAGTACACCTGAAGCCAAAGGTTCCAGACTGATTTTCCTGGTGGAAAGAGCTGCTGTTCCCTTTTTTCTGCCCTGCGCTGCAATGGTCGGTCCCACGTCCTTAAATTTGAATGCAAATGAAGATTCCTGCCAGAGAAAAGGTGCAACCACAGAAAGGTCTTGCTGCCCAAGAAGTGCCCAGGCTGCCCCAACAACTGCACCTCAAAGCCAAAGCTTCCAGACTGTTTTCCTGGTGGAAAGAGCTGCTGTTCCCTTTTTTCCGCCCTGCGCTGCAATAGCCGGACCCACCTTTTGAAAAATAGAATCCAAATGAAGATTCCTGCCAGACAAAAGGTGCCACCACAGAAAGCTCTTTGCTGCCCAAGAAGTGTCCAGGGTGCCCCACTGTTGCAAAGCAGTTTAAATTTAGTAGTAGAATGGCTAAGGCTTAAGTAAAAGGGTAAGGCCTAGAAAGCAACACATTACAGTAGTGAGTTAAGCAGCAGCCTTGTTCGTGGGAATAGAATGTACTGAAGAAGTAGAAACAATAATCAAAAGATTTAGTCAAGCATGTACGTAACGATTTGTACCTTAGATGTGGTAAGGGTCTGTTAAACAGTTTCTAGGGGGGTAGGACAACTTAAGCAGATTTATGATTAGAGTAGATGATTGTTAATTGTTATAAACTACTGCACCTGGGTTGCTATAGAAACTGTAATTGTTTTAGCCGTGAGAATACATGTAAACTTGTTTGTGTATAAAAGTTGAACTGAGAACGAGGGTCGTCGGAATCCTGACTTGGGGCGTTAGCCCGCAGGTTCCCGGGGCCCCGAATAAAGCACCCATAAACCGGCACTCTGTTGGTTTGTGTCTTTGTTTACGGGCAACAGTTTTGGCGACACCAGATGGAACTCCGGGGGTAGCTGGGCGGCTCACGAGCTGATCTACTCCATGCCGGCAACCAGGTGATTTCTGGGGAGACATCGACCCGTGCCCGACCCGCGCCCGCCGGACAACCCTCTAGGTAAGCCCGAAGGTGCTTTATTCTTTTAGGTTTGTTGGTTGGGAGCCTGCCTATAAGACGGGATAGTGAGTGTCCCGCTGGGTTGGGCTAAAGGTACCTTGGTTGGGAAGCCTAGGCGCTGGTCGTAAGACGCGGCGAAAGCTGCGCAGTACCAGCACTCGTCTCTCAGAGGGAGAATCGGCGAGTTGGTTTTGGTTTTGGTTTTGTTCTGGTTTATATTGTTGTGTTATCGTGCTGGTCGTTAAAAGTATTGTTTTGTGTTGTTGTGTTATTGTGAATTTGATGAATTTAGATTGTGGTGTGTGTGTGAGCAAGTAGCAAGCATGATGTCATTTAAAACCTTTAGAGCACTATCCTGCACAGAAAAAGATATCCCTAGCGATTCTCCGCTTGGTTGCTTGTTAAAACATTGGAAGGAAGGAAATTTTGGACAAGAGTTAAGCAAGAAACAGTTGATTGATTATTGTAATAATGTATGGCCTCAATATGAAACAGGAGGAATGCTGTGGCCCAGAAATGGATCACTGACTCTGGAAATTATAACCCCTTTGATGCGATATTTACGAGAGAATGAGAAGTGGGATGAAATACCATATCTGGATTTGTTTTATTATTTAGAACAAAACACTGAATGGCAAAAGGAATGTGGTATCTTAGTGTTGAAAGAACTGGAACTGGAGGATGATAAATGTAAGAAATGTCAAGAGCGGAGTATAAAGATATTGAAAGGATTGGATGATAAACATGAGCAGAAAATACGGTTTTCAGAACCAGAGGAGGACGTGTCTTTGTTAGTCTCCCCCGGAGTAACTCCAAGTGCGCCCCCGAGAAATAGTCTCCCTTCACGTGCAAGGGCACAATCACACACCATGCCCCCGTTAGAATCATCCTCGGATGAGGAAGAAAAAGGGGGGTGGGAATGTGACAGAACTCCTCTAGCAGAACGGACTCGGAGAGGGCGAAGGGAGAGGGAAAGAAGACGGGGAGGGGGGAGGGAGACAGACGTTTCGCTCTCACCCCCTAGATTGATGGCTCCCTTGCGAGAAGCGGTTGGAGCAGGCAGGGGAAAAATCATGATAAAAGTTCCTTTTTCGCCTAATGATTTACTAATTTGGAAACAGTCAGCTGGGACATATAGAGAAAATCCTGAGCGGGTGGCTCGTGTTATAAAAATGGTTATAAAAACACAAGACCCGGACTGGAATGATTTACAGGTATTAATAGATACAATTTTAGATTCAACAGAAAAAGAAATGGTATTAAAGGTGATGGTGGAGAGAGCAAAGGAAAGGATTCGTACCCTGCCTCGGGCAGCGCGGGGGACGGTAAATGATTTTGTACCGCGGGAGGATCCCGATTGGGACGCTAATAACCCCGCAGATTATAAAAAGTTAAAAATTTACCAGGAATTATTGGTAGAGGGAATACGATGTGGCATTCCAAAAACGTTGAATTGGTCTAAGTTATATTCAGTAATGCAAGATAAGACTGAGTCCCCTTCTGCCTTTTTAGAAAGGCTAAAGGAAACAGCTAGGAGGTATACAGACTTAGACGTGGAAGACGAGTCTGGAAAATTACAATTAGCATTGATCTTTATGGGACAATCACAAGAATATATTAGAAAGAAATTTCAAAAACTGGAAGGGAGAGAAACAAGAGATTTAGAGAAATTGTTAGAAGTGGCTTGGAAAGCATACAACAATCGGGAAAAGGAAAGTACTAAGAAACAACAAGCGAGCTTGTTGGCGCTTTTACAAGCTTCAGGAGAGAACAATGGGGCCGGTGGCCATAGAGGAAGAAGTCGTGGTAATAGGGGAAGGGGAGGAATGGGTAGAGGATTTAACAATCAGTCGGGATTTGGAAATCAATACGGGGGAGGACGTGGTAGAATAGGACCAAATCAGTGTGCTCTTTGTAAAGGACAAGGACATTGGAAAAACGAATGCCCATTAAATGCTGGAAATGGAATGAATCCTTGGAATCCTCAAAGCTTTGTGAATCCACAAAACCCTGTTGGTATGGGCACGCCACAGGGTGTCGCCCAAGCATTTATGTTAGGGAGTTGTGGAAGACAGAGTCGGCTAGATTCAGACTTAAAGGTTGTTTTGGAAGTAGAGGGGGAGCCGACGGAATTTAGAATAGATACTGGAGCTAGTTTTTCGGCAATGAATGAATTGATGGGGCCATTAAGTGATTCAACCGTACAAGTAGTGGGAGTTTCAGGACAGATAGAGGAAAGAACATTTCTGCGACCTCTAGATATCAAATTTAAGGGAAGAGAATTAGATCATCAATTTCTATACATGCCTAACAGTCCTGAATGTTTATTAGGAAGGGATTTGCTTTCAGCCTTGCAAGCTAAAATTATATTTGAAAAAGGGAGAGTCAAGATAGAAATTCCAGAAGAAAATTTAGCAAAAATTTTTGTTGTGAAAGAAGTGGAAAAGGAAGAAATACCCCAAGAGATTGAACAGGCTGTTGTACCCTGGGTGTGGGAGACCGGGGTTCCTGGGAAATCTAAAGCAGCCACCCCAGTTAGAATAGAATTAAAAGAAGGAGCACAACCTGTCAGAGTTAGGCAATACCCAATTAGTTTAGAAGCAAGAAAGGGAATAGCCCCTATGATTTCACAGTTCCTAACTCTAGGAATATTACAAGAATGTGAATCAGAATTTAACACCCCCATATTTCCGATAAAAAAAAAACCAAATGGAAAATATAGATTAGTACAAGATTTGAGAGCAGTAAATCTTATTACAAAAGATATTCACCCGGTTGTAGCAAATCCTTATACCTTGCTAACATCTGTGTCTGAGAAGTTTCAGTGGTTTACTGTGGTTGATTTGAAAGATGCTTTCTTCTGCATACCACTGGCACGAGAAAGTTGAAAAATCTTTGCCTTTGAATGGGAAAGTCCGGAGACAGGACGAAAGAGACAGCTCGCTTGGACTCGATTACCACAAGGATTCAAATGCTCACCCACGATATTTGGTAATCAGTTAGCAAAAGAACTAGAGGAATGGAAGACTACTCAGGTAAAAGAATCTCCTTTTTCATATATAATACTGCAATATGTAGATGACATTTTCTTAGGAGCTACAGAACAGGGACTTTGTCGTCAGTTAACTATTGAACTGTTAAACATGCTGGGCCAAGCAGGCTACCGAGTCTCAAAAGAAAAAGCACAACTAGTAAAACGGAAAGTTATCTATCTGGGATGTGAAATTTCCCAAGGAGTCCGGCGCCTGGGAACAAATAGAATTCAAGCAATATGTGCTATACCTGTGCCTAGAAATAATCAAGAACTGAGATCTTTTCTAGGAATGGTCGGATGGTGCAGGCTGTGGATTCCTAACTTCGGACTGACTGCTCGACCACTGTATGAAGCAGCAAAGGAGTCCAAGCTAACCTGGGGGACAGAGCAAGAAAAAGCATTCCAGGAACTGAAGAAAGCCCTCCAGGAAGCACCTGCCCTGGGACTACCGGACCCAACCAAGGAATTTCAGCTCTATGTTTGTGAGAGACAGCGAATGGCCTTAGGAGTCCTCACTCAGCGTCTAGGATCCTGGAAGAGACCGGTTGGGTACTTCTCCAAACGGCTAGACGCAGTAAGTGGGGGATGGCCGGGGTGTCTCAGAGCTGTGGCAGCGACGGTCATTTTAATACAGGAAGCACGCAAATTGACTCTGGGAAAACACATGATAGTGTACGTGCCCCACATGGTCATAGCAGTTCTAGAGCAAAAAGGGGGGCATTGGCTCTCCTCCAGCCGCATGTTGCAATACCAGGCTTTGTTGAGAGAACAAGATGATGTTGAACTGAAAATTACTAACCATCTCAACCCAGCAGAATTCCTTAGGTCTACACAGGAAGAAGGCACCCTGGAGCATGACTGTGTAGAGACCATTGAACAAGTCTACGCGAGCAGAAGAGACTTGAAGGACGAACCACTGACAGATCCTGACTGGGAGCTGTACACCGACGGATCTAGTTTTGTAGAAAACGGCAATACATAAGTCCTCAGCAGTGGCAATAATGCATGTCAGAGGACACCAGGCTGATCCAGGACGAGAGTTTCAGGGAAATCGATACGCTGACCAAGCAGCCAGGAGGGCTGCGAGAGAGGTATGGACTCAAATGGTTCTTTTACCAACCCGGAATAATCCAGCAATAGCATTCATGGAAGAGAAACCGCATTATTCACCTGAAGATGAGAAATTAGCTGTGATGATGGAAGCAAAGAAAAATATCAGAGGGTGGTATATCACTCCTACGAGACAGGTAATTTTACCAGTCAGAATAATGAAAGCAGTGCTTGAGATGGAACACAACAAGTGCCACTGGGGTGCAGAAGCACTAGTGAAATTCTTGAAAAACGAAATTTTCTCAAACCAGATGTTAACACTAGCTAAAAGGGTGAATGCAATGTGTCCTATGTGTATAAAGAATAATCCAGTAGTCAGGAAGCAAGTACAAATGGGAAAACTACAAGTAGGACAGTTACCAGGAGACTATTGGCAAGTAGATTTTTCTGAGTTGCCTAAGGCCCAAACTTTTAAATATCTGCTAGTGTATGTTTGTACCTTCTCAGGGTGGCCAGAAGCTTTTCCATGTAGGACCAATCAGGCAAAAGAAGTAGTGAAAACCCTTCTGAAGGAAATCATCCCAAGATTTGGAGTTCCCCTAGGGTTGTCCTCTGATCGAGGACCGCACTTTACAGCAGGGATAGTCCAAGATGTGTCAGCTGTATTAGGGATAACATGGAATCTCCATACACCATGGAGACCGCAGTCTAGTGGACAAGTAGAAAGAATGAATCAGACATTAAAAGGTCAATTGAAGAAGATCTGTCAGGAAGCCAAAATCCAGTGGCCCCAAGCAGTACCCCTCGCTCTGCTGAGAGTTAGGATTAAACCAAGGGAAAGAATAGGAGTAAGTCCATACGAAATATTGTATGGCAAGCCCTATCATGCGGCTACTTACCAAGGGGATCCTCATGTAGTGGGTGATCAGGCAGTATTTAACTATGTGTTATCTTTGAATAAGACCCTCACAGCCCTCAGAGGAGCGCTGCAGTGGAATCGGCCTCTGCCCCTGGAGAATCCGGTTCATGACATTTCTCCAGGAGACCAAGTCTATGTGAAGAACTGGTCAGTGGAACCATTAAAGGGAACATGGGACGGTCCTCGCCAGGTGATAATGACCACTTATACGGCGGTGAAAGTCGAGGGAATCGACAATTGGATCCATTACACCCGAGTCAAGAAGGTTCCAGTCTCATGGTCGGTAGAACCTCTCTCACCTACGAAGATGGTATTTCGAGCCAACAATTGAAGATTGTGGTATTCCTGGGGTTGATAAGTTTAGCAGAGACCACCGTGAGAATTGAAACCCCAGATCCTTATTTGTTTGTACCAGAACACACTGATGTAAACTTAACTTGTCTGTTTTCAGATGACCAGGGAGCTGAATTAAGAGATGTCCACGTCAAGTGGAGACGGAGAGATCAAGATCGAATCATAACAGAAGGAGTGACAACAGTTTGGGATGCGACACAACAAAAGGGTTATACCGTCCTGCAGGTACCTGAGGTGTCTAAAACCGTAGAAGGGACATACATGTGTGTAGTTTGGATTCAAAGGAGTTTTGATTATGGGTATGTAGAAATACACATGATAAACACAACTCGGGAAATAATGACTAAGGTACAAGTTATACCCCCTAGGAAAACTCGACATGTGAGAGATCTGCAGATTCCGAATAGAGAAATAGAACAGGAAAATTTAATTGTGGGCCTAATTCGAGATTTTGGGAAAGTACAAAACGTTACTAAAATTACTGCATGTCTCCCTATGCCTCATGCAGCAGGAGACCCAATTCCATGGGGAATAATTCCAGTGCCAGAAATACCCAAAATGTTTAAGAATATTACAAGGAATTGCAAATTTGTAACCATCACATGGAGCGAAACGGTAGATGTATGTTTATTAAGTGACAAAATGATGAAGAAGCAATGTGAACAGATGCCGGGATATTTCCGATGGGTAGTAATTGGGACATGGGTAACAAGTGAAACAATTAATGAATTAAAAGGATACTGTTTAGTTACAAATTCAACACACCCATGCTCTAAAGTTCCGGCTTCAGTAAAACGAGAAAAACAAGAAGAGGTCTGTCAAAATATTACCAGTTCTACAACCATGGAAGAATGGCAAACAATTTGGGGACCCAGCCTGCTAGAGACATATAGTTATATTGGAAAGGTACAGTGGTGCATTCACTGGAAGGGGAAAAAGAATCAAACTTATTCTACAGGAAATAGAGGGAATCATAATTGGAGGACAGAAACACATACAAAAGAGGATTGGAATTGTACCCGAATATATACATGTGATACCCCAGACGATGAAATAGGCTTAATGCCAGTCAAAGCCCTCCTGCAGTTAGGATGTGAGTGTCGAGGATATAACCATACTATTAAAGGACATGTGAAAAACATTGATTGTCACACTACTACAGTTAGAAGTCCCGGAAACCTAGTATGGGTCATGGGACATGGTCAATGGACCACCCACATGCCACTAGACGGTCCGGTTGTACCTGTCACACTAGGGATACCTACTCTTTGTCCACTCTGGAGAAAAGAGAAGTTAACACCAGCAGAGATGCGACCACGGGAGAAAAGAGAAGTTAGTAATGACATTAATGACCTGGAACTAACAGATTGGCATGAGCCATCAGCAGGAGTTAAATTCGGATGGGCACTAGAATCTTTGTTTGCCCCAATTTCAACATATCGAAATAGAGAAATATTGTTCAAACTGATGAGCCAGACCGAAAGGTTAGCAGCAGTCACTAAGAAAGGATTTAAAGATCTAAATTTACAATTACAAGCCACCTCTAGAATGACCATACAAAACCGCATGGCATTAGACCTGATATTACTCAAAGAACATGGAGTTTGCGGTTACCTGCATGCAAAGGATGAGCATTGTTGTGTACACATCCCAAATGTCACTCAAGAAGTAGAGAAAGATATTAATCAATTAGAACAAATTGACGAGAATGTTCATAAACTGCAGAAAGAAGCGGAACACAATTGGATAGGACAATTATTCAGCTCCCTAGGTCTCCATGTGTCAGGATGGATATCTTCTGTTATCCAGTACGGAATATTGATTGTAATAATTGTTGTCATAGCCATAACTGTTTACAAGTGTCTTTTAGGAATGATTGTAAAAGAAGGTCAACATACGAGACGAATCATGAAAGCTATAACAAGAAAAGAAGTAATCTCACCGCAAAATGGATCACCTCCCATCCATCAAGAAACTGCAACCTGAAGATTGCTGTATTTGAGCATCCTTGCAAGCAAAGCCTGAAGAATGCTCAAAAGGGGGGACTGTTGCAAAGCAGTTTAAATTTAGTAGTAGAATGGCTAAGGCTTAAGTAAAAGGGTAAGGCCTAGAAAGCAACACATTACAGTAGTGAGTTAAGCAGCAGCCTTGTTCGTGGGAATAGAATGTACTGAAGAAGTAGAAACAATAATCAAAAGATTTAGTCAAGCATGTACGTAACGATTTGTACCTTAGATGTGGTAAGGGTCTGTTAAACAGTTTCTAGGGGGGTAGGACAACTTAAGCAGATTTATGATTAGAGTAGATGATTGTTAATTGTTATAAACTACTGCACCTGGGTTGCTATAGAAACTGTAATTGTTTTAGCCGTGAGAATACATGTAAACTTGTTTGTGTATAAAAGTTGAACTGAGAACGAGGGTCGTCGGAATCCTGACTTGGGGCGTTAGCCCGCAGGTTCCCGGGGCCCCGAATAAAGCACCCATAAACCGGCACTCTGTTGGTTTGTGTCTTTGTTTACGGGCAACACCACCAACTGCACCTCAAAGCCAAAGCTTCCAGACTTTTTTTCCTTAGGGAAAGGGCTGCTGTTCCCTTTTTTCAGCCCTCTGCTGCAATGGTCGATCCCACCTCCTGAGAAATAGAATCCAAATGAAGATTGCTGCCAGACAAAAGGTGCCACCACAGAAAGGTCTTGCTGCCCAACAAGTGCTTAGGCTGCCCCAAGAACTACACCTGAAGCCAAAGGTTCCAGACTTTTTTTCCTGGTGGAAATGGCTGCTGTTCCCTTTTTTCCGCCCTGCGCTGCAATAGCCGGACCCACCTTTTGAAAAATAGAATCAAAATCAAGATTCCTGCCAGACAAAAGGTGCCACCACAGAAAGCTCTTTGCTGCCCAAGAAGTGTCCAGGGTGCCCCACCAACTGCACCTCAAAGCCAAAGCTTCCAGACTTTTTTTCCTTAGGGAAAGGGCTGTAGTTCCCTTTTTTCAGCCCTCTGCTGCAATGGTCGATCCCACCTCCTGAGAAATAGAATCCAAATGAAGATTGCTGCCAGACAAAAGGTGCCACCACAGAAAGGTCTTGCTGCCCAACAAGTGCTTAGGCTGCCCCAAGAACTACACCTGAAGCCAAAGGTTCCAGACTTTTTTTCCTGGTGGAAATGGCTGCTGTTCCCTTTTTTCCGCCCTGCGCTGCAATAGCCGGACCCACCTTTTGAAAAATAGAATCAAAATCAAGATTCCTGCCAGACAAAAGGTGCCACCACAGAAAGCTCTTTGCTGCCCAAGAAGTGTCCAGGGTGCCCCACCAACTGCACCTCAAAGCCAAAGCTTCCAGACTTTTTTTCCTTAGGGAAAGGGCTGTAGTTCCCTTTTTTCAGCCCTGCGCTGCAATGGCCGGTTCCACCTCCTGAAAAATTGAATCCAGATAAGATTGCTGCCAGACAAAAGTACCACCACAGAAAGGTCTTGCTGCCCAAGAAGTGCCCAGGCTACCCCAACAACTACACCTCCAAGTCAAAGCTTCCAGACTTTTTTTCCTTAGGGAAAGAGCTGCTCTTCCCTTTTTTCCACCCTGTGCTGCAATGGCCGGTCCCACCTCCTGAAAAATTGAATCCAAATGAAGATTCCTGCCAGACAAAAGGTGTCAACAACAGAAAACTCTTCCTGCCCGAGAAGTTCCCAGGCTGCCCTAACAACTGCATCTCAAAGCCAAAGCTTCCAGACTGTTTTTCCTGAGAGAAAAGACCTGCTGTTCCCTTTTTTCAACCCTGCTCTGCAATGACCAGTCCCATCTCCTGGAAAATTCAATCCAAATGAAGATTCCTGCCAGACAAAAGGTGCCACCACAGAAAGCGCTTTGCTGCCCAAGAAGTGCCCAGGGTGCCCCAACAACTGCACCTCCAAGCCAAAGCTTCCAGACTGTTTTTCCTGGTGGAAAGAGCTGCTGTTCCCTTTTTTCAGCCCTGCGCTGCAATGGCCGGTCCCACGTCTTTAAAAATTTACTCCAAATGAAGATTCCTGCCAGAGAAAAGTTGCCACCAGAGAAAGGTCTTGCTGCCCAAGAAGTGCTCAGGCTGCCCCAAAACTGCACGTGAAGCCAAAGGATCCAGACTATTTTTCCTGGTGGAAAGGGCTGCTGTTCCCTTTTTTCATCTCTGCGCTGCAATGGCCTGTCCCACCTCCTGAAAAATAGAATCCAAATGAAGATTCCCGCCAGAAAAAAGGTGCCACCACGGAAAGGTCTTTGCTGCCCAAGAAGTGCCAGGGCTGCCCCAACAACTGCCCGTGATGCCAAAGCTTCAGACTTTTTTTCCTTAGGGAAAGGGCTGCTGTTCCCTTTTTTCAGCCCTCTGCTGCAATGGCCGGTCCCACCTCCTGAGAAATAGAATTCAAATGAACATTCCTGCCAGACAAAAGGTGCCACCACAGAAAGGTCTTGGTGCACAACAAGTGCCCACGCTGCCCCAAGAAGTACACCTGAAGCCAAAGGTTCCAGACTGATTTTCCTGGTGGAAAGAGCTGCTGTTCCCTTTTTTCTGCCCTGCGCTGCAATGGTCGGTCCCACGTCCTGAAATTTGAATGCAAATGAAGATTCCTGCCAGAGAAAAGGTGCAACCACAGAAAGGTCTTGCTGCCCAAGAAGTGCCCAGGCTGCCCCAACAACTGCACCTCAAAGCCAAAGCTTCCAGACTGTTTTCCTGGTGGAAAGGGCTGCTGTTCCCTTTTTTCCGCCCTGCGCTGCAATAGCCGGACCCACCTTTTGAAAAATAGAATCCAAATGAAGATTCCTGCCAGACAAAAGGTGCCACCACAGAAAGCTCTTTACTGCCCAAGAAGTGTCCAGGGTGCCCCACCAACTGCACCTCAAAGCCAAAGCTTCCAGACTTTTTTTCCTTAGGGAAAGGGCTGTAGTTCCCTTTTTTCAGCCCTCTGCTGCAATGGTCGATCCCACCTCCTGAGAAATAGAATCCAAATGAAGATTGCTGCCAGACAAAAGGTGCCACCACAGAAAGGTCTTGCTGCCCAACAAGTGCTTAGGCTGCCCCAAGAACTACACCTGAAGCCAAAGCTTCCAGACTTTTTTTCCTTAGGGAAAGGGCTGTAGTTCCCTTTTTTCAGCCCTACGCTGCAATGGCCGGTTCCACCTCCTGAAAAATTGAATCCAGATAAGATTGCTGCCAGACAAAAGGTGCCACCACAGAAAGGTCTTGCTGCCCAACAAGTGCTTAGGCTGCCCCAAGAACTACACCTGAAGCCAAAGGTTCCAGACTGTTTTTCCTGGTGGAAAGAGCTGCTGTTCCCTTTTTTCAGCCCTGCGCTGCAATGGCCGGTCCCACGTCTTTAAAAATTTACTCCAAATGAAGATTCCTGCCAGAGAAAAGTTGCCACCAGAGAAAGGTCTTGCTGCCCAAGAAGTGCTCAGGCTGCCCCAAAACTGCACGTGAAGCCAAAGGATCCAGACTATTTTTCCTGGTGGAAAGGGCTGCTGTTCCCTTTTTTCAGCCCTGTGCTGCAATGGCCGGTCCCACCTCCTGAAAAATAGAATCCAAATGAAGATTGCTGCCAGACAAAAGGTGCCACCACGGAAAGGTCTTTGCTGCCCAAGAAGTGCCAGGGCTGCCCCAACAACTGCCCGTGATGCCAAAGCTTCAGACTTTTTTTCCTTAGGGAAAGGGCTGCTGTTCCCTTTTTTCAGCCCTCTGCTGCAATGGTTGATCCCACCTCCTGAGAAATAGAATCCAAATGAAGATTGCTGCCAGACAAAAGGTGCCACCACAGAAAGGTCTTGCTGCCCAACAAGTGCTTAGGCTGCCCCAAGAACTACACCTGAAGCCAAAGGTTCCAGACTTTTTTTCCTGGTGGAAAGAGCTGCTGTTCCCTTTTTTCAGCCCTGCGCTGCAATGGCCTCTTCCACCTCCTGAAAAACTGAATCCAAATAATATTGCTGCCAGACAAAAGTACCACCACAGAAAGGTCTTGCTGCCCAAGAAGTGCCCAGGCTACCCCAACAACTACACCTCCAAGTCAAAGCTTCCAGACTTTTTTTCCTTAGGGAAAGAGCTGCTCTTCCCTTTTTTCAGCCCTGTGCTGCAATGGCCGGTCCCACCTCCTGAAAAATTGAATCCAAATGAAGATTCCTGCCAGACAAAAGGTGCCAACAACAGAAAACTCTTCCTGCCCGAGAAGTTCCCAGGCTGCCCTAACAACTGCATCTCAAAGCCAAAGCTTCCAGACTGTTTCTCCTGAGAGAAAAGACCTGCTATTCCCTTTTTTCAACCCTGCTCTGCAATGACCAGTCCCACCTCCTTGAAAATTCAATGCTAAGGAAGATTCCTGCCAGACAAAAGGTGCCACCACAGAAAGCTCTTTGCTGCCCAAGAAGTGCCCAGGGTGTCCCAACAACTGCACCTCCAAGCCAAAGCTTCCAGACTGTTTTTCCTGGTGGAAAGAGCTGCTGTTCCCTTTTTTCAGCCTGGCGCTGCAATGGCCGGTCCCACGTCTTTAAAAATTTACTCCAAATGAAGATTCCTGCCAGAGAAAAGTTGCCACCAGAGAAAGGTCTTGCTGCCCAAGAAGTGCTCAGGCTGCCCCAAAACTGCACGTGATGCCAAAGCTTCAGACTTTTTTTCCTTAGGGAAAGGGCTGCTGTTCCCTTTTTTTAGCCCTCTGCTGCAATGGCCGGTCCCAGCTCCTGAGAAATAGAATTCAGATTAAGATTCCTGCCCGACAAAAGGTCCCACCACAGAAAGGTCTTGGTGCACAACAAGTGCCCACGCTGCCCCAAGAACTACACCTGAAGCCAAAGGTTCCAGACTGATTTTCCTGGTGGAAAGAGCTGCTGTTCCCTTTTTTCTGCCCTGCGCTGCAATGGTCGGTCCCACGTCCTGAAATTTGAATGCAAATGAAGATTCCTGCCAGAGAAAAGGTGCAACCACAGAAAGGTCTTGCTGCCCAAGAAGTGCCCAGGCTACCCCAACAACTGCACCTCAAAGCCAAAGCTTCCAGACTGTTTTCCTGGTGGAAAGAGCTGCTGTTCCCTTTTTTCAGCCCTGCGCTGCAATGGCCGGTCCCACCTCCTGAAAAATTCAATGGAAATGAAGATTGCTGCCAGACAAAAGGTGCCACCACAGAAAGGTCTTGCTGCCCAACAAGTGCTTAGGCTGCCCCAACAACTACGCCTGAAGCCAAAGCTTCCAGACTTTTTCCTTAGGGAAAGGGCTGCTGTTCCCTTTTTTCAGCCCTGCGCTGCAATGGCCTGTCCCACCTCCTGAAAAGAAGAATGCAAATAAGATTCCTGCCAGACAAAAGGTGCCACCACAGAAAACTCTTGCTGCCCAAGAAGTGCCCAGGCTGTCCCAACAACTACACCTCCAAGTCAAAGCTTCCAGACATTTTTCCTTAGGGAAAGAGCTGCTCTTCCCTTTTTTCAGCCCTGTGCTGCAATGGCCGGTCCCACCTCCTGAAAAATTGAATCCAAATGAAGATTCCTGCCAGACAAAAGGTGCCACCACAGAAAACTCTTCCTGCCTGAGAAGTTCCCAGGCTGCCCTAACAACTGCATCTCAAAGCCAAAGCTTCCAGACTGTTTTTCCTTAGAGAAAAGACCTGCTGTTCAATTTTTTTCAACCCTGCTCTGCAATGACCAGTCCCACCTCCTGGAAAATTCAATCCAAATGAAGATTCCTGCCAGACAAAAGGTGCCACCACAGAAAGGTCTTTGCTGCCCAAGAAGTGCCCAGGGTGCCCCAACAACTGCACCTCCAAGCCAAAGCTTCCAGACTGTTTTTCCTGGTGGAAAGAGCTGCTGTTCCCTTTTTTCAGCCCTGCGCTGCAATGCCCGGTCCCACGTCTTTAAAAATTTACTCCAAATGAAGATTCCTGCCAGAGAAAAGTTGCCACCAGAGAAAGGTCTTGCTGCCCAAGAAGTGCCCAGGGTGCCCCACCAACTGCACCTCAAAGCCAAAGCTTCCAGACTGTTTTTGCTGGTGGAAATAACTGCTGTTCCCTTTTTTCAGCCCTGCGCTGCAATGGTCCATCCCACCTTTTGAAAAATTGAATGTAAATGAAGATTTGTGCTAAACAAAAGGTGCCACCAAAGAAAGCTCTTGCTGCCCAAGAACTGCCCAGGCTTCTCCACCAACTGCACCTCAAATCCAAAACTTCCAGACTTTTTTCCTGGTGGAAAGAGCTGCTGTTCCCTTTTTTCAGCCCTGCGCTGCAATGGCCGGTCCCACGTCCTGAAAAATTGAATCCAAATGAAGATTCGTGCCAAACAGAAGTTGCCACCAGAGAAAGGTCTTGCTGCCCAAGAAGTGCCCAGGCTGCCCCAACAACTACACCTCCAAGTCAAAGCTTCCAGACTTTTTTTCCTTAGGGAAAGAGCTGCTGTTCCCTTTTTTCAGCCCTGTGCTGCAATGGCCGGTCCCACCTCCTGAAAAATTGAATCCAAATGAAGATTCCTGCCAGACAAAAGGTGCCACCACGGAAAAGTCTTTGCTGCGAAAGAAATGCCAGGGCTGCCCAAAGAACTGCACCTGATGCCAAAGCTTCAGACTTTTTTTCCTTAGGGAAAGGGCTGCTCTTCCCTTTTTTCAGCCCTCTGCTGCAATGGCCGGTCCCACCTCCTGAGAAATAGAATTCAAATGAAGATTCCTGCCAGAGAAAAGGTGCAACCACAGAAAGGTCTTGGTGCACAACAAGTGCCCACGCTGCCCCAAGAACTACACCTGAAGCCAAAGGTTCCAGACTGTTTTTCCTGGTGGAAAGAGCTGCTGTTCCCTTTTTTCTGCCCTGCGCTGCAATGGTCGGTCCCACGTCCTGAAATTTGAATGCAAATGAAGATTCCTGCCAGAGAAAAGGTGCCACCACCGAAAGGTCTTTGCTGCCCAAGAAATGCCAGGGCTGCCCCAACGACTGCACCTGAAGCCAAAGCTTCCAGACTGTTTTCCTGGTGGAAAGGACTGCTGTTCCCTTTTTTCTGCCCTCTGCTGCAATCGCCGGTCCCACTTTTTGAAAAATAGAATCCAAATGAAGATTGCTGCCAGACAAAAGGTAACACCACTGAAATCTCTTGGTACACAACAAGTGCCCACGCTGCCCTTTGAACTTCACCTGAAGCCGAAGGTTCGAGACTGTTTTCTGGTGGAAAGAGCTGCTGTTCGTTTTTTTCAGCCCTGCTCTGCAATGGTCGGTCCCACCTCCTGAAATCTGAATGCAAATGAAGATTCCTGCCAGAGAAAAGGTGCAACCACAGAAAGGTCTTGCTGCCCAAGAAGTACCCAGGCTGCCCCAACAACTGCACCACAAAGCCAAAGCTTCCAGACTGTTTTCCTGGTGGAAAGAGCTGCTGTTCCCTTTTTTCTGCCCTGCGCTGCAATAGCCGGACCCATCTTTTGAAAAATAGAATCCAAATGAAGATTCCTGCCAGACAAAAGGTGCCACCACAGAAAGCTCTTTGCTGCCCAAGAAGTGCCCAGGGTGCCCCACCACCGGCACCTCAAAGCCAAAGCTTCCAGACTTTTTTTCCTTAGGGAAAGGGCTGCTGTTCCCTTTTTTCTACCCTCTGCTGCAATGGTCGATCCCACCTCCTGAGAAATAGAATCCAAATGAAGATTGCTGCCAGACAAAAGTACCACCACAGAAAGGTCTTTGCTGCCCAAGAAGTGCCCAGGCTTCTCCACCAACTGCACCTCAAAGCCAAAGCTTCCAGACTGTTTTTCTGGTGGAAAGAGCTGCTGTCCCCCTTTTTTCAGCCCTGCGCTGCAATGACCGGTCCCACCTCCTGAAAAATAGAATCCAAATGAAGATTCCTGTCAGACAAAAGGTGCCACCACGGAAAGGTCTTTGCTGCCCAAGAAGTGCCAGGGCTGCCCCAACAACTGCACGTGATGCCAAAGCTTCAGACTTTTTTTCCTTAGGGAAAGGGCTGCTGTTCCCTTTTTTCAGCCCTCTGCTGCAATGGCCGGTCCCACCTCCTGAGAAATAGAATTCAAATGAACATTCCTGCCAGACAAAAGGTGCCACCACAGAAAGGTCTTGGTGCACAACAAGTGCCTACGCTGCCCCAAGAACTACACCTGAAGCCAAAGGTTCCAGACTGATTTTCCTGGTGGAAAGAGCTGCTGTTCCCTTTTTTCTGCCCTGCGCTGCAATGGTCGGTCCCACGTCCTGAAATTTGTATGCAAATGAAGATTCCTGCCAGAGAAAAGGTGCAACCACAGAAAGGTCTTGCTGCCCAAGAAGTGCCCAGGCTGCCCCAACAACTGTACCTCAAAGCCAAAGCTTCCAGACTGTTTTCCTGGTGGAAAGAGCTGCTGTTCCCTTTTTTCAGCCCTCCGCTGCAATAGTCGGACCCACCTTTTGAAAAATTGAATCCAAATGAAGATCCCTGCCAGACAAAAGGTGCCACCATGGAAAGGTCTTTGCTGCCCAAGAAATGCCAGGGCTGCCCCAACGA